>NC_084796.1:196464378-196772222 GCF_963169125.1 Humulus lupulus | reverse complement strand
TTGTATCATTTGTGTTTTTGAGTTGTCTATATGTGGGTTTTCAGTTTGAATCTTTACTCTTGAGCGAGTAAAGGTTAAGTTTGGGGGAGTTTGTTGAGTCTAGTGTTTAGGCTGTGTTTTATGTAGATTTTATTAAGTTTAGCTATTGTTTAGTGCAGTACTATGCTTGTTTTTTTTTCTTTTCAAGTTTTAGCGTATAAATAAAGGAAAAGAACAATTGAAGCAAATTTGTAGAAAAATGATGAAAATTTGGTTTTTTGGTGTTGATTCCATGTAAAGATAAATCCTCAAGAAATTTTATGGCTTTGATGATTTTTCATAATCAAAAGCGCAAAAATTTAAAAAGTGGTTAAGGACCACAGAACTATGATGCTGAGTCTCGACCAGGTCTAAGGCAGAAAGCCTGTTTTTTGAGGATAGACACGAGACACAACGCAGGAACAGAGGGTCGCGGCACTGAAGGATTTGTATGCCCAGAAATTTAAATTGAGCCATGAAGCTAAAGAGGTAAGGACGTCGCCCGCCTGACATCCACGCAAACCCCAAAATGATATGGACTACGGCGCTTGAAATGTTGAGTCAGGACCTGCATTCCTTCTCGAGAATTTTTTTTTTTTTAAACCTAATTTCAAGAGAAGAGAATGAGACAGAAAGAGGGGGAGGACAAACTCTGAAGGCGAAAACACACCGTAGAGCATCTCCATTCGCTCTCTATAGTTCTTCTTCTATTACCTTTTAATTCTATGTTATTTTTAATTGTTGTTTATGTTTAGAATGAAAATGTTGAACTAATTTCTTTATTAGGGATTTTAATGGATTCTCTTGAACTCCTTTGATGATCTAATGCAATATTAGTATTGTTCTTCTTCATCAATTAAGCCTGTTCAATCTATTTTAATGCATGAAATGTGATTGGCCATCTTATTTCATTGTCTATTTGTGTTTGAATTGAAATTTTGAAAAGTGAAATTTAAACAATCTTTGATTGAAATAGCATAGATTTAATCTAGAACGAAAGTATGTAGGATATTTGTGTAGCATCTAGGTGGTGAATTCATTGTCTCCTAATTGTTGAATTTATCATAGAAATATAGAAAGTTCACAATTAGGTTGAGTTTTATAATTCCTAACCCTATTATAAAATACCTTGACAACTTGTTAGCTTTATAAGAGGAAGAGATTTTAATATTGCGTTAGTGATTGATAGGAGGGATTGTGGACGGAATTATATCTCCTAATTGTTTAAATCCTTGGAATTTTGTTCTTGTTTAAGTTCTTACAATCTTGCATTATTTTTTGTAGTTTTATTGTTTTTAATTATAAAGATACAAAAACCAATTTTCGTTAACCCAATAGAAGCTAAGAATTAATTTTTTGGTAATTGATAATTCAGTCTTTGCGAGATGATACTTGGTCTTACCAAGAAATTATTACAAATTGTGACTGTGTGGACTTGCATAGCTTTAATTTTCGCAACATATATATGTAGGTTATGTACTATATTATTGTTAAATATATTAACTAAATATCAAAAAAAATTCCAAGTTCATCTATGTGGTCTCAGTCTCATATTGGTATGAGAGAATCAAGATTGATATAATGGACTTAAATATGTCGTAGTAAAATAAAGTTATGGAATATTTAGGTTAATTGCTGCTAGTACGATCCACAATTATTATGAATTCATATTACCTAGATCCTGGTTACTAGTGTAGTTTGACACTTTAGTGGAGGTACTTTTCATACTGAGAGTATGTAGAACTAGACCATATATGATTTAATAATACTTGTTTTAATACTGTTTCATAGTATTATAAAACACATCAATTGATAATCATATAGAAATTGGTCTTAATCGTGAAGTTACTATAAACTCCTATATATGTCATTTGATCCATTGATCCACACGTTACGATTTGTCAAAATGATTAGGCTAAGAACTATTGTTTTGGGGAGTAATGACCCAACTATTTTGAATACCTTGGACCATTAAAATACTAGACATAGCCACTAATTTGGGAAACATATATAAGAAATAACATAACTTTATTTAAAAACCCAAAATATTGTACCAATACAAAATAAGGTAAAAATAAAAAATCAAATGTAATATGGTATGGGATCCCATTATTTATAAAACATAAAACATAAACTTTAATTCAATTGTTCAAAAACTAAGTGCGGAATTACAAAAGATACATATCATGACGTAAAACATATAATTATTTAAACATAAAAGCACATATAATCTATCCTATTTTCCTTACCAAAAACTGGGATATTTGGGAACAAGAACGGGATTGGAACACTCCGAGAAGAACCTTAAGTTTCAAGAACCGATCTAAACCTCGATACTGAAATCTCACTATATCTCACTTCCCAAGTGTTTATAAAAGCTTAGAATGATAAAGCTTTTAACCCAAAACCCAAGTGTTTCTCTCTATAGTAACACTAGCAACTTGGAGGCTCTGAAAAATTGTGTGAAGAATGAAGAAAAATGACTGAGTACTAGGTCCTATTTATAGAGTTCAAGGAGTGAAACTAACCCCTTTTAATTTGAATAAATAAATGATTATAAAATAAAAAAGATTTGAATTTTCGTTCAACAGACGCCCAAAAATCGGTCAAAATTGTTCAAAGGTAGGTCCAAGTGGTTAAGGCTATTTTTTAAATTTAAAATCAAAAATTTTAAAAATTAAAGCACCAGTGGTGATATATCGCCTACCCTATGCGATATGTTGGCTAGTCCATTTTTCCTAGCCCCGTTCGAATGTTCGTGCAAAGTCGACGTATTTTCCGTATCTTCCATAGGCTATATATCGACCCTTATAGTTGTGATATATCGGAATACGTTGATATATCAAACACGTATTTGCACTTTTTCCACATATTTTGAATTGAGTAAACAGCTTTGACTGAGTCATAAAACGATCCTAATAGTTTTTGGAAGGTTCTAAAGCTTCTAGGTTCTTCTTTTTAATTAAACTATTCATCAAAATACAGAAATCCTTAATAAACATGCATACGACGAGTGTCATGCTCTTAATGGTTCTATCTAAACCTTAAGTTATAATAAATATATTTCTAGAACCAACAATACTAATCAAACCTTATGTTATAATTAATATTCTTAAACTATAGGTTAAACTTATAAAATCCATAACTGTTACTATGAGTGTCCAACTAAGTCCTGTCACTATGGCTGCTTCCTGGAATGACGACCAGCCCTACAAACTAACACGACTCTTTTTAGCGTGTTTTGTCCTCACTCGTACGCTTCCTGGGAAAACTTCCCAGGAGGTCGATTTTGTAATGCCCCACATCACTATGGCTACTTCTTGGAAAGACTCGTGTTGGTTTGTATGGTCAGTCGTCATTCCAGGAAGTATCCATAGTGAAGTCAGGTGTTACAGGCTCTGTCAACACTATTAAAGGTAAGAGTTGATATATGGGTCAAACTGTAAATGTGCTATTTGAGAGAATATTTATTCTTCAAAATAAATATGCAATTATGTGATAATTGAAGTTGGACAATTTATTATTGCATTTATGTTATTTTCAAAATTCTCTAGAAATAAATAAAGTTGATCTTAATCAATTATTTTATTTAAGAGTGAAAGGATAAATATGGATATTCAAAATTGGTTTTTATTATTATATTTATTTAATAAATAATAAGATTATAATGGAAATTCAAATTTTGAATTTTGAAATTTGAAATATAAGTTGTTATCTTTTCCTTAAAAATATTAGACCTTATTTAAATTTCTATTTTTTAATTAATTAAAATAAAAATGCATGAAAACTAAAATCCCCTTATTTTAGGGAAGTGTTACACGCATAGGGCTTCCTGGAATGCCCTATGCATGTATCACTCCTGATAGTGATCAATTATTGGTTGTTTATTTTATTTAATTATTAATTATCATTTATGTATTATTAGTAAGATGGTCAATTTTATTTTGATTATTATTATTATTGTAATAATATCTATATGATAGAAAATAGGGATATAATGGTTTTACAAGAGAAATCAGAAAAACTAATCATCTTTTTCTCAAAAAAGATAAACCATTCTCACTATCCTATAATTAAGAGTCTCGTGTGTTGAGAATACTTTTGATTCATAAATTTGATTCTTGTTCTCTATATTCCCACCCACATCTTGAGGTGTAGAGAATGTCTTGGAATATCTTGGTTTGAGTACTTTGGCGAGGATATGAAGATCGATATATATATACAAAAAGATTCAAGCATTCTTGATACGCTACAAGAGGTAATTCATTTCGTATTATTTTTACATATACATATTATGTTGATTAATATATTTCATATTAAATGATCCGTATATTAAGTTATTTATATGAAAAAAAATTGTTATTTAGAATGCTACATTACCGCAATTTCTATTGCATACTACGAACTGTTCTTAACAATTGGTACCAGTGCCATCTTTAATCCTTGTGTATGTTAATTACTTTATGGGTATCATATGCATTTTTTATATTATGTGTAATATATGAATGCATGGATGTTTATGTATGAATTATTTATGTTCCTAAGAGTTTGTTTTCACGATGTTTTTGGGCGAGGAAAACTTCTTACATTATCTAGATATACAAAAATTGTAAAGCCATTTCAGGGAATAGGAATTCTGTAATCTATTTTTAAATTCTGAATAAAATTTTGTTATGGCCCAAGCATCGAGCTCAAACCCCAAGGAACGAGCCTGCGCCCCACGCCGAACCTGTGCACATGCACCCACGTCGTCCAAGGTTTCCCCTGTGTCGTGCAAGCACCCCCCTGCGTCGTGCCTGCCCTCGCCCACATCGTGCAAGCGTGCCCCTGCGTCGGGCCTGCCCTGCCCCCATGTTGTGCCAGCGCGCCCCACCCCGTCCCGTGACCCTGCCAGCCACCCATAGCCCTGCCAACCACCGCCCACCATGACACACTCATTAGGGTTTGTGTCATGCAAACCCTAATGGATTTGTAATTGTCGATTTGGGTTATTTGGAGCACAGTATAAGTAAAAGTGTTTTAATCATAATTTTTTGAATTAATTATGGTGAGTCCAAATTCCAATTTGGCCTCAATAACTTGTTGGGTATTGAAACCCAAAGTTTGATTGTTTTAAAGTCGTATAAAATGATTAAAATGTTATTTAATTCATAATGGATAATTAAAATGGTAATGGCCCAAAGACTAGAAGAGAAGGTCCAAGATCAAAGGAGTTGCTCTTCGTTAGGCCTTAGTTAGTTTAATTATTTTTGTGTATTTTTTGCAACTGTTGTAATTTTCTAGAAATACCCAAAGCACCCAACCCACATTTATTTATTTGCTTGAACATGATTAAATTGTTTAATACTTTATCATGCATTATAACATGCCATACATATTACCCACATAGTACATACTAACCATGCATTTGTTTTAGAAACATGCTTAGGATTGATTATAAGTTTTAATTTGATAATTCATATAATTAATTTATTCGTAATTAGTTAAGATGGTAAAAAGAATTTAAAGTTGTTTATTTTCTTATTTAATAAAATTATTTTATTAAATTAAATGGTATTCTATTGAAAAAGGAAAAATAAAATTATTCTAGGGAACGATTATTTATTTCGCATAATTGGATTAGTATTTATTAGAATATCATATGGTAAAATTAATTTAATTAGTTTTACAACCAAATTAAAAAAAAAATATTGATTTTGAGAAAAAAAAAACACATTTAAAAAAAAAATAGTGAGTGGGAGAGGGAATTATGACAATAAGTCTCATGGTCTCCATTATTTGTTAAACACTGAGAGGCATAGGAAGGACCTCGTGTCGCCTCCATAAGGAAAGGCTTTCGAATGCGTTTATTTGATCTCAAGGGTGACTTCTCAGAAGAGAATAAGATCAGTGATGTATTTCAAGTTTGACTGACCCTAAGGCACACTCTTGAGTTAAGTAATTAATCGAAGAATAATGGGTTACACTCCGAAGATGTATCTAGGCTTTCAAGCATGACTAGTACATCTTGACCAATCTAACAGTAATTCATAAGTCAAAAGAGAAAATGGAGTTTTTAAGTTTTCACTTATGGATTTGAGATCTTGTCTCAAGATTAATTTGTGATTAGTCTGACTACCCTAAGGCTGGTCCATTAATTTACAAATTGATCTATCGTGGACTAGTAACTATTTTTTGATGTTATTTTATGTGTTGCATTCATGCATCATGTTTACTATTCCAAATATAAACTAATATTTATTATATGAATTGATTCATTATATTTTATTTATTTAACTTTTCAGCAATATGTTTAATCCAAACCCTGTAACTGATTTACTTGCTAATGATAAATTGACTGGTGATAACTACATGAAATAGAAATCAAACATGAACATTGTTTTGATATGTCAAAACAACATGTTTATCCTAAATGAGGAATTTCCCGAGGTTCCTGCTCTCACTGCTGCCAAAGCTGCTAGAGAAAAGTAAGACAATTGGATATTATATAATAATAAGGCCAAATATTATATACATGCTAGTATGAGCGATGTGCTAAAAAAGAAGTTAGAAACTGTTGAAACAACTTATGAGATTTGGGAATCTCTACAAGGCATGTTTGACCAGCAATTTGATTAGTGCAAACATGATGCAACTAGAAGCTTCATGATTATGAAAATGAAGAAAAATGTTTCTGTTAGAGAACATGTCCTAGACATGATCAACATATTGCACGATGCAGAAATCCATGGAGCGACCATTGATGAGATAACTTAAGTAAGTGTGATACTTGAATCTTTCACACCATCTTTTGTAACATTCACAACTACCTATGTTACGAATAAGTTGGAGTACAACATGACCCAACTGCTCAATGAGTTGCAAACTTTTGAGTCTCTATGCAAAAGTTCCACTAAGGTTGAGGAGACAAATGTTGCTGAAACCAAGCCTTCCACTTCAAATGGTAATTCGGATAAAAGGAAGGGTGACCAAGGAAAAGACATGAAAAAGGACAAACAACCAGAGAAGACCAACAAGTCTTCTAAGAAGAATAATTTTGCAAAAAACTCCAAAAGGAAGGAATCGAAAGGATCATGCTTTCATTAAGGAGTTGATGGTAATTGGAAAAGGAATTTTCCTAAGTACCTGGCTGAACTGAAAGACAAAAAGATGAGTAAATTTGATTTTCTTATTTTAGAATCCTGTTTAGTGGAAGGTAATTTTTCGTCTTGGATAGTTGATTTCGGAGCCACTAATCAAGTTTTTTTTTCTTCACAGAGTCTTAGTTTTTTGAGGAAGCTGGCCCATGGAGAGGTGACCATGACAGTTGGAAGTGGATAGGAGATCTCGGTAGCTGAAGTTGGAAAAGCTCGTCGAGTTTTTGGTAATAATAAATTTATTGTTTGAAAATGTTTATTTTATTCCTGGATTTTCTAGAAATTTGATTTCCTTATCAAAACTGCATGAACAAGGTTTTAATATATCTTTTCATAATAATTCAATTGTTATTTCAAAATATGGTTTTAACATTCGTTCTGCAAAGTCTAAAGAATGACTTTACAAGTTAGAGTCCAATCTTGCGCATATTTATAATTCTGAATTTTTAAAACTATTAATCCCATATCTAAAAGACCAAAGACAGATTTCGATAGTGAAACATATATGTGGTATTTGAGATTGGGACATATTGGTATAGACAGAATTTACAGACTAACAAAGGATGGTCCTTTAAGAGAACGATCTATTGCTTCTCTCCCAGTCTGTGAATCCTGCATAGAAGGTAAAATGACCAAGAGACCTTTTTCTTTTAAAGGTTCAAGAGCCAAATAACCACTTCAACTTGTACATACAGACATTTGTGGTCCACTAAATGTCCAAGCTAAAGGAGGTTATGAACATTTTGTCACTTTCATTGAATATTATTCAAGATATGTTTACCTATACTTAATTCAAAGGAAATCTGAAACTTTTGGTAAGTTTAAAGAATACAGATCAGAAGCTTAAAATAAATTAGGTAAATCACTAAAAGCACTTTGATCAGATCGAGGTGGAGAGTACTTAGATTATGAATTTGAGGACCATTTATGTGAGCATGGAATTCAATCCCAACTTACTACACCTGGAATGCCACAACAAAATGGTGTTTTAGAAAGGCATAACAGAACCTTATTGGATATGGTTAGATCGATGATTAGTTTCCCATCATTGCCTTTGACATTCGTGGGTTATGCAATAAAATGTGGTCTATACATATTCAATGTTTTTCCATCTAAGTCTATTAAGAAAACACCATTGGAATTATGGAATGGTACTAAACCTAGTTTACACCATTTCCGTATATGGGGTTGTCATGCATGCGTGCTTAAAGGAAGGACTGGGAAGTTGGAATCAGGCACTGAAGTGTGCATGTTTGTAGGATATTCCAAAGAAACAATAGGTGGTATATTTTATAGTCCTAAAGATAATAAAACGTTTGTATCTACAAATGCTACTATTCTGGAGCATGACTATATAAATAACCACAAACCTCAAATTAAAGTTGTAATTGAGGAAATGGTCTCAAATAAACAAGATCAATCACCAGCAGCGGCAAATGAAAAACGGCCAGAGGATATCGCTAATTATAGTTAGAACAATCGAGAGTTTCACCGTAGTGGGAGGGTTGGTAAACAACCAATTCGCTTTGAACATGAGGTTCATATGCTTATGTCTGACACAAACAAAGATGATCCATTGACATATATAGATATAATGGAAGATTCTGACAAAGAAAAATGTCTAAACGCCATGGACCTTGAAATTGAATCGATGTATTCCAATTTTGTCTAGACTCTTGAAGATCCACCTAATAATGTTAAACCTATTTGTTGCAAATGGATATTCATGAAGAAGAGAGGAGCAGATGAGAAAGTAGAGACTTTTAGAGCAAGGCTAGTGGCAAAGGGTTACACACAGAAAGAAGGAGTTGATTATGAAGAAACTTTTTCTCCTATGGCCATAAATCTATCTGCATACTCTTGTCCACAGCTGCTTGCATGGATTATGAGATTTGGCAAATGGACGTTAAAACAACTTTTTCAGAATGGCTATCTTGACGAAACCATTTACATGTCTCAACCAGAAGGGTTCGAAGTTAAAGGTCAGGAGCAACAATTTTGCAAGCTTCTTAAGTCTATTTATGTTCTTAAACAAGCATCGAAATCTTGGAATCTTAGATTTGATGAAACAATCAAAACGTTTGGTTTTGAACAAAACATTGATGAACCTTGTGTTTCCAAACAAATCAAAGATAATATTTTGATATTCCTCGTTCTTTACGTTGATGATATTCTACTCATTGGGAATGACATAGAAACATTATCGAAAGTAAAGAAATTAATGATTTGGGAGAAGCTAAATATGTTCTATGAATTCAGATCTGCAGAGATCGAAAGAACAAAGTTTTGGCACAGTCTCAAGAATCTTATATTGATAAAGTGCTATAACGCTTTGGCATGAAAAACTCTAAGAAAGGTAATATGCCTACCCGGTCAAGAGTTAAATTTTGTAAAGAACAATGTCCACAAACACCTCATAAAGAGGAGGACATGAGATAGTATCCATATGCATCTGCGATAGGCAGTCCAATGTATGCAATGTTATGCACTAGACCTGACATCTGTTATGTAGTAGGGATAGTCAGCCATTATCAATCTAATACTTGATTGAGTCATTGGACAGAAGTAGAGAATATTTTCAAGTATCTCAGACATACTAGAGATTACGTGCTTGTGTATTTAGGTGGAGACCTGAACCCCACTTGATATATTAATTCTGATTTTTAATCAGATAAAGATAGTCGAAAGTCGACATCTGGATCAGTTTTCACACTTGGAGGAGTTATTGTAGTTTGGAGAAGTATTAAATAATCTAGCATTGCAGACTCCACCATGGAAGCCAAATACATAGCAGCTGGTGAAGTAGCTAAAGAGGTTGTGTGGATACAGAAGTTGTTCCAGGCATGAATCAACCACTTGTTCTGTATTGTGAGAACAATGTGGCAGTAGCTAATTCATAGGAACCTAGAAGTCATAAGAGGGGAAAGCACATTGAGAGGAAATATCACTTGATCCGAAAGATAGTCAACCGAGGAGATGTTACTGTCTTGAAGATTGCCTTTGAAGATAATCTTGCAGATCCGTTCACAAAGACTTCATCGATTAAATCTTTTTCAGGATGCTTTAGGGCAAGTGGGAGATTGTTGTGAATTGTTCCCTTAAAGAAATTGTAGTTGACAATAGTGTTAATGGAATAAATGACTGAATTGAATTATTGTATTTATGTAGGTTATGTACTATATTATTGTTAAAAATATTAACTAAATATCAAAAGAATCCAAAGTTCATCTATGTGGTCTCAATCTCATATTGGTATGAGAGGATCGAGATTGAGAAAATGGACTTAAATAGTTTGCAATAAAATAAAGTTATAGAATGTTTAGATTAATTGCTGCTTGTACGGTCTACTAGTATTATGAATGCATGTGACCTTGATCTGGGTTACTAGTATAGTAAGACAATTTAGTGGAGGTACTTTGCATACTGAGAGTATGTAGAACTGGACCAAATGAGATTTAATAATACTTTGTTGAATACCGTTTCATAGTATTATAAAACACATCAACTGATGATCATATACAAACTAGTCTTAATCACAAAGTTACTATGAACTTCTATATATGTTATTTTATCATTTGATTCATGTGTTACGGTTTGTCAGAATGATTAGGCTTAGAACTATTGTTTTGGGGACTCAATGATGTATATGGCTGGGGACATGAATTAATAGATATGGAATCTATACCTTCTTATAGATTGAATGATGGTTTCCTACTGGGTTCGCTTTTGGAACTGAAAAGGTTATTGATGTCAAATTCATAATTAGATTATGAATTAATCTTCACTTGTAAAGTCAATGGTACACAAGGAATCAAGATATAATTAAAAGGGTAAAATAGTAATTTTATTCCCACTTAAATTAGAGTCCTAGAAACTTTACTTAGCTAATTATATAGTAGTTGTAGTAGTAGTAGTGGTAGCTAGTAGTAGTTATAGTATGATAGTTACTGTGGTTTTTGGTTCAAGTCGGGACTTAGTTGAACACTTGCAGCAACACTTATATATTTTATAATTTTAACCTATAGTTGAAGAATATTAATTATAACATAAGGTTTGATTAATATATCTGAATACAAAGATGTCATTTATTATACCATAAGGTTTAGATAAAACGTATAAGATCATGACACTTGTCAGGTGCAAGTTTATTAAGGAGTTAAGTATTTTGATGAATAGTTTAATTAAAAAGAAAGATCTAGAAGCTCTAGAACCTTCCAGTAGTTGTTAGGATCGTATTTTTACTCAGTCAAAGTTTTTTATCCAATTCAAATTAAGTTTAAATAGTGCAAATACGTGTATAATATATCAACGTCTGCAGATATATCACAGCTATAGGGGTCGATATATCACCTACGGAAGATACGAAAAACACGTCGACTTTATACGAATGATCGAACCAGCCTCAAGAATATTGGGTGAGGCGCTATATCGCCTATAGGGGGCGATATATCGACCCCACCCTTGTATTTTTGAAAGTTTGGTTCTTTAATTTTAAAAATAGCCTTAACCTCAAAACTTGCTTCTGAACGTTTTTGACCGAGTCTTAAGCATATGTTGAACGAATATTCAAATATTTTTCAATTAACATTCATTATTTTATTAAATCTAAAAGGAGATATTTTCACACCTTGAACTCTATAAATAGGACCTAATACCCAACCATTTTTCTCATTCTTCAAGCTGTGTTTAGAGCCTTTAAGCTGCTAGGTTTACTATAGAGTGATACACTTAGTTTGGGATAAAAAGCTTTATCATCTTAAGCTTTATAAACACTTGGGAAGTGAGATATAGAGTGTGTTTTCAATATCGAGGTGTAGATCGGTTCTAGTACATCCAAAGGTATTTAAGTTCTTTGAACTTGAGATTTCTTTTCGAAGTGTTCCAAATCCCGTCCTTGTTCTCAAATATCCCGATGTTGGTAAGGTAAATAGGATAGATTATGTTTATATGATATGCTATGCTTATATTATGTTATGTTCGCATTGTGTATAGTATGTTTATAGTCCTTGGGCACATGACTTGCCTAGCTAGCTGATTAGTGCTCAAAAATATCATTTTATTAATCTTAATGTGTAAAATTAATTATGTTTTAATTAATATTTTAATGGATTTATTGTCATATATTTTATATTTGAAAATATTAATTTTAATTTAATTTGTGTTTAATTTTCCGGAAATAAAATATATCTTTGACACAAAGAAAAAGAAAGGAGAAAAAAAAATTAAAATTGAAGAAAACATGAAGAAAATAGCATTTTTGAAGATGAAATGGCCCAAAAGTAGGCCCAAAATGGAGCCCAAACCCAAGCAATGGCTGCTCCCCATGCTGCCACTTGGCAGCCCGCCATTCAGCCAACCAAGCCACGCCAGCCGAGTTGAGCTTGATAGCCTGACGCTGCCTGACGCCGTCTGACGCACTGCCCCCCACGTGGCCGACCACGCCTGCCACGACCTGACCACGCCAGCCGCGCCATCCAATCTGAAGCTGCCACCTGTCCCTTGCGTCAGCCTTTGTCCCCCACGACCCAACACCATTTGCCCCACTCCATCAGATTTTGTAGCAATTTCCCCCACTATTTTGTACACGATTTTACACGTTTTGGGTCCTATTTTCTCTATAAATAGAGAATCAAAGCAAGTGTAAATTATCAGAGTGTGGAAGGAAGAGTAGAGAGTATTGGAGAGAAAAACACTTACTTTTCCTATTTTTCTTTTACATTTTTGTGAGTGAAAACAATGCCTATTTTAGGCTAAATTCTCTTGTGGAAAGGCTAGAGTGGAGTTCATGTTTAACATTATATTATTAATATATTGATTCTTTATTTTGTTCTTCATTTATATATATTTGTTACAATCAAATTTATTTTCTTCTAATTTTTATTCTAAATTTATTATTATCTTTTACATAAGTCTAGCCATGCTCTTCTTATGTAATTTAGGTTTTTAATTTAATTTAGAATATTTGTTGTATTATATGCTTTTTATTGCATTCTGCCATTGGTATTTTGTCGCTCTAAGGTATAGAATATGATAGGTTTTTAAAATTAGAAGTTAGTATAATTTAATTAAAGAACATATATTAAGATGAGCTTTATTATATATATTTTCCAACTATAATTAATGGTGTAGAATTATAGCTGAGTATAATAAATCAATTTTATTAAAATATATATATGTTTGCATGAATGAAACTTATGCCTTCCATATTTTCTTTCTGATTCTAATTCCTCGATTCTATTCATTTAACTCTTTTTCAAAGTTACATCATTTCAAAGTTTATTATTTCTGATTTACTAATCTTCCTTTTTACTTGTATTTTACCTCTCTGTGGATACGACATAGCCTGATTACTACTGCGACTGCTTAGGAATTATTAGGCGATATCAATTTTTGGCGCCGTTGCCGGGGAGGTAATTTTACAATTAAAGTTTTGCCTAGTAAATTAATTTTTTTCTATATAAAAAAAAGTAGTAATTTTTTTAATTTCTCTTTTATTTTATTTTTCCTTATTAATTTTTATTTTTTATTTATTCATTTTTTAATTTTAATTTTAGGTTTAGAATTTTATTTTCTAGATTTAGGTTTTTTTTTTCGAAAAAAGAATAAAATTTAACAAAAAAAATAAATCAAACAAAGTATTGAGAACATTTGTGTAATTTTGGAAATTAGTAAAAACCAAACTTGTTCTGCCTTAGAAAAATTGGTTCTTAAATAAGGTCTGTGTTAGCGTTACCCTCCAATCTTTTCTAAGAACCTCGGGGAGTTCTAGAAAAGCTCTTGGGCCTAAAGTGGTACCTTGGCAGCCTTTCCAATTGGCTTGGGAAAATTTTGGTGTATACTTATTACATTATTACACATTTGCGCTTATAATACTTACAAATTAAAAAATATTTATGCCATGAAACAGAGACGCACTAGGGAGATTTGTGAGACAACAAGTAGAAACTTTAGAAAAATCTCCTAGTTCGTCGTTTCTTCCATTCGTTCAAACACTCCCGATTCACCAAGACTTCCCAAACCACCCACGATGGCACATCAAGACGAAGTCCAACCAAGAACGCTATAGGAATATTTACATCCTACGCGTACAGCTACACCTTCATGCATAATGTATCCCAACAATATGCCAAATTTCGATTTCAAACCCGACATGATTAACCTCTTACCAACCTTCCATGGGTTGGAAAATGAGAGTCCGTACGTGCATATACGGGAATTCGAAGAGGTGGTGGCTACATTCAACAACCGAGCTGATGTCACCAACATTGTGAGATTGAAATTCTTTCCTTTCTCGCTCAAAGACAAAGCAAAAAGCTGGTTGTATTCCTTAAGGCCTAGATCTCTCGGAACATGGGAAGAAATAACAAAAGCATTCTTTGCCAAATATTTCCCGCCCCATAAGACTAGCAGCCTTAAGAGGCAAATCTCTACCTTCATCCAGAAAGACCATGAAACTTTCCATCAGGTCTGGGAGAGGTTTAGAGATTTGATAAATCAATGCCCACATCATGGGTACGAAAGCTGGCATCTGATCATCTATTTCTATGAAGGTCTCACAACCGGACAAAGACAATTCGTAGAAATGATGTGCAATGGCGAATTCCTTCAAAAAGATCCTGATGAAGCTTTCGAGTACCTCGACGATCTCGCTGAAAAATGCTACACATGGAATGGACCGAGTCCTATGGACAAGCCACGATCAACTGGAATCTACCAATTGAGGGAAGAGGACAATGTCAAAAGCCAAATTGAATCATTGAGACAACAATTCGAGGCTTTCAAATCTCAAGAAGGTAGAGGAATCCACATGGCTACAAAGGTAGAGACACGAGATCCATGCTTCATCTGTGGAGGGACGGAACGTCAACCGCAAGAGTGCCCAACTCTTGGTGAGCTAAGAGGAGGAAATGAGGAACACTGAAATGCTTTAGGGGATTACAAGAAGCCTTATAACCCTTTCTCAAACACTTACGATCCTAGTTGGCGCAACCATCCAAATTTCAGCTGGAAGGATTCGAACCAAGAATCTGGAAGCCAATGGAGGCCTGAGCAACAACAACCACCAAAATCATACAACGCTCCTCAAAATAACATGCAGTCAAGTAATTCTCTTGAGAATACTTTACAAATGCTTGCGCAAACTCAGATAGCCTCAACTCAAGAGCTCAAATCTTGTTTCACACAAATGGTAAAGGAAATGAAGATTATCCTACTCTAATTGCAGCTTTAGAAGATGTATGAGAGACTATAGATGATGAAGATGAATTACCAGTAGCTATGAGAGATTATCTCATACTTAGGTTCACTTCTAAGATGGAATTTCAATTCACAAATGCGCAAAAACATAGAATCATTACAAATCTTCCTCGAGGGCATTTTGAGGCTCAAGATAATGATGACTATGAAGAGATAGATGATGATATGATAGATGAAGGATCAGATGTAGAAGATCCCGATTTTTAAAATAGATTAGTTGCTTTATTTATTTATTTATTATATTTGCATTTATGATTGTACATAGTGAAAACCTTTTTCCAAATAAATATCATTGTTATTTTTGAATGACATGTATGAGTTTGATATTCTTTTGCAATCATAATAAAAAAAAAATAATAAATAATGACCAAGTTCGGTGAGTGTGGATTCAAATCAATGGACTGGGTTCCATATTGAGAGTCAGGGGGCCATAGTAGTGGGAACGATTTGACTGATCCCAGCCCTCCCTCAATATGGTTAAATTTGGAACAACTATAAGTTTTGAGCCTGAGAACTAAGTCATATAGGATGATTAGAAACAGAATTATAAAGTAATAAAGATGGCTTATTTTTCTAAGTGTAGAAACACACCCTAATGATAAAGAAGGCTTATATAATTTTTCATAAGAAATCATAATTAATAGGTCTGAGTTATGTTTGCTTGGATTAAGTTTTTGCCTTAGAGCCTATTAGGGTAAGTTCTAACATGTTTTTCTCAACTATTAGAACTCCACTGAAGATGTCGCTAAGAAGTTATGCTCGCACCAATGCCAATGCCTCCAACTATGCTCCTGAGAGCAATGAAGCCCCTTCAGTTCGCAGAAGGGGAGCACGTGCTACCAATGCTGCTGCTAATCAAAGTGCGCCGCCGCCGCCAGTTGACAACACTGCAGAAATTGCCAGACTACGACAGAAAGTTGAGGAGCTACTGTAGCAATAGCGACAATAGGCTCAGTCTTAGACTCAACCTCTGCCTCCGCCGCAAGCATAGCCTTAGTAAATGGCTCAAGCACCCCATCAAATTGGTCCTTATGGGGAATGGGAAATGGCGAACTATGCCCCATACCTAGCTCAGCACATGGAGCCAACCTACGACCAGTTTCATAAGCAACATACTCCGAACTTTGAAGGGACAACATACCCCTTCGAGGTGGAAGAATGGCTCAGAAATGTGGAGCTGATCCTAGTGCACGTGAATCTCGACAATGCAGACCGCATATCCTGCGTCTCGTCTCTACTAAAGAAGGATGCTAGAATATGGTGGGACTTAGTTCAGCAGACTCACGATATTGCCACCATGACTTGGACCAGATTTGTGGAGCTGTTCCACAAAAATTACTATAACTCAGCTGTCATCGCTACAAAAGTCAAGGAGTTTGCTGGTCTGAAGCAAAGGAACTTATCAGTAGCAAAGTATGCTCGGTAGTTCGACCGATTAGCCAAGTTTGCACTAGAAATGGTTCCAAATGACTTTTTGAGGGTTACCAAGTTTGTTAGAGGACTTAGACCAAAGATTGAGTTAGGGGTTAAGCTATCAAACCCGGGAAACACTACTTATGTCGATGTTCTAGAAATGGCTATAGAAGTAGAAAGACTTCAGGCGAATGTTAGTAAAGAGGAGGCCAGTAAGCCTGAGCCTAAATATCAAGGTCAACCTCAGAATGGATGGAGCAACAACCATAACAACCATCAATCTAGCAACAATAATGGTCAGAAGAGACGACATCTTGACAATAAGCAGTCTGATAACGATATAAGGGTACATACAAACAATGGAGCTAATAAGTCGAGTTATGTAGAATACCCACAATGTGCTAAGTGTCAAAATAAACATCCTAGTGAGTGTCGTGAAAATACCAAGGGATGCTACAATTGTGGTCAGGAAGGACACCGGAAGAGAGAATGTCCCCAGCACAAGACATAGGAGAAAAGGGAAAACAAGATGGTTCCTGCCAGGGTTTTTGCCTTAACCCAAGGAGAAGCTGACGCTAGCAATAAAGTGGTCACAGGGTAGATTCCTATCCTCGATAATGTATGTTTTATATTATTTTATTCGGGAGCCACTCACTCGTATATCTCGTTAGGAATGATAGAAAAATTAGACAAACCTTGTGAAAGATTTAGAACTAGGTTTGTAACAGAATTGCCTTGGGGTGAAATAGTCCTATCATCCCAGATAGTACGAGGCGTACTGATCAAAATTAAGGATGTAGAACTAGAAGGAGACCTGATAGAACTAGAGATCAAAGACTTCGACGTGATACTGGGAATGGACTAGCTAGCAAGGCATGGCACAACCATCGACTGCAAACGCAAGAAAGTAACATTCGAGACTCCTGACGGTCAGAGACTATACTTTGGGACAAGTTTCAGGACTACATACACCGCTTATATCATCTCTCAAAGCTCAGATGATGATAGAAAAAGGATGTCACACATTTTTAGCCAGCGTCACGGATGTGGTAAACGAAAACCACTAAAGGTCAGAGACATTCACATTGTAAAGGAATTAGCAGAAGTATTTCTTGATGACCTACCAGGGTTGCCGCCGACTTAGGAAATTGACTTCACAATCAAACTAGTACTAGGCACCGAACCTATCTCCAAGACACCATACCGGATGGCACCTACCAAACTCAAGGAGTTAAAGAGGTAGCTACAAGAACTCCTAGACTTGGGTTCCATTAGACCAAGCCAGTCGCCATGGGGAGCATGAGTTCTATTTGTGAAGAAAAAGGACAGAAGCATGCGGATCTGCATAGATTACCACGAGCTGAATAAGGTGATGATTAAGAATAAGTACCCGCTACCCCGAGTTGATGACTTGTTTTATCAACTCCGTGGAGCGACCGTGTTCTCAAAGATTGATTTACGGTCTGGGTATCACCAGCTTAAGGTACGGGAAGAGGATATTGCTAAGACAACTTTTGGAACTCGTTGTGGGCATTACGAGCATTTAGTTATGTCTTTCGGTCTTACCAACGCTCCAGCCGCATTCATGGATTTAATGAATAGGGTCTTCAAGGATTACTTGGACAAATTCGTTGTAGTGTTCATCGACGATATTTTGGTGTACTCAAAGGATGAAGACAAGCATGAGGAACATTTAAGGATGACCTTGTTTCGATTGAAGGAGCATCAGCTTTATGCCAAGTTTAAGAAGTGCGAATTTTGGCTGTCACAAGTAGCGTTCCTCGAGCACATAGTATCCAAAGGAGGAGTTATGGTAGCCCATCTAAAGTAGAGGTTGTGAAGGATTGGCCAAGACCAAATAACCTGTCAGAGGTAAGAAGTTTTCTGGGGCTAGCAGGTTATTATCAAAGGTTGGTAGAGGGCTTTTCTAAGATAGCCACTCCGCTCACCAACCTGACCCGAAAATACCAGAGGTTCAACTAGACTGATAAGTGTGAAGAGAGCTTTCAGTTGCTTAAGGATAAGATGTGCTCAACACCAGTACTTTGTGTACCTACACCCAACTATAAGTTTGCAGTCTACTACGATGCGTCGAAGGAAGGGTTAGATTGTGTGCTGATGCAAAATTACAAGGTGATAGCCTACGCCCCAAGGCAGCAGTGGTCTTTGCGTAAAAAATCTGCGCCATTATCTTTATGGAGAACGGTGTGAGATTTATACGGACCACAAAAGCTTAAAGTCTTTATTCACGCAAAATGAGCTCAACATGAGACAACGCAGGTGGTTAGAATTAGTAAAGGATTATGACTGTGAAATCCTATACCACCCGGGAGAGGCAAACGTAGTTACTGATGCGCTAAGTAGGAAGAGCTATGGAAGTCTAGCAGCTTTAGCTCAATATCAGGACAAGGGTTATTGAGATATAAGGATCAGGTATGCGTGCCAAATGATCAAGAAATTAGAAGAAGCACACAATCCCTATACTCAGTTCACCCAGGGTCGACCAAGATGACTCACGACATTAAGGCAATATATTGGTGGCCAGGAATGAAGAAGGATGTAGCAGAGTATGTGTCTAAATGTTTAGTATGCTAGCAAGTGAAAGCAGAACATCAGCGACCTGTAGGCTTATTGCAACCACTAAGCATTCCATAATGGAAATGGGATGATATAGCCATGGATTTCGTGACAGGTTTCCCACGAACAAGTAAGCAGCATGATTCGACTTTGGTAGTAATATATAGACTAATCAAGTTAGCTCATTTCTTGCTTGTCAAGACTTCATATACAGCAGATCAATACGCAAACATTTATGTTCAAGAAATAGTAAGACTGCATGGTATTCCTAAGACAATAGTATCTGATAGAGGATCGATGTTTACATCAAGATTTTGGGGAAGTTTGCAGCAAGCCATGGGTACCAATTTAAGTCTTAGTACGACATTTCATCCTAAGACCGATGGACAGTCTGAGCGTACCATACAAATTTTAGGAGATATGTTGCGCGCTTGTGTACTTGATTTCGGAGGATCTCAGTACTTGCTGCTGATAGAATTCTCCTATAACAATAGCTACCAGTCAACGATCGGGATGGCACCTTATGAGTTGCTTTATGGATGGAGGTGTCGATCTCCATTACATTGGGACGAGGTACGAGAAAGGAAACTGCTTGGACCAGAAGTTGTTAGAGAGGCTCAGGATGCAGTAGCACTGATTAGAAAATGTATGCTTGCTGCTCAAAGCCGTCAGAAAATTTATGCGAATGCCAAGCAGCGTGATGTGGAATTCAAAGTCGGAGATCAAGTCTTCTTAAGGATATCTCCTATGAGAGGTGTGAAGCGGTTTGGGAAGAAAGGCAAGCTTAGTCCCTAGTTTATAGGTCCTTTTGAGATATTGGACGAAATGGGAGCAGCTGCATATAGATTAGCCCTACCGCTAGCTCTAGCAGATAGCCACAATGTGTTCCACATCTTGATGCTACATAAATATGTGTCAGACCCATCTCACGTCCTCAAGTATGGTATGATATCAATCTAGAAAGACTTGAGTTACGAGGATCAACCGATTAGCATCCTAGATAGAGGGATGAAGGAATTACGGTCCAAAAGTATTTCGATAGTCAAGGTCCTGTGGAGTAATAATTCTGAACGGGAGGCAACGTGGGAGTTTGAGGAAGACATGTTAGCACGGTATCCGGAATTGTTTGGTATGTAAATTTGGAGGATGAAATTCTTTTTAGTAAGGGAGAATTATAGAGTCCCAGAACTTTACTTAGCTAATTAGATAGCAGTAGTAGTAGTAGTAGTAGTAGTAGTAGTAGTAGTAGTAGTAGTAGTAGTAGTAGCTAGTAGTAGTTATAGTATGATAGTTACTGTGGTTTTTGGTTCAAGCTGGGACATAGTTGAACACTCGCAGCAACACTTATAGATTTTATAAGTTTAACCTATAGTCTAAGAATATTAATTATAACATGAGGTTTGATTAATATATCTGAATATAAAGATGTCATTTATTATACCATAAGGTTAGATAAAATGTATAAGATCGTGACACTTGTCGAGTGCATGTTTATTAAGGATTTAAGTATTTTGATGAATAGTTTAATTAAAAAGAAAGATCTAGAAGCTCTAGAACCATCCAGCAGCTGTTAGGATAGTATTTGTACTCAGTCAAAGTTTTTTATCCAATTCAAAATAACCTGAAATAGTACAAATACGTGTATAATATATCAACGTCTGCTGATATATCGCAGCTATAGGGGTCGATATTTCGCCTACGGAAGATACGAAAAACATGTCGACTTTGCACGAATGATCGAACCAGCCTTGGGAATACTTGGTGCGGTGATATATTTCCTATAGGGGGAGATATATCAACCCCACCTATGTATTTTTGAAAGTTCAGCTTTTCATTTTTAAAAACAGCCTTAACATCTTGACTTGCCTCTGAACGTTTTTGACCGAGTCTTAAGCACCTGTTGAACGAATATTCAAATAGTTTTCAATTAATATTCATTATTTTATTCAAGCTAAAAGGAGATATTTTCACACCTTGAACTCTATAAATATGACCTAGTACCCAGTCATTTTTCTCATTTTTCAAGCTGTGTTCAAAGCCTTCAAGCTGCTAGTTTTACTATTGAGTGATACACTTGGGTTTGGGATAAAAAGCTTTATCATCTTAAGCTTTATCACCACTTGGGAAGTGAGATTTAGAGTGTGTTTTTCAATATCGAGGTGTACATCGGTTCTAGTACATCCAAAGGTATTTAAGTTCTTTGAACTTGAGATTTCTTTTCGGAGTGTTTCAAATCCCGTCCTTGTTCTCAAATATCCCGATGTTCGTAAGGAAAATAGGATAGATTATGTTTATATTATATGTTATGCTTATGTTATGTTATCTTACATTATGTTATGTTATGTTCACATTATGTATAGTATGTTTATAGTCCTTGGGCACAAGACTTGTCTAGCTAGCAAGCCCCAAAAATTTATGGGCATATGACTTGCTTGGCTAGCAAGCCCAACAAATCTATGGGCATATGATTTGCTTAGTTAACAAGCTCGAAGAAATATGATGGCCATTGTAGTCTTATAGAATATATGTTTTATAGTATATGTTTATGATATAGTCTTATGTATATGCTTATATGTGTTAGTAGATTTTCTTTGCTGGGCATTAGGTTCACTCCTTTATTTTATTGTAATGCAAGAAAATAGATACGGAGGCGGAAGGATTCTTGGTAGTTTGGCTTGTGTATTAAGGATGAAGGGGTTCGATGGACTGTGTGACGATTCGAGGACGACGTTATTTTTATTTACTCTCTTTATATCATGTTTTTATGTATTTTTCGCATTTAGCTTTGTGAACAACTTCATTTAATTCAAAGTTATGTTTTATTTTAAAACAATGGGATCCCGCATTGCTCATTTATGTATTTCAATATTTATTTTGGAGTTTTTAATAAAGTTATGAATATTACTTATGTATGTTTTCTCAAAAATAGTGGTTATGTCTAGTAGTTTTAATGGTCCAAGGTCTTAGAAATAGTTGGGTCATTACACTTAATTATTAGTCATCCATAGAGGATAAGTCTGTATGTAATGATTATATAAATGAAAACTTTGTGGTTACAATAAAGCACTCACTTAATATATGTCTTTAATTCTCAAGAGTGCAGTCTCATATTTATAGTGGAGTAGTCATGAGACTAATAAATATGATTATTGAATCAAAAAGTTTTGGTTAATAATCTTTTATTTATTGGAGCTTGGAATTACTGGTCCATAGGTCCCCTAGCCGAGTCTATCAACACTATTCAAGGTAAGAGTTGATACAAGGGTCAAACTGTGAATGAGCTATTTGAGAGAATATTTATTCTTCAGAATAAATATGCAATTATGTGATGATTGAAGTTGCACAATTTATTATTGCAGTTATCCAACTTTCGAAATTGTGTAGAAATAAAAGAAGTTTATTTTAATGTATTATTTTATTTAAATGTGAATGGATAAATATGGATAGTTAAAATTAATATTGATTATTATATTTATTTAATTAATAATAAGATGATAATGAAAATTCAAATTTTGAATTTTAATTTTGAATTTTAATTTTGAAATTTAAGTTGTTATCTTTTCCTTAAAAAGATGATACCATATTAGAATTTCTAATTATTAATTAATTAAAATAAAAAACCATGGAAAATCATATCCTCTTATTTTAGGGAAGTGTTACACGCGTAGGGCTTCTGGGACTGCCCTTTGCATGTACCACTACTAATAGTGATCAATTATTCGTTTTTTATTTTATATAATTAATTAATAAACATTTTGAAAAGGGTTTTTAAAATTGAATGTAAGACTTTGTCTTTAATTATCATTTATTTATTATTATTAAGATGATCAATTTTATTTTGATTATTATTATTGTGATAATAATATCTATATATTCTATATCATAGAAAATAGGGATATAATAGTTTTACGAGAGAAATAAAAAAACTTATCATCTTTTTCTCACAAAAGATAAACCTTTCTCTCTAGCCTGTAATCAAGAGTCTCATGTTTTTAGAATACTTTTGATTCACAAATTTAATTCTTGTTCTCTATGTGCCCACCCACATCATGAGGTGTAGAGAACGTCTTAAAAGATCTTGTTTTGAGTACTCTGGCGAGGACAGGAAGACCGAAATATATACAAAAAGATTCACAGATTCTTGATAGACTACAGGAGGTAAATTATTTCGTATTATTTTTACATATACATATTATGTTGATTAACACATTGCATATTAAAGGATCTACATTTAAAGTTTTTTATATGAAGAAAAAAAAATTGTTATATACAATGCTACCATTACCGCAATTTCTACTGGGCACAAGAAACTATTCCTAACAAACATGACATAACTCAATAATCCGCATACTCATATATTTATTCAATTAATTACCACATAATTACTCCATGTGCCCTCTTGCCATGCTAATCAAGACCCTAAGCCTTAATAGATATTTTGGGACGTTACAACTATCCCCACCTTAAAGAAATTTCATCCTTTAAATTTATTCAAACATCTCAAGAAACATGTCCCGCATATCTGACTTTATATTCAGATTCAAGTGCTACCTTTCTATTTTTTTGCAACACTCTCACCAAAGTGATAGTCTCATTCCTTAAG
Source organism: Humulus lupulus (assembly GCF_963169125.1). Lineage (NCBI taxonomy): Eukaryota > Viridiplantae > Streptophyta > Magnoliopsida > Rosales > Cannabaceae > Humulus > Humulus lupulus. The sequence goes on along the minus strand of NC_084796.1, from coordinate 196,748,219 downwards.
ACTTTATTCTTTCTATCCGGAATTCTCACTGTCCTTTCTTTACGTAATAAGTTCACTGTAATTCCAAGAACTCTTAACCCAAACAGGGGTAGTACTCGACACCACTAGTAACACCTTATGAACCTCTACCCATTCTGGGGTAAGGATAATATATTGGCCTCCGGCCTAATCCTTTTTAGGATCTCAAAAGTGCAATAAATCTAGAGTCAAATCATCTTATTTTTCCTAATTATCTTATCTTCTAATCAACAATACTCGAAGAGGCACAAGGTCTCCTATCCTAAAACTCCACATTCCCATATTTTAAATTTTGAACATTTATGTCTTTTCTATAAAGCAGATACTCCTGCTCTAACAATCCTTATTACCTTCATTGGTCCTCTGGACCATTTCACAACCAGAATAATTCCTGTCTCTCATTTTCATTCCCCGAAATGGGTAATTCTCATTTCCTATCTCACAATATCTTTACCTAGAGTCACTTAAATTGTCGACTGGTATTTATCACCGTAACAATCCAATCAAGGGACCATACTTACCTCAATGTCCCTAAAACATACATACTCGAAGTGTAATGCTTATAGTCTAAGTTGTTTCCTCAGGTTGTCAATCTGTCTGAAGGTAACCAATAATTCAAAATCCCACTATTATTCTCATCTCCCTCTATGAACATTTCTAGAACATGGGAAATAAATAAATGGTTTCAATCCAACACCATCGACTCCAGTGCCCCACGGAGATGTACGATCCCCTTTTGCATATATTCATTCTTTTAATAACTCGCTGACACAAACAAAAGTTAGTTAACTTAGTATTCCAAGTCACAACTTCTCATACGAAATTATTTTACCCATAATCTAAGGGGATCCATCCATAAGTTCCATAATTATATCCATCCATACTAACTATGGGATGCCCTAAAGTCTTAGTAGCCTCTTTGCCCTCTGATATTCATCCCTCACTTACTGATAGGTTAGGCATTGAGCCCCCGGGCATACAGATTTTAGGTCTTAAAACACATTCAAAATTCTTGGATACAACAAGCATGAAGGGTGGTATATGACTCATCCAAAATCTCCTACTTGACGCCACCATCCATCGAAACACGTATCTGATCCTCATATCTTAACCTATCAATGTTAAAACAGTAGGGTTCTTGCCATTCCTACAAGATTTTCATTTTGTATTTCATTGTTTGTAGAGGTATGTCTACCAATTATCAATCGTGAATTCTATAAAAATCGTGGTCATTTCCTCATCTGACTTCACTGTAATTCATTGCGAATCATACAACTGGCATGGATCTTTCCAACTCAAGGCGTCAACCTCCACGTTAGTTTTCTCTGGGTAATAAAGGATTTCACTGCCAGTCCTCACTAGTTCTCACCAAAGCCTTTATCTCATGTTCAACCTCTATGGGTGACAAAATGCTTTAACTTTTATGTTAGTGTATGCACTTCTTTCCCATAATTGTTGTCACCTCACCCTAACCGCAATTATCTTGCAATACTGTCAACTCAAAGTCCCGTGTAAAAACATTTATGTTCTTATTCCTTTAACCACTATGAAGCGTGAACAATCACCTTTCTAGTCTACACACGAGAACACTCTAGCCCCTGGCGTGTCGCACTATGAACTACTAAATTTTAAACAACAAGGACAGTATCCACCATACCATCCTAATTTATCAATCCACCACATGCTTATACTGATACTATCGCATGATAATCAACCTTTATTTCAACTTTTAAAATCTGGTATGCAACTATTGATTTAGACAAACTTTAGGTCCTTACATTACTTCAATCAAGAGTATGGCAGACCTCGAAGATTCTTCAAGTAAACGCTAATGTGTTTCACCAATCCCACAGTGCTTCTAACCTCTAAAACATTCCTTTGGACGATTCCTTAATGCTTTTATCTTAACTAAATCATGCATGATCTCATCACTTCCTATAATGTGACCTTGAACATCACCTGCAGAAATCGGAACTAATATCTTTTGGAACCTTACCTGTAATCTCCACTTCATCAGCCTATGTAATATCAACAAAAATGTTACTCGTGTTCTGTTTCTAACTAGAAGTAGTAAAAAATAGTCTCGATCGATCCAAATACGACTTGTCCAAATCATCCTTGTACTCTCTACTTGTTCAATTTATGTGGGCCACTGGAGCATTGGTCATTTCAAGAGCCTTCACTGAAAATCCATCACATCATACTTGGTGCGAGAGGTAATTATTGAAATATCTCTTTCCTTGATCCCCAGCTAGTAATAACCAGATCAAGGGTCAATTCGTAAGAGCATTGTCTTACCTTGCAACCGGAAAAATGAATCATCCATCCTTGGCAATGGATACATATTCTTGAAAATTACTTTATTCGATTATCCATATACGGTATGCGTTCTCACAGACTTGTCCTTCTTCTTAACTAATTGTGTTGAGATATCGTGTGGTGAGAAGCTACATCTAATCAATCCCCAAGTCGACTAACATCTTTGACTGAACCTTTAATTATTTCCACTCAACTGGTGCCATTCTACATGATGTCTCGGATACGAATTCTATCCCCACGTTATGTCGTAGCACACTCAATCCATAGACGAGACAAAGATCCCAGTAAATGCTCGAGAAACCCATCTGAAACCTCACTGACCAATCTAGTTTCCCCTGGTCTAACTAGTATAACCATGGTCGTATCCACCAAAATAGCTAGGAATCTCGTGAACACCAACGGGTCCTTACAGTCCATGGTTGTCCCTTACTTGACAAACTAATCTATACTCATATTCATATCACAGTCTCCTATAACCAACTCAATCAATTTTTCTGCTAACTCTCTACTAGTAATACTCTGACGCATGTCTGGGAAATTACCAATTTCCTCCGACGGGCACTAAAATTTCAAGCCCCATAGCATAATAATCACATAATATGCATAACATATTGTTGTAACCTAGAAATTAGCACGGGTTTAATCACTCAGCTAGGAATACAATTGGTTGATGAATATATGGAAAAAGTAGACAAGTAGAACATCTAGCTAATGATGATGTGAACGACTTGAGTTAGGATTTGGGAGCATGTCATTCAAGAAATTGGCAGGTTGCCTCTTAGGATGATGGTCCAGCTCGAGACATGTAGTGAGTGGATCCCCTTTAGGGCGCTCTAAATATGTTCAACTCATGGAAACCTAGTCATGACGCATACTAAAGGATCCCGAGAGATTTGGAGGCACTTTGTATGCTCATTAATGTCTAGGTTGTATGACATATTTATTGTCCGAGATAGCAGGAATATACTCTATTAGGCAATTGTATCCCTATGTAAATAACAATATCTTTATTAAATGTTTACCATATTTATGCACATGATTACACAAACATGTATAGGAAATTCCACTATAAATATTAGGAATAATGGACAGGGAAGGAGACAACTTTTTTGTAATAATCAAACTCTGCAAAAATTGTGAAAGATTAATAATATTGTCTCGTGGACTAGGAGGATATCAACCACTGTACCACGTAAAATTGTGTGTGTAAGAAAGGGTTTGTATAAGTCCATTACGATTTGCAAATAAGCACTAATACTCTTATTAGATTTCTAAATGTAGTGTTGGTGAAATACCTCGTCAACACTTTGGTGCTTTCGTTGAGATAAAATTAGTGGTAATCCTATAAAAGTTTCATTCAACGTTCGTCACGGTGGTTACTCGATTGTTGCATGTTAAGGAAATGAGACAGCCTAGTGGGAAAGAGGCACATGATATAGTCGATCCCATTCAAAAGGGCCCAGATGTTCAGCAACGTCCTATGAAGAACCCAGTGGGACAAGACGACACTGGGAGGTCAGCGTTACGCCCACCAAATCCTAATCCATAATATCTAATAGCCATCGAGATGGTGAATGCCCAATTAAGGAGCCATATCCCTAGGGAAAACAGACAGATCGAGGAGGTCCTGGCTCGGTTACCCCCCTTACAACCGATGCTAATGTCAAAAAGAGGAAAAGTGGGTTCCATAAGACCAACAACAATAATTAGTCCAAACCTATTCGTTATTGCAGGACCGCCACTCCGAGCTTTGTACCTTCAGAGAAAAATTTCCAAAGTGCTCAGCCACTATATATCATAGGAACCATCATCTGCATTTTAGTCGGCCGGTCAGAACTGCGACCCCCAGCTCTATGCCTTCCCCACAGATTCCCAAGAATGCCCATAACAACCAACCTGGGCAAACTGGGAAAACAACACAGAGACAAAACACCCTAGCGAATCCTCCTGCACTGGGATCAGAACCCCAGGCACAGAGAACACGGGACATTGGGGTAGAACCGAGATGGGTTAATTTAGTTCATCCTAATGGAACGAGGATAACCTCACCGATAAGATATCCGCCAACGCCGGTTAGACATCCTACACCATTGCGCCCACAAAGAGACGCTCCAGCTTGTGGAAATAGTAGGAGAAATCCTCCTCCGTCAATAGACACTTACGTCCCACAGGCATGTGTTGATACTCAAGGTCCTTAATCTCAGCTGCAGGTTGTATGTTTTGCAAATAGAAGTTATTGGATGGGGAGCTAGTGTTAAGGCAAGTCTGAGAGAGATCTAAGGAATCATCTTAGTTCATACCAACGTCCTCATTTCGATGCACATCCCAACCTGCGTGATCATTTGAATTCACAAAGGAGGTATCCACCTTGCAATGAAGATATGAGTTATACTCAACACGAGGGAGGTCCGTCTATAGTACGCGACAATGGGAATGTCCCACGTAACCAAGCTCAAACTTGGAGGGAAAGCAACCCATCAAACTCGCACAATTGGATGGGAGCTTGTGAACAACTCACAACTAACCTAGAGACTAAAGACCCAAAACTTGAGCGACTGACCTTGATGGAGGAGCAAATGAAGAATATCTTATCTGGAAAAGGGATTGATGATTGTGACTCTGATGAGGAACTCAAACCTGTCGCCCCAAACATTGTAGCAACTGCGTATTCTATGGGCTTTAGGATGTCGAACATGCCAACATTTGATGGAAACACAGATCCATCTGACCACCTCAGGATGTTCAATACGTTGATGATGGATCGCAATGTTGGGTTCGACCTAGGATGTATTCTGGTCCCCATGACTCTGATCGGACCTGCCAGACATTGGTTAAAAAAGTAAAAAAAATCATTCAATAAGTTCTTGGAAGAAGTTTTTTTCCGAGTTCAAGAGAGTGTTCTGAGGTTCAAATGAAACTTCCGTAGAGGCTGACTCATTGACCAACACAAAATAGCAACATGGTGAGTCCTTCAAGCATATCTGAGCAGATTCGCTAACGTTGTAGCACGAGCTTAAGATGCTAATGATAGCTCCAAGCCCATGGTAATGAGAACAAGAATCCTAGTGGGAGGCGATATATGGTAGGAGCTCCAAGGAAAAGGGTTTAAACATGGAAGAGGAGCGATCTGCTATCGCAGGAACCAACCATGCTCCTACTCAACTCGCTGGAGCAGTGACAGGCGGTGCAGCTTTGGCTGAACCTGTTGCTCAGAATAACCAAGCATGATACAATAAAACGAAAGGGAATGGTGAGGGCAACCAGAACAACACAAAGAAAAACAAGTCCGGGGAAAAATTCAATCCCATTTATGCTGCCTACACTAACCTAATGGATAAATAGGAACATATTTTCCAAACAAAGTCTAATCACCTCCCCTTAAATAAACTAGAGCCATTAAGGCATCAGAGGGCAAAGAGAGATCCCTTAAAGTTTTGTCGATACCACAATGACATCGGTCATAATACCGATGATTGCCGACAACTGAAGGATGATATTGAAACTCTCATTCAGGCTAGATTATTAGTTTGTTGTAATGTCAATGGTTACGCTTGGGGATGATGCACGAACTATTACTAAAATACTTGAGTTTGTTGTAATCTATTTTCCGACAGCATATAACGCGATTTTGGGACGACTCGCACTAATGGTTTTCCAAGCCATTATCTCAATCCGACATCAAGCAATGAGGTTCCCCTAAGCCTCGGGGATATGCACAGAACGTGGAGACTAGTTCGCTGCCCGAGAATCCTACAACATATCCATGAAGGGAAAATCACAACCCGAGCAACAAGCAATGGTCATAGACAAAGAAGGTGAGGAGTCTCTGGTAATGGAAGTTACCCATGGGATGGAAGAACCTTAAGAAGGAGATAATGAGGTCGCCCAATAGGAAGACATTGACCCATGAATAAGCAAAGATAAATTTGAGCTCAAAGCTATGGAGGAGCTCAAGGATATCAATATTGATCCAGAAACACCCTCAAGAGTTGTAAAAGTTGGGAAAAATCTTGGAGCTGAAAGGAAGAACAAGCTGGTCAAATTCTTGAGGAAGAATTTGGACGTCTTCGCCTGGTCGCATAAAGATATGGTGGGAACCAGTCCGACTATAATAATGCAAACATTGAACTTGGACAAGAAAGTGCCTGCAAAGTCACAAAAATGAAGGCTTTTGGGGAGAGTACGATCGGAAGCATTAGAAGAAGAAGTAGCTCGCCTAATTAAATGTAGATTTATCAGGGAAGAAAAATACTCGATCTGGGATACTAACCCTGTTCTGGTTCCAAAGCCAAATGAGAAGTGGAGAACTTGCATTGATTTCTCAGATCTCAACAAGGCCTATCGTAAGGACTGTTTTCCAATACATAGAATTCATCAGTTGGTAGACACTACCGCCAGTCACGAGCTCATGTCTTTCGTGGACACGTATTTTGGATATAACTAGATCGTGATGAACCCTGGAGACCAAGAGCAGCACAGCTTCATGACTGACCATAACGTATACTGCTACAAAGTTTTTCCATTTGGACTGAAGAATGCTGGTGCTACGTACAAACCATTAGTCCACAAAATGTTCACTAACCAAATCGGGAGAAACATGGAGGTGTATGTCGATGATATGCTCATTAAATCAAAGACTACCAGTAACTATGTATCTGACTTGGAAGAATGTTTTGGCATACTAAGGAGGTATGTCATGAAGTTAAATCCCCAGAAGTCCACGTTCGGAGTTTCGTCAAGAAAGTTTCTAGGGTTTATAGTCAATACAAGGGGGATAGAGGAAAATCTAGAGAAAATGTCTCCCATTTAATAACTTGCTCAGGGGAAACAAGAAGTTCGAGTGAACCAAAGAATGCAAAAAGGCATTTCATGACCTGAAAGATCATCTGGCTGAAACCCCCGTACTATCAAATCGACGTCTGGGGATTATTTGCTTCTGTATCTAGCCATGAAAGAAAATGTTGTCAATGTTGTGTTAGTTCGAGAGGAAAATCAGGCGCAGAAACCAGTGTATTATGTAAGTAAAAGACTATTCAGGGCTGAGTCTTGGTATCCATTAATAGATTAGCTCGCGTTCTGTCTTCAAGGAAGCTCAGACCATTTTCAGTCCCACACTATCCACGCCTTAACCAACCAACCTTTAAGGCAGGTTTTGCAAAAATCTGAAAACCTGAAACATCAGGACTACTGCTAAAATGGGCCATTGAACTCAACAAGTTTGAAATATTATATATGCCACGCACAACTATCAAGAGTCAGGCCCTGGTCGACTTTGTTGCTGAGTGCACAAGTTTTCAAGATGAGCCGATAAGAGAACCTGTGCAGGAATTGTGGAAAAATATTCGTTGATGGATCCTCTAATGAAAACAGTTAGGAACTGGGATAATTTTAATCTCACCTGAAGGGCATCGATTCCATACAACTCTTAGGATTAGATTCGAAGCATCCAACAACGAAGCCAAATATGAGTCCTTATTGGTAGGTCTAAAGGTGGTGAAAGAGCTAGAAGTAAAAGCAATCTAATGTTATAGTGATTCCTAGTCACAACATAATGATAAGTAGACATCCAACAAGTCCTAATCAGTTAAGTACTTCAAATTGAAATATTGTCCTTCGAGACCTTGGATTCTACTAAATCGGGGAGTAGATACCTTCCACAGTCCTAACATTTGGGATCCCAATCTTAAAACCTTCATTTGGCCAACATTTCCTATTTGAGTTGCGGCCCAGCCCTTAGGGGACATGGCACGCTCAAGTCAGAAAGCCTTGGGCTCTCGCTAAGGGGAAATAGGTCACTGTGCACCTTAGCATGTGTCGTAGCACTTGGGCGAAATCAGAGGTTCCCAAGCCTTTTTTTCATACGGGTCGCGACGCCTGAAGAATATGGTCGTGGCTTGAGCAACGAACCTAGTTTTTCCCTTGTGTTTTCTCAAGCTAACATCACCAATTCCTACAAAAACATTCCCCAAACCCAGAATCACATCCTAATCTTATAACAACACGGCATGACCAACATATAAACATTAAAACTAAGCTAAAACCTCAGCAAGATTTAGAATCCCAATCTTTAAGCTCAAAACTCTTCAACATCCGAAACAAACAAATCAAAGTTTAATCAAGAAAGAATTAGAACTTAACTTCACCAGGATTACGACCCCTGAGCTTCTCCTACACCAATGCTAACTTCCAGCCTCAAGAACTAAGAAAATTCTCAGCATTTTCCTTCAATCTTCCAAAGCCACTTCTAAGTGTGAGAGAGAGAGTTCCAAACGTAGCAGAAGGAGAGAGAGAGTGTCTTATCCTTTTTTTTTTTGTTTCTCTGATTGTTCTCCATGTTTCTAAGTGGTCAAAAGACTAAATCATCACTAATTGTCTTGTCCCTAGCCCAAAAGACAAAATGACCTTTAGAGATAGCCTTATCCTTTAATGGCTCCAAGGGAAAATCGTCATTTTTCACATTTCCCACTAATTCTCAAGTAGTCCTATAAATCCTCATTTAATCCTTGACAGTCTTAAACAAACATTAAATCACTACCCGTTACCCGGTAATTCTTGAACACGAACTATGTTCACAAAATACCCCTAGGCTCCCCCGAGCATGGTACTCGACCCCATTGTGACTATTGTGCTAATTTGCTCCCAAGGATCGTCTCAGACCACATATCTCAAATATATCCCCATAACACTGGTGTAACGCCCTGGATAGCCAAGACTGTTACATTGTGTACTTGTAAAGGTGCAGGACTTGCTAATCAAGTCGTTAATTTGAAAACGTGTCTCTAGACACGCAATATCTATGGTTAAAAACGTTTTGGTCTCAAAAGACTCATTTCATATATTTAAACTGTAGTAAACAAGGGATCCCATAAACACAAATTTAAAATAAGTTTACAGAATCCCAAAAGTATGTGAATATCCACTAGCCATACTAAGGCAAAACAGACAGTCTTTAGGTTCCATGTCCTTGCCTAGACCTCAACCGTGGCGGCCGAGCACCTGGCTATGTACATTCCGCTCGCTGAGCTCTCTAGTCAGGGCTGATCTAACTTGCCCTTGCCTTTACCTGAACCACGTAGCACCCGTCAGCCAAGGCCCAGCAAGAAAACATCACAGATAACTCAAACAATAATAACAAACAAATAGCTCAATAAACACATATACTCATTAGATAATCCACAACAGATAATCAGCATATATAATCCAATACAAGATACATTCCATCACATATATTGCTTATATCACATAATAATCAGGGCCGACGACTTAGGCCGCACCCTCTGTTTAACCCACTGACCCTGGCCCGCTTAAACCAAGCTTAGTGCATAATAAGTTGTCCTCGGCTACCAGTGGCCGAGCTGCGCCCTATGCGCTAGTGAGACCCTTGGCACCCTTAGGCCATTGGCTCACTAAATAGCTTGCATGGCATAATACCATCCTTTCAAGCTTTTACAATAGGGAGCCCTTAGTCCCGTCACATATAATCAACCGGGTGCAGTTTTCTTATTTTTAACTTTCAAATGAGTTAGTCACGGGAAATACTCCTTGAGCGCGATCCGATCCTCGAGCCCTAGCTTAACACCTAGTCACAACCATGAAGAAAGACACCATTAACAACCTTAAATGAGCTTCCAAGCCAAGTTCTAGTACTCGGAACATTGAACTTCACCAAATATGGTAAAACACTCAACCCCGAGCACCCTAGGTTAATTTCCCAAGCCTAAAATCTCAAAATGCCAAAATCCCTTAAGCGCCGTGGCATAGGCCACCCATGCCGCGGCATGGCCCCCAAACAGAGCCATCCAAGGTACAAAAACAGGTAAGGGCCGCGGCATTGCTTGGACCATGCCACGGCCTGCCCTTCTTCCTCAGCATGCAACACCCTTGAAGGGCTGCGACTCTCCAAGAACCATGCCGCGGCCCGACCCTTCGAACCCAGAAAAAAACCACCATTTTCAACCTCCAAACCTCATCTAAAGCTATCCCAAAGCCCCCAAACCAAAACACAGAAAACATAATTCCCAACCTTTTTAACATGATCTAAGCAACAGAATTCCCCAGAAAACACAGCCCAACACACTTCAATCTCTTCCTTCCAACTTCTGAAATCCAAACCCAAAGAACTTAAAACCAGCCATGATAACCCCCAAATTCAACCATCAAACTATAATTTATACCTTACCTCAGTTGTAGAATCGATTCTCCAAGAGTCCCCTGACCTATCTTCAAGGTCCCAAGCCTCAATTTCCACCTTGAATGTCAAAACCATAACCATTTAAAACTCAGCCATTTCTTTAAGTTCCTAACCCCTAAAACGAAAATTCAAAACTTACCTTAGCTCTATCTCAGACCTTGATCAGTTCCTAAACTAATCCTCCAGATTACTTCCTTCAATTCCCAAAGACACAGCTCAATCCCAGCAGTTCCCTCTCAAACTCAGTAGTTTTTCCATTGTTTTTCTGTGTTTTTCCTTCCTTTGGTTTCCTTTGAGCGTGTAAGTGAGCTGAGAGAAATATACTTAGTCAGTTTGTGTTTTCTTCTAAAGACTTCCTTAAGTCTAACTTATCCATTAAGTTAATCCCAAGACTCGGGGTGCCGGAAACGTCCCCGAGGCCAAAACGGTAAAATCCCCCAATATTCTGGCCTAGACATCCTAACCTCAAATATATCTCCAATTATTTATTTCCATCACCCAATAGTCTAAATCACTACCTGATACCTAAAATACCTCTGACTTGCCCAAAATCAATTATAATACCCCGTTGTGACTTTTCCCGCTATCTAGCCCTAGGATCGCCTCGAGTCGCCGGCTGCAGATTTATCCACATCATAATGTGGTTCTCGCATATATCTCAAACATTTATATCACATCATCATATAATATAATCAATTATCATGTAAGCATCATTAAGCATATAATTACTCATTAAATCACAATTATTCCAGTAATGCCCTCCTGGCACACTAATCAAAGCCCTTACGCCTTATTAGTGAATTTGGGTCGTTACAACTATCCCCTCCTAATGAGAATTTCGTCCTCGAAATTTACCTGAATAGCTCGGGATACTGATCCCGCATTGCTGTCTCTAATTCCCAGGTTGCCTCTTCAACCTTGCTATTCCTCCATAATACTTTCACTAACGGAATTGTCTTATTCCGTAAAACTTTGTCCTTCCGATCCAAAATCTGAACTGGTCGCTCCTCATAGGAAAAATCTGTCTGTAAATCCAAATCCTCGTACATCAGTACATGTGTCGTATTAGAAACATACTTCCGTAACATGGAGACATGAAACACACTATGAACTCCTGATAACGACGGTGGCAAGGCCAGCCTGTAAGCCACCTGTCCAACCCTCTCTAAAATCTCAAAGGTTCCAACAAACCGAGGGCTCAGCTTGCCCTTCACTCCAAACCTCCTCACACCCCTCAACGGTGAAACTCGCAGAAACACGTGGTCCCCAACCTGGAACTCCACGTTTCTACGCCTAGGATCAGCATAGCTTTTCTGTCTACTCTGTGAGGCAAGCATTCTAACTCGAATCTTCTCAATAGCTTCATTAGTCCTCTGAACCATATCTGGCCCCAAATACCTTCTCTCACCCATCTCATCCCAGTGAACAGGTGATCTGCACTTCCTTCCATATAACATCTCGTAAGGAGCCACTCCAATCGTGGACTAGTAACTGTTGTTATATGAAAACTCAACCAATGGAAGATACTTACTCCACGAACCATCAAAGTCAATCACACATGCCCTAAGCATGTCCTCCAACACCTGAATCGTCCTCTCAGACTGTCCATCAGTCTGAGGATGGAAAGCTGTGCTAAACTTCAGCTGAGTCCCCATGGCTCTCTGCAAAGCTCCCCAAAACTTAGAGGTAAAGATAGGGTCTCGATCAGACACGATAGACTTTGGAACCCCATGGAGACGAACTATCTCCCTCACGTACAACTCTGCATACTGCTCCACAGTATAAGTTGACCTAACTGGTAGGAAATGAGCTGACTTGGTGTACCTATCCACTATCACCCACACCGAGTCATGAAGTCCAACTGTCCTGGGTAACCCTCCCACGAAATCCATCGTAATGTCCTCCCATTTCCATTCTGGGATACCCAAAGGCTGAAGCAATCCCGCTGGTCGCTGATGCTCAGCCTTAACCTGCTGACAGGTTAAACATCTAGATACATACTCAACCACATCTTTCTTCATCCCAGGCCACCAGTACAATGTCCGTAGATCCTGATACATCTTCGTGGTACCCGGATGTAGTGAGTATGGCGTAGTGTGAGACTCATCCAGTATCTCACGCCTAATCCCCTCATCTGCCTGAACACATATCCGTCCCTGATACCGAAGCAGACCTGTCTCCGAAACTGAATAATCCTTAGCTGTCCCCGCTAAGGCATGCTGCCTACTATCCTGCAACTGCACATCAGTGAACTGACCCTCCTTGATCCGCTCCAACAGGGTCGACTGGAAAGTGACATTGGCTAATCGGCCCACCACCAATTCTATCTTTTCCCTAACCATCTCATCAGCCAATTCTCTCGAGATCTGAGTAGAACTATACAACTGTCCTGGGCCACTCCGACTCAACGCATCTGCCACCACGTTGGCTTTCCCAGGGTGGTAAAGGATATCACAATCATAGTCCTTAACCAATTCTAACCAACGTCTCTGTCTCATATTCAAATCCTTTTGCGTGAAGAAATATTTCAGACTCTTATGATCAGTGTAGATCTCGCACTTCTCTCCATACAGATAATGACGCCACACCTTCAATACAAACACAACTGCCGCTAACTCCAAATCATGAGTCAGATACCTCTGTTCATACTCCTTCAGCTATCGAGACGCGTAGGCTATAACTTTCTCATTCTGCATCAGCACACAGCCCAAACCCAACTTTGATGCGTCACAGTAGACCACGAACTTCCCTTCCTCCGAAGGAAGACTCAACACTGGGGCAGAAATAAGCCATCGTTTCAACTCCTGAAAGCTGTTCTCACACTTCTCTGACCAGACGAACTTTTGATTCTTTCTTGTTAACTCCGTCATCGGTGAAGAAATCTTCGAGAACCCCTCAACAAACCGCCTGTAGTAGCCAGCCAATCCAAGGAAACTCCGCACCTCCGAGGCATTCCTCGGCCTCGGCCAATCCCTAACTGCTTCCACCTTGGACGGATCCACCTTAATCCCTTCTGCCCCAACTATATGCCCAAGGAAGGTCACTTCTGGTAGCCAGAACTCACACTTCCTAAACTTAGCGTACAACTGGTGCTCCCTTAACCTTTGTAGAACCTGTCGTAGATGCTGCTCATGCTCCACCTCTGAGCTGGAGTATACCAAGATGTCGTCGATGAAAACAATGACAAACTGATCTAAGAAATCCTTGAACACCCTGTTCAATAAGTCCATGAAAGCCGCTGGGGCATTGGTCAGACCGAAAGACATGACCAGGAACTCATAATGCCCATATCGTGTCCGGAAAGCTGTCTTCGGTATATCCTCATCCTTGATCCTCAGCTGGTGATAACCAGATCGAAGATCAATCTTTGAGAACACCGTTTTACCTTGCAGCTGATCAAACAAATCATCAATCCTTGGCAGAGGGTACTTATTCTTAATGGTTAACTTGTTCAATTCTTTGTAATCAATGCACATCCTCAGAGTCCTGTCCTTCTTCTTAACAAACAGTACCGGTGCGCCCCATGGAGAGTAGCTAGGCCTGATAAACCCCAAATCTAGAAGTTCCTGCAACTGTATCTTCAAATCTTTCAGTTCTGCTGGTGCCATTCTGTACGGTGCTCTAAACACTGGTTCTGTCCCCGGTGCTAATTCAATCTCAAACTGTATCTCCCCACGCGGCGGTAACCCTGGCAGATCCTCAGGGAAGACATCCAAAAACTCACACACCAATCTCGTCTCTCCCGGCCCTGCTGGCATGACCCTAGCGGTATCCACTACACTAGCCAGAAAACCTATGCATTCTCTTGCAACAAGTCTCTGGCTCTCAATGCTGAAATCATAGGTACACGGGGTCCAGACACCGCACCCACAAAGACAAAAGGGTCCTCGCCCTCTGGCTCAAAAGTAACCATCTTCTTTCTACAATCTATCGTAGCCCCATACCTAGCCAGCCAATCCATTCCTAGAATCATATTAAAATCTCCCAAATCCAATTCAATCAAATCCACCGAAAGCTCTCTACCATCAACCATCACTGGCAGTGCCCTAATCCACCTCCTAGAGACTACCAACTCCCCTGTAGGCAACAAAGTCCCAAACCCCGCAGTCCAGTACTCACTAGGTCTACACAGTCTATCAATCACTCTACTAGAAACAAAAGAATGTGTAGCACCAAAATCAATCAATACTGTAAAAGGAAAGCCAGCACTAGAAAGCTGACCTGTCACCACTGAGGGACTAGCCTCAGCCTCCGCCTGAGTCAAGGTGAATACCCGAGCTGGGGTCAAGCTATCCACCTTTCCTGTTTCACCTTTCTTCACTGTTGGGCAGTCTTTTCTGAGATGCCCCACTGCCCCACAAACAAAACATGCCTTGGCCTTGCACTCGCCCAGATGGCGTCTTCTACACCTCGGACACTCTGGATAGGTCCTCCATGCCTCACCGCCACCCTGACGGCCACCCTGACCACCCCGACCCCTCCCACCAGAACTAGGAGCGGCCGATGTGTCAGGAGTCTTCCTCTTGAAGTCACTAGGGCCTCCGCCCCTACCAACCCCTGAGTAAGGAGGCACCGCCCTACGGCCCTCACGCCTCACTGCGCTCTCCTTCCATATCTTGTTTTCCGCTTCCTCGGCGGTAAGAGCTTTCTCCACGACCTGGGCATAAGTTGTTCCTCCAGGTATCGTGGTAATCCTAACATCCCGAGCTATCATAGCATTAAGCCCTCTGACAAAACGATCTTGCCTAGCAGCGTCAGTAGGCACAAGATCTGGTGCAAACTTTGCCAGCCTATCAAATTTCAGGGCATACTCAGTAACAGTCATACCGCCCTGTACCAGACTCACAAACTCATTAACCTTTGCTGCCCTAACAGAAATATTGTAGTACTTTTGGCCAAACAAATCCTTGAAATCTTCCCAAGTCAGTGTAGCAACCTCTCTGGTCTGCGATGCCACTTCCCACCAAATACGGGCATCCTCCCTCAACATATAAGCGGCACAGGCCACTCTATCATGTCCTTCAATCCTCATGAAATCCAGAATCACTGTGATAATAGTTAGCCACTGCTCGGCTTTCAACGGATCTGGTCCTCCCTCAAAGATTGGGGGTTGCTGCTTCCTGAACCGCTCATATAACGGCTCCAACCTGTTAACAACCTCCCCAGGCTGCACAGCTGGTACCACTGCAGGTGGTAAAGAAGGGGCAGCACTCCCTGATGGAGCCTGCTGCTGCAAAATACGAATCAACTCATCCTGACTTTGTAATCGAGCCTGCATCTCAGCCATTAACTGGTGCCAATTCACAGGGACTGGCGGAGGTGTCTGGCCCTGGTCATTGCCTCTGGTCCCAGACCTAGTGCCAGCTAGTCGTGAAGATTTCCTTGGACGCATAACTATCCAAGTCAATCTGCAAATGTCAACTCGGCGGTCAGACCACAATGACAGGGTAAAAGTTTCCCCAAACTCAACAATAGAACATAACCATTCACAGATAACCAACACATATAAGCATCCATGCACCATAACAATCAACCGTTCATAAACTCGTCCACATGCACGACAACGTTAATAAACATGCCTCAATATTCTCACACAGCAGTCAAGGGCCAGGCCCTATCAGTATCTCATGCTTCCTAGAAATTCAGTCAATAACAACATGCATAACTCATCTCAGGTACATAAGCACATAGGCACATACATACACGTTACCAAACCCCAACTTGAGCTTGTCTCCAGCAGCGAATGTACATATCCAGGCTATCTTCAGGAACCCTTAAACCTAGGACGCTCTGATACCAAGTTGTAACGCCCTGGATAGCCAAGACCGTTACACTGTGTACTTGTAAAGGTGCAGGACTTGCTAATCAAGTCGTTAATTTGAAAACGTGTCTCTAGACACGCAATATCTATGGTTAAAAACATTTTGGTCTCAAAAGACTCATTTCATATATTTAAACTGTAGTAAACAAGGGATCCCATAAACACAAAGTTAAAATAAGTTTACAGACTCCCAAAAGTATGTGAATATCCACTAGCCATACTAAGGCAAAACAGACAGTCTTTAGGTTCCATGTCCTTGCCTAGACCTCAACCGTGGCAGCCGAGCACCTGGCTATGTACATTCCGCTCGCTGAGCTCTCCAGTCAGGGCTGATCTAACTTGCCCTTGCCTTTACCTGCACCACGTAGCACCCGTGAGCCAAGGCCCAGCAAGAAAACATCACAGATAACTCAAACAATAATAACAAACAAATAGCTCAATAAACGCATATACTCATTAGATAATCCACAACAGATAATCAGCATATACAATCCAATACAAGATACATTCCATCACATATATTGCTCATATCACATAATAATCATGGCCGACGACTTAGGCTGCACCCTCTGTTTAACCCACTGACTCTGGCCCGCTTAAACCAAGCTCAGTGCATAATAAGCTGTCCTCGGCTACCAGTGGCCGAGCCGCGCCCTATGCGCTAGTGAGACCCTTGGCACCCTTAGGCCGTTGGCTCACTAAATAGCTTGCATGGCATAATACCATCCTTTCAAGCTTTTACAATAGGGATCCCTTAGTCCCGTCACATATAATCAACCGGGTGCAGTTTTCTTATTTTTAGCTTTCAAATGAGTTAGTCACGGGCGATACTCCTTGAGCGCGATCCGATCCTCGAGCCCTAGCTTAACACCTAGTCACAACCATGAGAAAGACACCATTAACAACCTTAAATGAGCTTCCAAGCCAAGTTCTAGTACTCGGAACATTGAACTTCACCAAATATGGTAAAAGACTCAACCCTGAGCACCCTAGGTTAAATTCCCAAGCCTAAAATCTCAAAATGCCAAAATCCCTTAAGCGCCGCGGCATAGGCCACCCATGCCGCGGCATGGCCCCAAATAGAGCCATCCAAGGCACAAAAACAGGTAAGGGTCGCGACATTGCTTGGACCATGTCGCGGCCCGCCCTTCTTCCTCAGCATGCAACACCCTTGAAGGGCCGCGGCTCTCCAAGAACCATGCCGCGGCCCGACCCTTCGAACCCAGAAAAAAATCACCATTTTCAACCTCCAAACCTCACCTAAAGCTATCCCAAAGTCCCCAAACCAAAAACAATTAACTCCCAACCTTTTTAACATGAGCTAAGCAACATAATTCCCTAGAAAACACAGCCCAACACACTTCAATCTCTTCCTTCCAACTTCTGAAATCCAAACCCAAAGAACTTAAAACCAGCCATGATAACCCCCAAATTCAACCATCAAACTATAATTTAAACCTTACCTCAATTATAGAATCGATTCTCCAAGAGTCCCCTGACCTATCTTCAAGGTCCCAAGCCTCAATTTCCACCTTGAATGTCAAAACCATAACCATTTAAAACTCAGCCATTTCTTTAAGTTCCTAACCCCCAAAACGAAAATTCAAAACTTACCTTAGCTCTATCTCAGACCTTGATCAGTTCCTGAACTAATCCTCCAGATTACTTCCTTCAATTCCCAAAGACACAGCTCAATCCCAGCAGTTCGCTCTCAAACTCAGTAGTTTTTCCTTTGTTTTTCTGTGTTTTTCCTTCCTTTGGTTTCCTTTGAGCGTGTAAGTGAGCTGAGAGAAATATACTTAGTCGATTTGTGTTTTCTTCTTAAGACTTCCTTAAGTCTAACTTATCCATTAAGTTAATCCCAAGGGTCGGGGTGCTGGAAACGTCCCCGAGGCCAAAACGGTAAAATCCCCCAATATTCCCGCCTAGACATCCTAACCTCAAATATATCTCCCATTATTTATTTCCATCACCCGATAGTCTAAATCACTATCTGATACCTAAAATACCTCTGACTTGCCCAAAATCAATTATAATACCCCTTTGTGACTTTTCCCGTTATCTAGCCCTAGGATCGCCTCGAGTCGCCGGCTGCAGATTTATCCACATCATAATGTGGTTCTCGCATATATCTCAAAAATTTATATCACATCATCATATAATATAATCAATTATCATGTAAGCATCATTAAACATATAATTACTCATTAAATCACAATTATTCCAGTAATGCCCTCCTGGCACACTAATCAATGCCTTTAAGCCTTATTAGTGAATTTGGGTCGTTACAACTGGGGTCTCACTCACATTACTAACATACATAATTACATTTCTGCCCTCAATGGGCCAAAATTACAAACATGCCCCAATTTACCAAAACGGGCCCACATGCATATTTAATACACACAAACATGCATGTATAATGACATTACCACATAATTCATTTATATCACATAATCTTTAATATGATCGCAATAAGGCTCTCCAGGAAATGTAGTCATGGTACTCAGCGTTAATATCAAATTCGGGATGTTACAGTCACAATTAAAACTCTCCCATTATTGGCAGGAAATCACTCGTTACTTCAACTCGAAGGAAAATGGACACATACTCAAACTAGGTGATTTGGTTCTCCGAACGGTGTTTTTGGAAAGTAAAGATCGCAAGGACAGTGTGTTAGGACCAAACTGGGAAGGAACATACCAGTTCATGGAGATCTTACGTGAAGGGAACTTTATGCTAGCCCGGTTATGTGGATAAATAGTTCCACGGACCTGGAATGCCCTACACCTCAAAAAGTACTATCAATAATTTTGTTGTCTTTGATGATTTTAGAATTATTGTTTAGGTAAGGCTCAACTATAAAAGCCATTTCATTTTAATAACAATTGAATTATTACGTAATCAATTTTGTCATTTTATTATCGCTAACTCACCTTGTAAAAGCAACCTAGAACATTTCTAAGTTCTGGTTGCTTGAGGGGAAAATAACCCAAAAAAAGCTTTTAAAAGAGTTCAACATATTCGGATGAAATCTAAAACTTATTGTTTGGAAAAATTGATTATTCAACGACTTCTTAAAGCTCATATTTTCATATTCCGAACACGAACTAAGATTGAGAAATTTCTAAAACAAAACCCTTGGAAATAACCAGTTTCAAGGCCTGATTCCTAATAGGCACAATGTTATTAAGCATACTAAAACCCTTGGATACAACCAGATCCGAGGCCTAATTCTTGACAGGTATAACACTATTAGGCGGGCAACATCTTGGATACAACTAAGATATCGACTAAAATTAGTTAGTCGAGCCATCAAAATTTTTTCCCGATCTAAAGACAACCTCTAAGATTTTGAGTGTACAAGAATTGAACAATTCACAAACATAAGAAAACAATAGACCAAGGGGAACAAGAATAGATGGTAAATTAAATATTTATTCAAAAGCGTATAGTTATCTCGAGGAGGGAGAAAAACCTTGATATGATCCCAAAGGCGATTGTTTTAATCCCTAAGGACTTAGTTACAAAATATAAAATGAAGAAAAGGAATCATTGAACTCCGTCGACTTGCTCGGAGGATGTCAATTCCTCGCCATCCCCTTTAGCAGCATCAGATGCCTCGATGGTCTCAGAAATTTGATGTGAGAATCAAATCTTGAATTTGGCAAGATAAGGTTCCCAAAACCCTGGCTGCGTGAAAGTTAAATTCCCATCCTGTTTGAAAGCCCAGCACTGGTAAAGCATCTCTTCCATTGAGTTCGATGACAACACAATCTCTAACCTCGTCTTCTCGACCACCTCCTTGGCTTTGGCCTCGACCTCTAAAAGCTTCTTTTTGAGGCCAACATTTTCAACATGCAGCTGGTCCAGTCGATGGCTCACTTCCACGACCTGATTCTTAGCAATCTACTCGCCTTCCTACGAAGCAGTCAAGGCAGGCTTTGCACACTGCTCGCCCTCTTGGGAGGGACCAGGGTGGCTTGGAGCTCATCACTCCTAGCTCGAATCTAAGCAATCGGACAAAGTTGTGCTAGGATAGACTGGAAAAGGAAAAGGTAAGTCAAGGTTAGTAAAAAAAATGAGAAGAAAAGAAAAAAAATTCTAGAATAATGAAAGGGGCTCACAGTGAGGTTCATTCCCATAGCATACTCAAGAACATCTTTGGGAGTACGCTCCTCCATGGCCCTCAGATCCTTGACATTGGCTCTATAAGCATGACCCCCCATATGGCTTGCCATCTCGTATATAGTCCCTTGAAATTCTTCGGGGATCCTTGCAAGCTCGAGTGGCTTTACCGGCATCTAAACATTTAGGACCTGAGCAGAGGGAGCTTCGCCTTGGATCATTTGTGGAACCGAAGGAGGTACAAGTCAAGGGAGAGGAGGAGGAGCCTTGAGAATGGTGACTGTTGTTACTGGGGGTGGGATTGAGTCTATTATTACTGCTCTCAGGTGGAGCTGGCACCTTTGTCTTTGATAGGAGACCCTATGGAAGCTCCAGTCTTGGAAACATGTCTCTTTGGCACCCTAGGACTTTTCACCACGGGCCTAGCTCCGACCCCGCTAGTCTTGAAGGCACCCCTTAAACCCGAAGCGTATGGAAAGTCTATCTCTTCACCTAGAAAGGAACGATCTGAAGATTCAGATACAAGGGATAGTTTGTCAAAGTATTCCAAAGACAAGACTAAAGAAAGAACCCTACCCTCTGAGCTAGGGGAGGAATCTACTACGATCATCTCGGGGTTATGAACCAGACTAGGTATAACCTCTAACTCCTAGACTACTGGAGGTGGGGGGAGAGTCTAGAATTATTACATCTTGGGTCCTAAGGGGTTCAGGTTCTTCTTCTGAGCAAGACTCATCTACATATTACCTAAGGCTGGGGCAGAATACACCCTGACGTAAGTAAGACCATGTCCTACGATTTGTCCCATATTCCTCAAAAACAGAGGAGCTAAAGTGGAGGGTGTTGTCAACAACAATGGTGCATCAAGGGTAGCTATGGTGATAGCATATCACCAGATGATCCACACACTGAAGGAGTGTTGTGTTTAGGTACGGGTCAATAGGATGGTGACTAGCGAGTTGATGGGGATTGAAGCAAATTAGCCTGAAACTCGTAGCAACTCCATCTAGTTCACAATATTGGTTACCTTTCCCGGAAGTGTCGGCTACTGCCCCGGACTCAGCTCGCCCTGGATCAGGACCCTGATCATGATTAGGAACCCTCCTCTTACACACCAGCGGTGCCACATCGTCTTCATCCTCGATGTCTTCAATGGCGGGAAAGACTTCTTGACGATAAGGGAGCTCGAGAATAACGGGAGGTGGACCTTGGATCCTGATAGCCAACCTCTGGCCTTTGCGAATTAGGTTGCAGACCACCATGGTAGCATCATTCACTACCTGTTGGACGTCCTTCTCCTTCGAAGGAAGATGGGATAACGTCTCGTATTGATCCCCAAGTGTCTCACAATGCTTTGTCCTCTTGAATATAGCTGCACAAAGAATGAACTCAATTAGAAGGATTAAACTAAAAAAACTAAAAATGATATGAGATTTCACATACAGAATTCATAAAGTTAGATGACTTATGAGGGTGGTTGAAGTATTGGTGATTGTAATTCCTTAACCCATTTGACATAAAGAAATAGCCATTATAGTCATTTGGGTGGCTGGGGAGGTCAATAACGGAAGTCGAGTTGGGGAAGTGAGTGAGGTAGTAAAATTCGTCACCTCGCCCTTTCTGATCAGGACTGGCCTTGAGGCAGAAGAAGTACATAATATCAGCCAGGGTGGAGACCTCCCACTCATGCCTCAAAAACATATATTTTAACCCCGCCAAAAGTCGGTACGAGTTTGGGGGGAGCTAGAACAGAGCCAGTTTGACGTAGTTTAAAATTTTTTATGAAGTACTGGTCTAATGGGAGGAAAGCACCTACCTTCAGGTGCAAATCACTCAAAGCCCAAAATTCATCTTGAAGGGGAGCACAGCTCCGCTCTCCTTCCAACGAAGGTAGGGCAAGGAGTCCATCAATTCATGTCTCGATCCCTTGGCTCAACAATATTTTGTTCACTTTCCCCTGTTACATTATTCGGGACACAATGTGCTTGGCCTTGAAAATGCATTAGGGTCGATAACAATCTCCCTCTCCACCACTGGGTCGAAGTGAAGAATTGGAGATTCGGACACGATTCTCTTGTCTTTGTTCTTGTTCTGAGTAGAGGATCTCATGACGTTTTTCTTTGGTGGAGCCATGATCTAGCCCGCCTAACGACAAAGTGGCCTATTAGTGACGACCTAAGATAATTACTAGCTACTATGATAAAGGTATGATTATCCAAGGGTTTGAGTTGTTTACTTTTGTCAATTCAAAACTTACACGAGCTAAGATATTTCCTAGCACCAATGCATGTTTCCATGTGCATTCCTAGGCCACGCACTATGAATTTGGGAAATTCCTTGATACTTCATCATTCGTGTGTTAGTTTCATCAGACCCACACTTTTCTTTTGAAAGCAGTTTAATGCAAAACTGCTTAATGAATCGTGACCCTTAAGCTACCTAGAGCCAAACCTAGAAACCTCTAAACTTCTACTTCCAAACAGGTATTCTAATCGATTCATCAGTGAAATTTTCCTTGCAAAACCCATAAAATTTGCCCAGTTTTCGAATACCTTATTCCTAAACAAATCTAGTATCATTCCATTAGCCTAAACCGAACCCTATTTAAACTCGAACATGGCCAGAACACGGAATGATACTGAAGAAAAAAAAAATCGAAGTAAAAAACTCATTGGAAAATAAAGATGTTAAAAATTCGATGAGAATGTTGATGCGTCCAAAGGCAGAAGCTTGAGAGCTTCTGAGAAACCGAAGGCCGATGAAGGTTTTTGGAAAAAAATGAGAGAAAAATGGGATTTTTATTTTTGAAAGGAAAGTTTTTCAATGTAAACGTTGTAAGGTTCAGGTCTGTTCTCCCTATTTCTACGTAAGCTTTGAGAATTATTTGGGCCATCAGATTAGGTTAACTCGAGATCCAAAGGGCAAGATTAAATGACTCGTGTGGCAGAAAAAAGTTGATAGGACAGTTGTCACAGTCCTCAAAACCCAAACAGACGCCAATAATAGACGGCCACGTGTTCAACACTTGAGTAGTAGGCAGGCACAATTTTATATGATAGAAGCCTAAAAGCTTCTATTGTGCCTGTCAAAAAGTGATGACATCAAGCACGACCATGAGCTTGGAGGGGAAATGTTTTAACCTAGAAATTAGCACGGGGTTAATCACTTAGTTAGGGGTGTAGTTGGCAAATGAATATATAGAAAAAGTAGACGAGTAGAACATCTAGCTAATGATGATGTGAGTGGCTCGAGTTATGATTGGGGAGCACGACATTCAGGTAATTGGTAGGTCGCATCATAAGATGATGGTACAGTTCGAAACATGTAGTGGCTGGATCCCCTTTAGGGCGCTCTGAATATGTTCAGCTCGTGGAAACCTGGTAATGACACATACTGAAGGATCCCGAGAGATTTGGAGGCTCTTTGTATACTCATTAATGTCTAGGTTGTATGGCATATTTATTGTCCGAGATAGCAGGAATATACTCTAATAGGCAATCGTATCCCTATGTAAATGGGAATTATCTATATTAAATGTTTAACATATTTATGCACACGATTACCCAAACATGTACAGGAAATTCCACTATAAATATTTGGAATAATGGAGAGGGAAGGAGACAACATTTTGGTAATACTGAAACTCTGCAAAAATAGTGAGAGAGTAATAATATTGTCTCGTGGACTAGGTAGATGTCAACCACTGAACAATGTAAAATTGTGTGTGTAAGAAAGGGTTCATATAAGTTCATTATGGTTTGTAAATAAGCACTAGTACTTTTATTAGCTTTCTAAATCTATTGTTGGCGAAAAACCCCGTCAACACATATCTAAGCCTCCCCTAAGAGATATCTAGTACCAAAATCAATCAACACAGTATAAAAGATCGAGAACTAGAAAACCAACCTGTCGCCGTTGAGGGACCAGCTTCAGGCTCTGACTGTATCAAGGAGCACACTCGAGCTGGAGTCAAGCTATTCGCAATCCTTGGTTCTTCTGTATTCGACCTCAAGAAATCCTTCTTGAAGTGCCAAACTATTCCACAGAGAAAGCATGCCTTCACTCGATATTCTCCCAGAAGGTATCTCCTACACCTAGTGCATACTAGATAACATCTCCAGGCCTCGCTGCCACCTTGGCGATCACCCTGAGTACCATGACCCCTTCTGTTAGGACCAAGAGTAGTAGGACTGTCTGGGGTCTTTCTTTTCTGGTCACTAAGTCCTTCGCCCCTACCAGATTCTGCAAATGGAGGTACCATTGTCTGAGCTTCGTACCCTATCGTGCTCTCACTCCATATCTCATCCCATGTGTCCTCGATAGCAAGGGCACTCCCTACTGCCTGAGCATAGGTAGAAATATCATGTACCGGGGCGGTCTTAACGCTCTGGACTACCCCAAAGTTTAATCCTCGAATGAATTGCTCCTTCAGGGCCACATCTGTTGGTACCAAATCAAAAGAAAATTTGGCCAACCCATCAAATTCATTGACATATTATGTCGTTGTCTTACTTCCCTGAACCAAGTTCTTAAACTCGTTGGTCTTCTCAATTCAAACTGCGTCACAACAATACCTCTCATTGAAAAATTGTGTGAATTCTTCCCAACCGAACATGACAACATTCCGGGTCTGGGATACAACTTCCCTCAATATGCATGTGGCACAAATAACTCTATCATTGCCTACCACTCCCATATAGTCAATGATAGAGTTATTCATGCCCATCCACTTTTAAGCTATGAATGGATCTAGGCCTTCCGAAAAGCTGAAGGATAATGCTTTTGGAATCATTCATACAGTAGTTCCCATTTTTTCTCACCCCCAGGTTGAGCCAAAACTACTACTTATACTGTCCAAAAAAATGGAGCAACACTCCCTAGCAGAACCCACCGTCTCAGCTACTTAATCTCTTCCTCTTGCCTCTGTAATCTTGCTTGCATACTAGTAAACATTTGCTGCCAATTCCAGGGGGAAAATAGAGGGTTCTGGCCCTGACTGTCTTCTTCAGCCTCGATATTAATACTGCCTGATACAATTGACTACCTTGGGTACATAACCTCCAAATCTGTCTCTGTCAATAACTTAACCTACCAGGCATGATAATCATATCCAGGACTATCCCATGAGTAGAACCAAACAACACGGAAACCACATAAAGTATTCATGCCAGAACACAAGTCTATAATATTCATGCATCAATGAATAGGCCTTGCTCCCACAAAATATATATTGGTCATGCTCTCTATTCTAGCATGCAGATAAGGCACATATGTTCAATTAAGAAAATAAGCACATAATCACGTTATTGGATACCAAACCATGAGTCGAGCTTATCTTTAGCGGCGAGTGTCCACACCCAGCCAGTCTTCAGAACACCTTAAAGCTATACCGCTTTGATACCAAGTTGTAACGCCCTACACTGTGGGTTTGAAATGGCTCTTAGCCCGCTAAGCGAGTCATTTGGACTTAAATGTGTAATTAAAACTAAACAAGGGTTAGGTATTAGAAAATTTGGTCAACGAAGTAGCCATTTTCCATTAAAACATATAAGTTTATACACGGGATCCCAAAAAGTGTTTACAAAATGATAAAAGACAAATAAAATACAAACTAGTCATCCTAAGCGGCAAAACAAGGTTCAACCCTAGTTCTTCCCAAGCAATCCCGGCTGTGGCAGTCGACTAGGTTGCATATGTACCCACCGCCCCTGAAGCTTTCCATCTCATGGCTGGTCCAGCCTATTCTTGCCATTGCCTGCAACCATAGAGCACCCATGAGCCAAGGCATAGCAAGAAAACCACACAGAGTATAACAATAATACACATATTCAAAGAAGTAATCACATGTCTCACAAATAACAGATGCAATCATTCCAATCATATAACTTGTAAAGACATTCTACAATTTACCAAACAGTACTAATCTTAGTCATATTATAAATAGCCTGGCTGATTGACTCAACTGAACGAGGTGCACGCAGGCACTCAGCTCACAGTTCATGCCAAGAAAGTAGCAGTCACAACCCCAATTTGACCTTCTCCCAGAATTTCGAACGCTTTGCCGATAAGCTCCACACTCAATGCGATGGTCAATTATCAATCATAAGATACATTCATAGGTAATTCAAGGCTAATAGGCATACCAATCAATAACTCTATGTGCATATACCAGTTTTCTTACATTAGGTCCTAGCACTGGTTAATTAGAAACGACCCTCGAGTACAATCTCCCTCCGAGTCCTAGCGGTACCCTAGTCACAATCATAATAAAGGATATCCATAAATATCGAGTGAACAAAGGTATTCAATCAGAGTCCCAAGACCCTCGGGACCTCAAATTCTACCAAACATGGTAGTAGAATCCTTCTCGAGCCCTTATGTTTGAGTTCCAGCAACTCAAAACCTCATTTGGCTAACGCTCCCAATTAGCGCTGCAGCGGACCACTAAAAGGACGCAACGCGCCCCAAAGCAAAGAGCTCTAAAGCTCATTTCCTTGGATATGCGCCACAACATAGTCCGACAAGCCCTGCGATGCGAAGTAGATTCAGAGAACCTCCCTAGACCCTGAGTTCATGCGGGCCTCGGTGCTCCAAGAACAGCGTTGCAATGCCATCCCATGAACTCAGGTTTCCAACATTTCCCAACTATTTACTCCAAACAAAATCCTCCAAAACTCATCCCAATGGAGTCCCAAGCCAAAACTTAGCCTCAAAATCATTATAGCCCTGTTCAAACAACACATAAACACTAAAAGCTTAACATAATCTCCATTACCAAAAATCCATCTTGAGCTTTCAAGCTCAAAAACACAAAGAGACCAACCAAAAAATTTACCCAAAACAAAGCATAAAAACTTACTTCTACTGAGCAATTCCATCATTAAGCTGCTCCTAATCCAATTCCTGCTTCTCAAATCTTCAAATTCCCTCAAATTCAATCCCCTAAACCAACTAAGAGGGGGGGGGGGGGGGGAGAAAGAGAGAGAGATATAGCTAATGAGACAGAGAAAGGGAGAGGGAATTGAGTGTTGCTTATAATTTTCCTAAGGTTGCCACAGAACTCTAGTGACTAAGGTAATCCAAGGCTAGGAAGAAGACCAAAATACCCCTAGCCTTTACCTTGGTTCTCTAATGCCCTCAAGGGCAAAATCATCCTTTGCCATCATTTCCCCACAAAACCTCAAATAACATCATAAATTCCCAATTCACCCCGACATTCCCAAATAATCACCAAATAAATTATCATTAACCAATAAACCCTAAAAATGTACTAAATTATCAAAATACCCCTAGGCTCACCCCAAGCCGGGTATTAAACCATGTTGTGTCATTTCCGCTAAATTACTCAAAAGGGTTGTTTCCTGCGAAACATCTCAAATATATACACATAACTATGACGTCTCACTCATAAAGCATATATAATATAAATATACCCCCAATGGGTCAAAAATTACGAAAATTCCCTTTTTAACATAATCGGGCCTATAAGCACATTTAATACACTTAAACATACATAAGTAGCCATAACATGATATAAATCTTATAATCCACATACTCACATATTTATTCAATTACTTGCCACATAATTACTCCACGTGCCCTCCCGAAATGCTAATTAAGGCCTTAAGCCTTAGTAGAATTTTGGGACGTTACACATAGTTTCCCTAGGGATTTTGACATTTTTCTCAGAGGTAAGTTTTTCTTATTGTTCTTGGTGCTTCTTGAGAGTTCTTGAGCTCTATTAGGAGTTTTTGTTTAATTTTTGTAACTGGGGGTTTTAGTTTATTTGGATGGATATATGGGGATTAGAAACATGTGTTTCTTTGGGATTTAAGCTTGAAATTTAGGTTGGAAATCAAATGTTAGGTTCAATTTTCTTTAGTTTTAAGAAAAAATGAAGTATTGACCAAAATTATATGGTGTTTGAGTTGGGACCTTAGTTTTTTGAAGTTTAATTGTTGTTATTAGGCACATATTATGTTGAATAATTGTTTTGGGGGCTATGTTTTGAGTTTGGTGAAGTTTGGGATCGATTTGGTTCAAGTTTGAGTTTTGAAAAAAATGCAGGAATTGGTCTCTGATGCAAATTGGTCAACCGACATGCAATTAGGTAGCCACTAGGAGTTGGCAAACTGGTCAACCAGTTCTGGGCAAATGGTTCGTACTGTCAGCCTGATTTAAGGTTCGTTTCATTGAGTTTCGATACGCAATCATGACCTAAGGTTTCTAAGACTTATTGTGAAATATTTAATGAATATTTGGGGCCTAGGATGGTCTATAGAAAGGTATGGTGGGTTGTGTTTTATTGATGAATTAAGCTATGTTATAATAATGTTGCTAGGATTTCCACGTGGCTCGAGGAAGGGATTGCACTTGAGGTCATTCTGATTCTTGCTCGGGACCTTAGGTAAGAAAATTGGCATATGCACATAGAGTGGGGCATTGGACCGATATAGACATGAAATTGGTTATGAACCGCATATCTGGAAATTTAACTAGGGTTATGCACCCTTATCATATATTTGAGCTTGCTGGATTTGTTTGGATTATATGTCTCTATGATTGATTGGCATGGGCCATATTCAATTATAATTATGTCGAACGTAGGTCGTGATGGATGGGCCACCATGGGAGTGTCGTACATACTCATTCAGCATTGGTCGTAAGCTTGGCGCTGGGTGTTGCACCTTATTTGGCTGGGCCACTCGGCACAAGCGTGTATATTATCTATGTGATAGAATTATGCATGTTAAGCTGTGAAATGTGATTATGATTTATATTGAATGGATAGGTTATAAACTGCAATATGTGCTAATACTCATTTACATTGAATGTGATTATGATTTTGCCTTGTTGAGTTTCTTGTTGGGCCTTGTCCCATGGGTGTTCTATGGTGCAGATAAGGGCAAAGTGAAAGACAATCAGCCATGAGTTGGAGAGCACTAGGGGCGGCACATACATAGTCAGCCTGATAGAATCCCATAGTCTAGATATACTTTTGACGAACTTAGAATGTCAGTTTGGCTGTGCCAATTAGGTTCGTTATTTTTGGTAATGTTTGATGTAACTTGTTATCCCAAAAATATGCACAGCTGACAAGGCATGAAGGTTGGACACGTGGAATCATAGTATGGGCATATGACATTTTCTTCTTGACACGTGGTGTTGACGGTGAGAACTCATCAACCAAGTTAAATTAGAATAATAGAATTGTAGAGATTATCAAAAGAAAAACTTTGAAGATCAAATTGGAAACATAAAGAACACTTGCAGAAGAAAAATGATGAACTAAAATTGTATTTCTTATGGTGTAATGCTACAGTGATTTTTCCGACCCCCTTCCAAGTGGAAGTGGGATTGCTTTTATAGCGGGCTCTAATGGCCCCAGATACATGGTGTTCCAGGGGAGCAGATGGTACATGAGTACCCTAGCAGGAGAGTGGTTTCAGAGGTAGTGGTGTCGGCTCCAGTACATGATCAGGGTTAGTGGGAGCATTTCCACTTTGGTACCTGATTGTGCCTTCACTACTTGCCCAGTACAGGTGTCAGAAGAAGTGGCACCAGATGTAATGGTGTAGGTGGTTTTGGTGTCGACCCTGACACATGGTCACCAATGTACAGGTAGTGCCTTTGCTATTGGTACTAACTTGTACCACCAATACCTGTCTAGTACGGACCCCAGAATCACGTCCTTGCACTCCCCTTGTCGTACAACCCACTCCCATACACGTGCTTCATATTTTGAGGTCTCTCTCGTATGTTTAAGATATGCCCTTGCTCCAACCACTTTTCATTTTGTGAAATATAAGAGCACTTTCAGCCTTGATTATGCTAAGAAGAGGGGTGTTGTACCCCGCTGGTGACACCTTCCTAAGAAAGTAAAGAAGGGCCTCATCAGCAGGGCCTATGCTTTTGTTAGAGCGGGGCGCGAGCGGGTGAGGCGAGGCCTCACGGACAGCCTCGCGAGATGGCCACGTGGAGGGGCCTCGCGGATGGCCTCGTGGGTGCTGGAGCAGGGCGCGCACAGATGAGGCCTTATGGACAGCCTCGCGAGATGGCCTCGCGGAGGGGCCTCGCGGATGGCCTCGTGAGTGCTGGAGCAGGGTGCGCATGGACGATACGAGGCCTTACGGACGGCCTCGCGAGATGGCCTCGCGGGTGCTGGAGTAGGGCACGCGGGCAAGGCCTCACGGATAGCCTCGCAAGATGGCCTCACGGAGGGGCCTCTCGGATGTCCTCGCGGGTGCTGGAGCAGGGCCCGCGCAAGCGAGGTCTCACGGACAGCCTCACGAGATGGCTTCGCGGAGGGGCCTCACTGGGTGCGCGAAGGTGTGGCAAGACATTGGTCTCGCGAGACCGCTGCGGGATGTCAACGGGGGTCCAAGGCGAAGTGGTCATCTGGAGCAGGGTCATTTGGAGCACTAATTCAAGGGTTCAAATGGTTTTCAAATATGATTGTTTAGGACCTCCCGAGGACCTGAGGCATGAGAGTTGGACTCTTTGCCGGTGTTGAATTTTGAGCAACCACACTTGCCCCCCAGTCTAGGAGAGGGCCTTTAGGTGCTTTGGTAGACTCTTCTCTTTAATTCTTATAAATGGGCCCCCATGCCAAGCCTATTATTTACACTCCATCTTCTTAGCTTAGTGGTATTGTAATGCCCCGAATTCTCTGATGTGTTTAACGGTGTGAATAGTAGGCAATAATTGATAAAATGCATGTATATGTTGATTATATTATGATATGATGTGAAATGCATGCATGTGAGTCCATATTCTTAATTACAGGGGTGTGATGGTAATTTGGCCCATTGAGGGTAAATTGTTTATTTGGATGCATGTTGGTGATATGTTTTAAGGCCACCTTATAATGTGGATTTGTTCAAGCTATTCGGCATGAGACGATCTTTAAGTGTTAAAGTAGCCGTTTAGTCATAACGGGAATAAGTTCGAGGCTCGGGGTGAGTCTCGGGATGTTTTAATGATTAGAACATTGCCGGGAGTAAAAAGGGTAACGGGACATGAATTATTGGTGTTTGGGAATTTTGAGAATAGCGGGAATTGGGAAGCGTTAATTATGATTAACGGTATAGGTTCAGAAGTACCAACTTTGCCCTTGGGAAGGCTTTAGAAACTTTTAAAGACCTAGGGGTATTTTAGTCATTTGGGTTTGGATATATGTGAAGTTTGGATGGCTGTAGAAACCGTACAGAACAGAGCAAAAACAGAGCAAGAATTACCCTTCCCGTACATCCATTTCTCTCTTTCCTCCTTTGAAGTTTTTGGTCCCAATTTGAAGATACAAGCTAGGAAATCAAAGCTTGGAAGTTGTAGACTCGGTTCATCCATTGAAAAGGACTTTAATTCCATTTGACGTAAGAATTCATCCATGAAAAATAAGCCATACTCTGTTTTACTTTATAGTTTTCAGCTTATAGTTTTGGTGTGGATAATAGGAATCAATGGGAGTTTTTGTGTAAGATTGATTGGGTTTTGATGAGGGTATGATGTAGATGAGGTTTAGGGGTTGAATTGGGTGTTTGGTAAGGTTTTGGATTGGTTTGGAGGGTTTGGTTTCAAGAGAAATCGCAAAGAAGATGAACCAGGAAGTTTCTGGTCTGTTATTGGCGCAGCAGCGCTACTTAGGGCGCAGCAGCGCTATTCAGGGCTCAGAGATGGGCTCTCTGACTTGGAAATAGGGCTGCAGCGCCACTCACAGGGCTGCAGCGCCATCTGATGGGGCTGCATCGGTAGTCCATTTTTCAGCAAACACATTTTAGGGCTCGGAATGATCCTTAAGGTTCGGGAATTGGTTCCTTTGCCCCGTTTGAGTATTTTAAGAATCCCGAGAGTGGGGGATTGATCCTGGGAGTGTGGTTTTAGATTGTAAACCATTTATTAATTTATTTTATCAATGGATTATAATTGGTTATGATTAGGTAACCGCTAAGGAATCTAAAGGTTGATCGTTCTCAGGGTTGTTTTTTAAGTTCATTCTCGCTCGAACCAGAGGTAAGAAAAATGCACCCCAAGTGTGACATGCATGGAGATTCATGAGGCATGTTGGTTGTGTTAATATGGACTTGGATTGAATAAAGAATGTTTAGCATATGTTGCTCACTTACGCATGGTACTGACTCATTAGTTAGACTTGGCAAAGGTGCTACTATCAACTGTGATGCTGTGACTTATTAGTCAGGTTCGGCAGTGGTATTGGGCACTGGTCACGTTGAGCTGGCTCATTAGTCAGGACGGCCTTAGCGTGTTAACGCAAGCCAACAAGATTAGATCTAATCAACTATCAGCATTGAATGGCTCAAAGAGCATTAATGCCAGACCGACCCCGAGGGTCGATGAATGAAATAAGCGCTTGGAGGCTACTGGCTTACCTAGCAGCCACTCTCCTACTTGAAACAGTGACATGCTTGACAGTCACTCAGTATGGTTTACCAGAACCTGTTGAAGGCTAGTGGCTTACCCAACAGCCACTCTTCCATTTGAATTAGTGTCATGCTTGTCAGTCACTCAGTATGGTTTATCAGGACCTCATGTGATGTTCACTCATTTGTTTAAAAGCTCTATGCTCAGTATGATTATAATGATAATCATTTGATAATGTTTAGGCAAAGTGCTATGTTTTCTTGCTGGGCTTTGGCTCATGGGTGCTATGTGGTGCAGGTAAAGGGAAAGAGAAGCTCACCTAGCCTTGAGTGGAGAGCTGATGTGCTGATGTGTACATATGCGGCCGCTTGGCCACCACGGCCAAGGAGTTCTCAGAGGAACTAGGGGGTTTACCCTATTTTTGTCGCTTAGGTCGGCGGGATTGTAAATCTTAAACAGTAGTGACCATTTTGTACTGAGAACAACTTGTAAACGTTTTGTTTAGCTCTGCAGAGCAGTTTGTAATGAAAATCTCCATTTCTTTTTTACTGGTTTTATACCTTAACCTGTTAATTACACTTAGAGCATGTTTTTGACAAAAGGACTCGGGTAGCGAGTCAAATTTCTGGTCCACCGTTCACCGTAACTGTTCTGGGGTAACTAGGGCGTTACAGGTATTTAGACCTTTGCTCCTTTCAAGAGGTAAGGGGTTCAATCCCCCAGCACCTAACTTTTATTATAGTTTCCTCCTTTTTATAATTATATATATATATATATTTGGGCTAATTTTTGGTATGTCTATACCCCTTCATATATTTGAAGGCTAACACATCTTTTCTTTTTATTTTTGCAAACGCGCACTTTTCACCATTTGGCTCTTTTTGACCGCGACGGTACTTTTGGCCCCCAACCTCCTTTCGACCATGACAACGTCTCATTTTTCCTTCTTGAGGTATATTCTCTTTTTCCGTTGTTTTCATTGGGTCAATATTAGCACCACTCGGGATGGGGTACTTTGGCCTGAGCCTGTCATGAGTTAGTTTTAAGGCATGCCCCTTTATTCACACCCCGTGGCGGGTCATTTAGAGTGTTTGTGCCTAGAAGTTTTGAGCCCATTCCTTTGTGTTTTGTAGCAATCCTCTCATTTATATGTGAACCCCTTTTTTCTTTCAGGACGAGGTCTCATGGCAAGTGACGGTCCGTTCAGCATACCTCCGGGGGTTGAGTTTGTTGACTTGTCTTCAGACTCAAAGTCCCATGGGGAAAACCCTTACCAAGACTATGACTCCTTAAGGCAGGCCCGTATTCGTCGTCTTGAGCACATGGCTGAACTTAGGCATAAAATTTGGGTGGTGGAGAGTAAAATTTGGGTGTTGAGAGGAGACGGAGCATCTTTCCCCCCTAACCTTAGTGACCACGTAGCGAGCCTTAGGGTGACCCTTTTAGACTTGCAGGGGGAGTTGGAGTTTATGGAGGGGCATCTTCCGCCTGAGCCCTCTAGCCCATCCTTGCCTAATGACTGTCATGGGGTCGCTTCTGCTTCTCTTCAGCCCTTATTTTCGATCTTCCCTAGCCTAGCGCTTCCGCAGCCGGTGCCCCAGTGGAAGATTCTTGCTAGGAACAGAAAATGGAGGGTCAAGTGTTCTATCTCTTCCTCACCTTTTTCTTTTGGTTTTACAGATATGCCGAAGGGAAGACAACAGGTATCCATCAATAAACAGGATGATGCCCCTTTATTGGCATCCTCCCTGGTGTCCCACGTGTCAGAAAATAAATTGAGAAAAATTGTGAAGCACTACCGTGTTCCTCCGGAGTATGCCTTATACACCCCTTCGAACAACTGCCGGCTGACTGCCCTAGTCCCGGCATCGTGGCCCTTAGTGAGCACATCCTGAAGGCTGGTGGTACCATCCCATTACACTTGTTCTTCGTTGCGGTCCTCAACTACTTCGACCTTGCTCCACTTCAGCTGGCACCCAACAATTGGCTGACCTTGAGCTGCGTTTTTATCGCGTTTTCAGAACATGCCAAACGTGCTCCTATTGCGTTAGAGGTGCACTTCCTGTACAATCTCATGCCCTCTCTCAAGTCCAAGGGCTTCTATTACCTGCAGAAAGCCAATAATGAGGTCCCCTTGATAGAGGGCTTGTAACACCCCAAGTTGCTAATAAGGTTTAAGACCTTGTTTAGCGGGCCTGGAGGGCAATAAATGAATTTACATGATAATATATGAATTTGAATGAATATGTGATTAGTAATGCATGTTTAGGTGGTATATAGATGCATGTGGGCCCCGTTTGTATGTTGGGGGTAAACAGATAATTTTAGCCCGTTGAGGGCATAAATTTGATAATTGTATTATGTGATTTGTACCACGTGAGTGTGGAGTTTTTATTGTGATGCACGCGTCGAGACAGTCCTAGTGAGCTAATTAGTCTAAAAGTCACAACGGGATTCTGTACCGGGCTCGGAAGGAGCCTAGGGGTACTTTAGGAATTTCGTAAGTTGAATTGGGTAGTTATTGGCGATTGAGTAACATGTGTAACCGTTTGTAACTGCTTTGAGTAACAAGTTTTAGATGGAAAATGGTAGAATTGAATAGAAGTGAAAGGACTTGAGTGCCCTTGAAGGTTTAGTTAGGAAGGATTATTAGGAAGGGGTAAAGTGGTCATTTGGCAAGGGATTTAGACAATTTTCAGCTGGGATATTGGGGTACACAGTTTGGGCATTGGGTCATTTGATGGTTTTGATGAAAATTGAAGAGAAGAAAAACTAGAAGAAAGAAAAAGCTAGGGCAAGAAGAAGAAAGAGAAGAAGAAAAGTAGAAGGGGCTGAAGTGGGAGTTTAAGAGGAGATCAAGGAAGCTTTTGGGTGAATTTTCCACTTGAGGTAAGGATTTTATGCACATTTAAGAGTTGTTTCTGTTTTGATTTGAGAAATCTAAAGCATGAGTTAAGTTTTTAAAGTTTTGGGTTGAGTTGCTGAAATTAGAAATCAAAGGGTGGATCTTTGGGTGGGATGGTGTTTTGATCTTGATACTAGTGTTTATGGGTTGTTAGATGGTTCATATGAAGTTTTAAATTGATCTTGGGGTTTAGGTATTTGTTTGGGATGATTTGGGGAGGTTGTAGCTCGGTAAAAACGCAAGAGAAAACCCAGAAATCTGGGTTCGCGAAGGAGCGCCGCGGCCCTGTTCTTGGGCACCGCGGTGCGAGGCTGCTTCCAGGCAAGGGGGGCTCTCTGACTTGCTGGGTACCGCGGCCCTCTTGGGCAGCGCCGCAGCGCTAGGCCATTTTTAGGACATGAAATTTTGCAATTTTGAGCTTTTTCTCCGGGGGTTCAGGGGATGTTTCCAATGAATTGCTTTAGGAATTTGGGAGTCACGAGAGTGTGGAATTGGTCCCGGGAAGTTGTTTTGAATTGATTAGTATTAAAGGATGTTATATACATGTTGTGACTAGGTCTTTGGAAAATCTCTGGTTAGAGGACCGTGCTCGCGGATTTAGTGCATCAGGAAGCTCGGAATACAAGTAAGAAAACTGTAGCACCCGAGAACAGGGCATGGGCCCATAGTGTTATTGCAGGGCATGGCCCTAGATTGTATTACGTGCTAATGTATAACCTTAAATGAATTATTATATGATTGAATGATTATTTCGAGATGTACTATATGTGTGATTATAATGAGAAGAACGGCTAAGGCCGAGAGCGGCGAAGGCTGAGAACGGCCGTGGGGCCGGAAGTAACACTTAGCACATGGAGTGCTTATAGTTAGGGTGGGACCCAATGGATACATGAGTTATCCTTACGGTAAGGACCGAGACCCTAGGCTTTGGTTAGGCCTCTGGGGCGGCATGGCCGTGTTTGTTCAGTCTGATGGTTTTCCTGTTTATCAGTGGATTATATGTTATTTACTATTTGAGATTTCTTGCTGAGCTTCGGCTCACGGGTGCTCTGTGTTGCAGGTAAAAGCAAAGGGTGAGTCAACCAGCCATGAGTATGGAGAGCGTGGGGGCGGCGCGTACATGTTCGGCCTGCCCGACTGCTTTGGTTGGGGACATTTTGATAAATGGCTGTATTAACCTATTCTTTTGATAGATAATCAATTGTAAATCTATTTTTGAGTTGTAAATATTTTGTAAACCTTATTTTTGGGATCCCAGACGTTTGATACTTTAAGTTTTAATGAAACTAAGCATTTTCAAAGATTATAGCCTTAACTTTTGTTTAGTCACGCTTTTGGTTCTAAAAACCTTGTAAAACAAGTTAGTTGCTCATTTTTCGTTTTTAAACTCACTTAGTAACGGCTTAAGGTAGTAGGGCGTTACAGGACTCAGTGTCCAACCCGAGGTCCTGGAAGCAAGACTTTTTCTTCGTGAAGGGCCCCCTTTCTGTTCGTGAGCACTTCCGTTCCACTCCCAGTAAGTACCTCGAGCCACCTTTCCTCCTCTTTTTTCTTTTTGCTGAAACTTATTATTTTATAAGTTATGTTTGTGTCGACAATGGTGTGGATCATGCAGAGCAGTTCGCCATACCCAAGGTTGTTGGGTCGGAAGCGGACGCCGTGAAGGATTTTATCAATGCTGACCCCGCCATGAAAAAGGCTACGTACCTATTCACTGTGGAAAATCTTAACCTGCACCGGCTGTCCCCGGTTTCAGATCCCAGGTTGTTGTGGATGATTCCTGTGTCAAAGAGGATGAAGGCTGCATCGGCTGAGCCTTGCCCGGGTGAAGGTGAGGCTGAGGATGTGCCAGAGGAAGTCCCCTGTAACGCCCTGGATAGCCAAGACCGCTACACTGTGTATTTGTAAAGGTGTGAGACTTGCTAATCAAGTTGTTTAATCACAATGTGTCATTAGCTAAAGTGTTCTAGGGCTAAAAGACATTTTGGCCTCAAAAGATACATTTTATAAGTTATAAACAGTTTACAGAAGGGATCCCCAAAATTTACAATGTTTAAAAGTTGGTTTTACAAAATTCAACAGTTAAGAGTAAATGTTAGCCGTACTAAGGCAAAATACAAGGTTCTAGTCCTCTCGTCCCTGTAATCTCCTCAACCGTGGCGGTTGAGCAGCCTGACATATACATTCACCTTGCAGAGCTCTCCAATCAAGGTTGATTGATCTTGCCCTTGACTTTACCTGCACCACGCAGCACCCGTGAGCCAAGGCCCAACAAGAAAACAACATACACAGCATAAACCATATTTTCAAACAGACATTCCAATAAGCATGTTCAGATATTCAATCCACAGCGTATAAGCACACTTCAAGGTACAAGTAACCTCATCTATACTCAGATTATTCAACAATCTCATTAATCGCATTCATAGCCAAATATAATAATCAATTAACACAAATACTACGGTCGACACCCTCTGTTTAACCCACTGACTCTGGCTCGCTTAAACCAAGCTCAGTGCATAATAAGCTGTCCTCGGATACCGGTGTCCGAGCCGTGCCAATTGTACAAGTTAACTGTTGCATGCTTAGGCTGTTGATTTACAATTTACATGGCATATTACCATTCTTTTAATCATATATATCAGGGAGCCCATAGTCCCGTTCAAATATTCAACCGGGTGTAGTTTTCTTACCTTTAGCTTCTACATGAATTAGCTACGGGCGATACTCCTTGAACGCGATCCGATCCTCGAGCCCTAGCTTAACACCTAGTCACAACCATGATGAAAGATACCATTAACAATCTTAATTGAGTTTCCAAACCAAGTTCTAGTCCCCGTAACATTGAACTTCACCAAATATGTTAAAAGATTCAATCCCGAGCACCCTAGGTTAAATTCCCAAGCCTAAAATCTCAAAATCCCAAAATCCCTTAAGCGCCCCGGAATAGGCCACCCATGTCGCAGCATGGCCCCCAAACAGAACCATCTAAGGCACAAAATAGGTAAGGGCTGCGGCATTGCTTGGACCATGCCGCGACCCGCCCTTTTTCCTCAGCATGCCACAGCCTCGAAGGGCCGCGGCTCACCAAGAACCATGCCGCGGCCCGACCCTTCGAACCCAGAAAAATCCACCATTTTCAATCTCTAAACCTCACCTTAAGCCATCCCAAAGCCCCCAACTCAAAACCAATTAATAATAACAACACTAGAATGATTTAAACAACACAACTCCACCAAAAATCCAGCCTAACACTCACCAAAATCCCAATTCTAATTTCTAAGATTTCAAACCCACAGAACTCAAAACCGGCCATGAAAACTCCCAAATTCAACCATCAAAATTTAAATTAAACCTTACCTCACCTGTACACTACTACGAATATAGGCTTTCTCTGCGGTTTTTTTTAAATAATAAATAAAAAGCGTAGTGAAAAGGTTTGAAAGAGTCAAAAAAAGTATATTTAATGTCCGCGCCCTATTTTATTGCACTTTTTTAAAAAAACGCAGTGAAAGGTTTGAATGGGAGACTTTTCTCCGCGGTTTGGGGGCTAAAACCGCAGAGAAAAGTGTGGCACCTTTCTCCGCGGTTTTATACCCAAAACCGCAGTGAAAAGTCCACTTTTCTCCGCGGTTTTGGGTATAAAACCGCGGAGAAAAGTGTGGCACCTTTCTTCGCAGTTTTATACCCAAAACCGCAGTGAAGAGTCCACTTTTCTCTGCGGTTTTGGGTATAAAACCGCGAAGAAAGGTGGTCTCCACCCACTAAGGCCCAAAAACCTATTTTTCCCACTCATATTTCTCATCTTCTTCTTTGTTGAACACGGCCGAAGCTCTCTCCCACCACGCCGTCCCTACCCACGGTAAGCCCCACATTGTCTATTTCTTTTTGTTTTTTTTCCATTTTCTTGCATATTAAAGCTTGAAATCATGTATATATAGTTAATCTTGAGATATTTTGAAGTTCTAGGGTAAAAATGAAGAAATATTGTGTGGGTTTAATGGTGGTTTCTATGTATGTTCATATGGTTATTTTTTGTAATATTTTTGAAATTTTATATAGGATTGGAGGACATTTTCATTGTTTAAAACGTGTATTGATCACTAAAACTTAATTTATTTAATGTATATTTCGGTTTAGGGTATTTTTGTATTATTTTATTTAGAATAATGTTGTTTACATAATTTTTTATATTAAAAATTAATTAGTGCTTGCATAATTTTGTATATTATTTAGGTAATGATTTTTTTAAAGTATATTTTTGTTAATTATATTATTTTATGATAAATTCAATTACCATATATTTACTAATTTTTAACTTTTTATTGTAAGAAATATTTGTTTCAGTGTGAGCTCCCACTCAAGGTTGAAATATTTGTTCGAGGTTGAAATTGGTGAATATTAATTTTTAAGGTAAGTAGTAATTACTACTTAATTTTTATTTTTTTTTTATATTTACAAACTATTGTTAGAGGAGTTTGAATATATTAGATATTCATCCATAGTGAAGTAGGTTCTGAGATAAAATTGTGTGTTGCGGAGATAACAGAAGGTTGAGAACATGTGTGCCTTAGTGAAGTAGGATTTGTGAATTTTCTGTGTGCTACGGTGACTTATGGTTGAGAACATGCATGTTGTTTGTTATATGTTTTGTTTGATGTGATTTTATAGGTAGATAACTTGGGATATGCTATAAATACAGAGGAAACTCTGCCCAATTTTTTTTTTTTTGATAATATTAGTTGAACATGTTTTATAAGTTACTATATATAATAATAATGTTTTTGTTTTTGTTGAAATTTTAAATATATATGAATTTTGGATATGTTATAGAAATAAATGAAACTCTGTCAATTTCATTTTATAAATTAATAATTGAACATAATTTTAGAGTATTACTATACTAATTTTCTTTTCATTATCAACTTAGGAATTAGGTAGATATTATCATTATGGATAAGTCATGGATTCTTGAGAATAGAGAAACACAACAATTTCAAGACAGATTCAACCAATTTTTAGAATTTTGCCAAACAAATTGTAGTGATCCGGAAAGAATTCATTGTCCATGTATAGATTGTGGTAATGGAACAAAAGGAAATATTACCATGATAAAAAATCATGTATTTTGTCGGGGATTTGATACAAGTTATCGTACATGGTATTGGCATGGGGAATCATTGAAAAATAATAATCCATATCCATTCGGGAGGCGAGGGGTTGATGATTTGGGTTATAGTGATTTTGACGATCATCCTATGGAATTGCTCGATGAAGCACAAGAAGAGTTTATTGATGATCCTTCAAAATTTGATAAATTGGTTAGAGATGCAGATAAACCATTATTCAATGGTTGTCTGAAACAAAGATTACCAACGATGGTAAAATTTTACAACATAAAAGCAGAAAATGGAGTTAGTGATAAATGTTTTAGTCAATTTTTAGCTGCTTTTAAAGAGATTTTGCCGTCAGATAATTGCTTCCCTGAGTCTACGTATGAAGTGAAGAAAACATTCAATTGCATAGGCTTGAAGTATGACAAGATCCATCCATGTCCGAATGATTGTGTGTTATATCGTAAAGAGTATGCAGACATGGACACTTGCCCAGAATGTGATTCACCCCGCTACAAACCTAACAAGAGTAAGGAGATCAGGAAACATATTCCTCAAAAAGTGATGTGGTACTTGCCTTTGATTCCACGGCTTAAGCGATTATATCGAAGTGCAGAACACTTTGAAAACTTAATATGGCATGAGACTAGGTGAGTGAAAGATGGTAAACTTCGACATCCTGCAAATTCGCAGGCTTGGAAAAAAGTTAATAACTTAAATCCAGAATTTAAAACTGAAGCAAGACATCTTCGTCTAGGTCTAGCTGCCGATGGTGTAAATCCACATAAATCTCTAAGTAGTAGGCATAGTTTGTGGCCTGTCTTCCTTGTTATGTACAATCTTCCTCCGTGGTTAATGATGAGAAGAAAGTTTTTGATGCTCACGTTAATGATTTCTGGCCCAAAACAACCGAGACACGATATAGATGTTTATTTGGCACCATTAATTGATGATTTGAAAGATTTTTATGAAAATGGTGTTGAGGCATATGACGGTTTTAAGAAAGAAGTCTTTAACTTAAAAGATGTTTTGTTGTGGACTTTTAATGATTTCCCAGCTTATGGTAATCTATCAGGGTGAAGCACAAAAGGTTACCAGGGATGTCCAATATGTTGCACTAACACAAAGGCTATTCGTCTGTCTAATGGGCACAAAATTTGTTATATGGGTCTTAGACGATATTTGCCCCTAAATCATCATTATAGGGACAAAAAAAAAGCATTTGATGGTGATAAAGAACAAGGTGTTGCTCCTTTGCCACTTTCGGGGCAACAAATTCTTAAAGAAGTAGAGAAAATTGATTTCAAGTATGGAAAAATGCAGAAAAATAAGAAAGTAAGTGGTTGTTTCCAAAGGAAATCAATTTTTTTTCGTCTCCCTTACTGGAAAGATTTACTTGTTCGACATTGTTTGGATGTTATGCATATAGAAAAAATGTGTGCGAAAGTATTATAGGTACATTAGTTGATATTCCCGGTAAAACTAAGGATGGTTTAACTAGTCGTTTAGATCTTGTTGAAATGGGTATACGAACTGATTTAGCACCTGAACAGAAAGGTAAACGCACATATTTACCTCCTGCTTGTTTCACGTTGTCCAGAGAAGAGAAAAAATTTGTATGTAAATCATTTACAGAGATGAAAGTGCCTGGTGGCTATTCATCTAACATTCGAAACTTGGTATCCATGGGTGGGGTTGAAGCAATCGGAATCAGCAAACCACGAAATAACTCAGATGGAGTTGATAAAGGACTACGAGGGAATGGAACAGTGACCACTGTGTCTAGGGCAGAATTAGATCAAGCTCAATTAGTTGTGTTGCAAAATAATCCTGAGATTCAATCATATATAATGTAAGTAGAAAATATATTTCAATCATATATATTAGAGTAGTGATTTTCTTTTTGTTGTTTAAACTTTTTGTTATATCTTTTATGTTTCAGTGATCACATAGAGTTACTACGGTCGATGATTCCAAACAAGATTAAAAATAAACAAAAATGGGTTATAGATGAGCATAATAAAACGTTTTGCCAGTGGCTGAAGAATACAATTTTGACGAAGTTGGGAGAAAAAAATCATGGACTATCGACTGAGTTGAAGCGCATATCTCTTGGAGCAAGCATTGATGTAATAAAGCATCAAGCTTACATTGTTGAAGGGAAACGATTTCATACTAAGTCAAGAGATGATGCTCGGCTGGTTCAAAATAGTGGAG
Source organism: Humulus lupulus (assembly GCF_963169125.1). Taxonomy (NCBI): domain Eukaryota; kingdom Viridiplantae; phylum Streptophyta; class Magnoliopsida; order Rosales; family Cannabaceae; genus Humulus; species Humulus lupulus. The sequence goes on along the minus strand of NC_084796.1, from coordinate 196,705,128 downwards.
TAAGTGTAGTCGCAGAAGCTATGCACTTTGCCAGTGCAAAAGATAATAACCCAATTTCAGGCACAATGACATACTACGGGGTTGTTGAAGAAATATGGGAGCTATATTATTCATTATTTCGTATTCCTCTTCTTAATGTTCTTGGGTAGACAACAATATTGGAGTTAAAACTGACGAACTTGGATTCACTCTGGTTGATTTAAGCAAGAAGGGAAGCAAGAACGATCCTTTTATCATGGCTTCCCAAGAGAAACAAGTGTTTTACATTCTTGATCCAGTTAATGATAAATGGTCCATTGTTTTATCAGTTCCCGAGCGGAAGTTCTCAGAAAAAGAAGAGTACGATGAAAATTATGATTTATATCATGACTGTTTCATTGTTGGACAACCGATACATGAACAAGTTAAGAATATTCAGGAACATGATAATGAAAGCGATAGCGATGATCGTGATTATCTTAGAACCGACATCGAAGAAGGAATATGGGTCGATTGTGAATCGACCAGAAATAAAAAAAAAAAAAAAAGAAGAAAACATGTTTAGTAAGTTATATAATTCATTAATACTTGTGATTATTTATTTGTATAATGCATTAACACTTGTGATTATTTATTTGTATAATGTATTAAAACTTGTAATTTGTGTGATGCAGATGGTGGATAACAGAGATGACAAAGAGAAACAACAAGGTCGTGGTAAAACAAGAATGAGTTACATGACCCAACAAAAAGGAAAAGGAATCAAGAAAAATCTTCAATGGAACGATTTGGGACAACCAATAGGTGATGTGTATACAAACATGATATCATATCTTGGATCTAGAGTACGAGCCACGATTTCTATCAACTCAGGTAATTGGAGGAAGGTCCCACAAGATTTGAAAGATGGTTTATGGGAGGATATCATTGTAAGAAATTATCATTATGATATTTATTTATTTATTTATGTGTGATATCTAAATTTAATAATTACTTTTCTTAATTATATTCTCAGGGTGGTCACAACATTCCTCAAACCTTCAAACGTGAGATTTTGAAAAAAGCTGGTCAAATAATGAGAGATTTTAAAAGTGAACTCACTACCGAGTACATCAAACCTTTGGCTGAAATGGGTATGATGGAAGAACTAAAATTTCCCCCAAAGAGGTATAGCGATATAATTTACGAGAGAGAATGGTTACAATTTGTAACTAGTCGTCTAAGTTCAGAGTTTCAAATAGTGCATCAAGAACAAAAAAAACGTGCATTACTAATGAAGTCAAGGCATCGAACCTCTCGTAGAGGAATGGCTAATATAAGAGAAGATTTGGTAAGTATATTTGATATTATAGTTTAAATAATGGTTGATATTATCGCAACATATAACTATAATTATCTTGTACAATGCAGAAAAAAGAACGAAATATTCAAAATCCAGAGAGGTATCAAGTTTGGCTTAGATCGTGTGAAAAAAATAAAGTTCTTGTGACAGAGCTAGACCGACAAATTGCCAAAAAGATAGTAAGTTTTCTAAGGTTTCAGAATCAATATATTGTTTTTATTTATATAAACTAATTTAACCAAATAATATCTTGAGTAGGAGGACGTCAAAGAAAAATTGATTCGTGGTGAAATTACAGCTCAGGGTCGAGATGACATCTTGACTCAAGCATTAGGGACACCAGAACACCCAGGTCGTGTTCGAGCTGGCGGGTATGATAATTTATAATAGTTGTTTTCTTTTAAGAATTATTTAGATTGGTTTATTGATGGACTTTATTGATTTTTTTTGTAGGTTCACTGCGACCGTTTCCAAAATGTTTGGAAAAAAACATAAAACAATGACTTCAAGAGAGGAGATTGCTCGACTAAAAGCTGAGATTGATGAGCTAAAAAGACATAAATTTAGCACAGAAGAGGAATTAGCTCAAAATGAAGAATATAATGAGGAAAACGATGAGTGTGGATACTATGATGAAGGGCAATTTGATGAGGGACAATATTATGATAATACAAGTGATGAAGTCTATCGACCTGCCCCCAACGCAGATGATCATTTTCATCAAACCGAAGACTATCCTTTTGATGAAGATGATGGATCATCAATTTATGAGTCTCCGCCACCACCGAGCTATGAAGTTTATTTGTGTTCTGATAATATTGACAATGTGGTGGCTAAGGGTGTACTCATTGTACCAAACATGGGTAGCCAAATTACCGTCCATGGAAATGTACTTGATGATTCAGTTGCGAGGGTTTGGCTTATAGATGTCTTACAAGAAGAATCTGAGATCCCTATTCCCTTTGGTAACATACGATATGTTGGGGACACACGAGACACATTCCTGCCTTGGCCTAAAAATTTAATTGTCGCTTGTCAGGTATAAAATTATTTGCTTAGATATTTAAATTTTTTTTTTAAATGGGTACACTATACTGATATGTTTAATGCTATTATGTAGGGTCCATCTTCATCTAATCACAAATCCCTATCACCATGCCCACATTTATCATTAGTTGGATCTCATGTAGTCATCCCCGCTGAAATAACTCAACCAGAACCTTCAAATTGGTTAACAGATAACCAATGGGACAAAATTGATCTAAGTCTAAAATTTATAGTGAAGGAGTATTATTCCAATAAAGGAATAGATGGGGTTGTACAAGTTCCCGTTGACCTGGAGTTTATAGGAGAACGCGAGGCTATCTTCATCACTTCGGAAGACGTTTATCAAGCAGCCTCCATGGATAATATTGGATCCTCAGCTATGCTATTTGGTATGAGGTATGTATCAATCTGTTATGTCATTACAAACTATTAGAGGAGTTTGAATATATTAGATATTCATCCGTAGTGAAGTAAGTTCTGAGATGAAATTATGTGCTGCGGAGATAACAGAAGGTTGAGAATATGTGTGTCTTAGTGAAGTAGGTTCTGCGAATTTTGTGTGCTGCGGTGGCTTATGGTTGAGAACATGCATGTTGTTTATTGTATGCTTTGTCTGAATTGAATTTATAGGTTCTAATAATTTTGGATATGTTATAGAAACAGAGGAAACTCTGCCCAATTTTTTTTTTTACGATATTAATTTATTAATTGAAAATGTAATATGAATGATTGATTCTCTACAGATGCATTTGGGAAAGCATGCACCCAAATTCATGACAATTATATACATTTTTTGACACCGAACATCTTTCTATTGGCAATGATGAAAGTAAAAACTATACGGTGGATCTTATAGCCAAATGGATGATGACTATGGATAGACGAGGCCAAATATATTTCATTCCTTGGATTGTTGAGTAAGAACGAACTACTTAAACATTTTCACTACTATGGTTGAATTTTAATTTTATAATAATCATATTTTATTATTATTTTAGTCGACATTGGATGTTGGTGCTCGTGATGATGCGGGGGATGACCATAATTTTGGACCTTTTACAAAATCATAAATCTCCACCAATAATTACGGAGGTTATGGAAAAGTAAGTTCTTCGATTGTAATGTATGCATTATTAATTTTTAAAAGTTGAGAGCATAATATGTATTTAATTAATTTTAATTTTTGTAGAGCATACGCACAATGTTTGGAAAATGAATACATCGTCACATTTACAAAATTGGTGAGAGGTTCTTGTCCAAAACAACCTGAAAGTCATGAATGTGGTTATTATGTACTAAGATACATTTATGATCTTGTAAATGCACCGAATCCAACAGAAGTTATCAAGAAGAAAGAATGTTATATTTTAAACTCTTTTTTGCTTAAGAAAAACTAGATATAGTATTTAATTATCTAATCTATATTAACTTTTCAATTTTGCAGTGGTTTGACAAAAAGCAATTCAATGTCAAAGAGGATCTACTACCACTACAAAGTGATTGGTTAGCTAGATTAATGACATTTGTTTATGAAATCTAAATTTTTGTATGTATGTAAGATTAAAGTGCTAACTTATAATGGTTAGAATGATTAAAGTCTTTGATTCATTACTAGCCAATTATTTTGTATTAGATATGAAATGTATATATAACAATTTAACAAATTAGTTATACTATTGAAAATAATTATTTATAATAAAAATTTAAAATTAATTATTTTTAGAAATAAAAATGCTGGGTTATCAACTGAAATTGAATTTTTTTTTTTATTAAGCTCTTTTCTCTGCGGTTGTAGTAAGCCAACCACGGAGAAAAGAAAACTTTCTCTGCGGTTGTAATAAGAAAACCGCAGAGAAAGCTCTCTTTTCTCCGCGGTTTGCTTATTACAACCGCAGAGAAAGCTTTCTTTTCTCCTCGGTTGGCTTACTACAACCGCAGAGAAAAGTGTAGCTTTTCTCCGCGGTTTGCGTAACACTTTTCTCTGCGGTCGAATACACTGCGCTTTTCAATACTCTCGAAAACCGCAGTGTATTGAGTAAAAAAACCGCAGAGAAAGGCATTTTTTGTAGTAGTGGTAGAATCGTTTCTCCAAGAGTCCCCTGACCTATCTTCAAAGTTTCAAGCCTCAATTTCCACCTTAAATGCCAAAACCACAGATATTTAAAACTCAGCCATTTCTCTAAATTCCTAACCTCAGAAACGAAAGTTCAAAGCTTACCTTGGCTCTATCTCAGACCTTGATCAGCTCCTGAGCTAATCCTCCAAATTATTCCCTTCAATTCCCAAGTATTCAACTTGATTCTCTTGAAAATTCAGAGTTTTTCCTTTGCTAAGAGAGAAAAGAGAAAGAAGGAGAGATAGGGTTGGTTTACACTATCTTTCTAGTATTTTCTAAGTCTTCCAAGTATATCGTTAGATGATTAAACTAATCCCAAAGCTCGAGGTGCCGGAAACGTCCCCGAGGGCAAAACGGTGAAATCCCCCAATAATCCCGCCTAGACATCCTAACCTCAAATATATCTCCAATTATTTATTTTTATCACCCGATAGTCTGAACCACTACACGATACCTAAAATACTCCTTGACTTGTCCAAAGTCAATTATAATGCCCCGTTGTGACTCTTCCCGCTATCTAGCCCTAGGATCGCCTCGAGTTGCCGGCTGCAGAATTATCCACATAATAATGTGGTTTTCGCATATATCTCATACATATATATCACATCATCACATAATATCATCAATTATCATAAGCACACTATTAATCATATAATTACACATTTAAATCAATAACATTCATTCTAATCCCAATTATGCCCTCCCGTCACACTAATCAAGGCCCTTAAGCCTTATTAGAAAATTTGGGTCGTTACATCCCCTTTGGACACGGGCGACCTTACCAGCTATTCTCGTCTCCCGAGGGATGTCCTCCCTTTGTCCCTTCCGACCCGGACATGGTTTTCCAATCCCAAGGTCCGCATGCCATACCGGGGCATTTTTTTTGCGTCGACCCCGCAGACTTTGATGCTTTTACTCAGGCTCCCCTCGACCCCGGTTCATCGGGGGCTTATTTTCCCAATCTTCCTGCACCCCCTCCTGATCTACCAGGGGCTCATTTTCCAACTTTCCTGCGCCCCATCCTGTTTCGGCGAGCGGGTCGTCTGTCCTTACCTAGCTAGGTGCCTTGACTCGGAAGGGGTGCCCTGGGTGAATCGCATGGTGACCTCTTACGGGGGGCGGTATGTACAAATCGCCTTAGACCTCCCCGAAGCTTATTGGAATGGTCTTGGGAGTTTCGCCCTGTCGGACCTTGGGGAGACCCTGACGCGCATTACTGCTTGGGTGAGTTCATGCATCTTGTGTTGGCCTTATTATTATTATTATTATTATTATTATTTGTTACTTATCATTGTTGTTGTTATCTTTCTTATGTAGGCCTACATTGTGGCTCAACGGTTTGCCGACTCGGCTCACAATCTTTCTGCGTCGAGTACCGAGAGGGACCGTCTTACGGCTCGGGTCTAGGAGCTCGAGAGAGAGCTTGAGGAAACCAAGTCTAAGCTAAAAAAGGCTCGGGAAAAATTTTCTGCCTCGTCAAAAAGGAAGAAGAAGGCGGTTGTCAAGGCCATGATGCTGCAGGAAAGGGTGACTAGCCTAGTGGGCGAACTCTAGGGTGCTTAGGCTACTGCGGCTGCGTCGCAGGAGAGGGTCGCTTCCCTAGAAGTTGAACTTGAGGTTGCAAAAGTAGATGTAGCTGCGTCACAGGAGAGGGTTGCCTCTTTATAGGCGGATAGGGCAACCACTGAGTATAGGTCTATAGAGCGCGCCCTCTATGGCGTATGGAGGCAGGATCCTAACTTCGATTTCTCCTCCTTTGGCGAGCATGCCGTTGCCTGGGCGGCTGGGTGGAACGCCTGGGGCAGGAGGCCCTGAGATTGTTATTTCATAATCTTTGCTAGTTAGCCCGCTGTGGGTGTATGCTCATTTGACCCTTGTAATAATTTTTTTTTTTGAACCTTGCCATGTTACCAAGACACTTTTTTGATATATACATATGTGGTTATTCATTTCTTATTCCTCTGTGTTTGAGATCATTTTGAGCCTGTAGGATGGGGTTCGGTAGGTTCCCCTCGTTTATTTATCAGGCTAGAGGTCCTTTGGAGCCCATGTGAAAGGGTTTAATGGGTCCTTTTTTGGTGCCCCTTGACTATTTCTATATGGATATTTTGAACCCTTGGGTTCTAGCTATCCTTTTATATATTTTTGCGCGCGCTTATTATTTTTTGCTAGAAGCATCATTCTCGTCATTATTCATAGTACTATTTTTGCAAGGGCCTCTTTAGGACCCTTTTCGGCTAGACGGCTTGGTGGCCGCTCTAGGCTTATTGGACCTTTTGGCTTCCTTGATGTTCATAAGAGTAGCTAATCCTTGTGAACTTCAAGAGATGCCTTGCAAGATCTCTTCCCTGTTTGTTAGGGTACACCACAAATTGCATTCCTCTTTTAAAGAATTTTGTTTAAGGCTCTGATGCAAGGGGTCCTTTTTAGGATCCTCCTGTTAGAGGGCTCATTTTAGGATCCTCCTGATAGAGGGTCCGTTTTAGGGTCCTCCTGATAGAGGATCATTTTTAGGATCCTCTTGTTAGACGGTCATTTTTAGGATCCTCCTGATAGAGGGTCCCTTTTAGGGTCCTCCTGATAGAGGGTCATTTTTAGGATCCTCCTGATAGAGGGTTCTTTTTAGGATCCTCCTATTAGAGGGTCCTTTTTAGGATCCTCCTGATAGAGGGTCCCTTTTAGGGTCCTCCTGATAGAGGGTCCTTTTTAGGATCCTCCTGATAGAGGGTCCCTTTTAGGGTCCTCCTGATAGAGGGTCCTTCTTAGGATCCTCCTGATAGAGGGTCCTTTTTTTTAGGATCCTCCAGATAGAGGGTCCTTTTTAGGATCCTCTTGTCTGCTGTATGCTTTGCCTTCACGGGCCACTATTGCCCCCCCCCCCCCCCCCAAGTGTCTAGTGAAGTTTATTTCTACAGGCACTTTGATTGATGCCCACATAAAGGAGAAAAGATAGCATGCGAAGATGTGAACAGTTTCATTCATAGTAGGTAGGTTACAACGATATGTATGCATACAAAAAGTTTACATCTTCTTGGGGGGTTATCTAGACGCCTTCCTTGATTCTTTTTTACTGAGCTAGCATAACACGTAACAAACTAAGCACGAATACTGCTTGCATTGGATGTGGAGGTCTCACTGGTAGTACTTCATGAGGTGCTCCGCATTCCATGCCCGAGGCACGACGGTGACGTCCATGCGCGCTAGTTTATAGGTGTTTGGTGGTATGCACTGAACGACCTGGTAGGGTCCTTCCTAGTTTGCTCCCAGTACCCCCGCCCCAGGGTCTCGCATGTTGGGGAGTACTTTCCTCAATACTAAGTCTCCTACACTGAATTTTCTCTCCCGTATCCTTGAATTGTAATACCTCACTGCCCGCTGTTGATACGTAGCCAGCCTTAATTGTGCCTTTTCTCTTTTGGCTTGCAGCAGGTCCAAGTTTTCAACCAACGCTGCGGTGTTAGCCTAGTCATCGTATGTTTGGATGCGGAAGGATTTTACCTTCATTTCTATCAGAAGGACAGCCTCCCAGCCGTAGACCACAGCGAAGGGTGTTTCCCCAGTGGTGGAACGGGGGGTGGTCCTGTAGGCCCAGAGCAAATTCGGGAGCTCTTTGACCCCGACCCCTTTCAACTTCTCCAACTTAGTTTTCAAGTTCCTTTTCAGGATTTTGTTGATGGCCTCTACTTTCCAATTAGCTTGGGGGTGTACTACTACAGAGAAACTCCTCCTGATTCCTTTGGCCTTGCAGTAGTCTTCGAACACTCCTCTTTCAAATTGCGTTCCATTGTCGGAGATGATCTTGCAGGGTACCTTGAAGCTGCAAACAATATATTTGTTGACAAAGGTGGTGATCTGCTTAGCTGTTATATTGACTAAAGGCTCCACTTCCACCCACTTAGTGAAATAGTCAACCGCTACCACAACGTACTTGGTCCTCCTCTTCCAGTTAGCAGTGCCCCTATCAAGTCAATCCCCCACACAGCAAAGGGCGACGGGCTGGTCATGCTCACCAGCTCATTTGGGGATTGCCGTGGGTAAGTCGCATGTCTCCGGCACTTGTCACACTTTCTCGCGAAGTCACTCGCATCCTTCTCCATGGTAGGCTAGTAATACCCTTGGCGGACGACCTTTTTTGCTGTGGACTGCCCCCCAGCATGGTTCCCACACTCCCCATCTTGTATCTCTTGTAAAAAATTTGACGCTTCTCCCTTATCAACGCACCACAGGAGTGGGGTAGAGAAGCCTCTCTTATACAAGGTCCCGTCTACTAGGGTGTACAGGGCGGCTCTGTAAGCCAGTCTGCGGGCCTCCTTCTTGTCCAAGGGTGAGGTCCCGTCATTCAATTATCTCCTAATGGGGGCAAACCATGGCTCCTCGGAGCTCTTGACTGTGTTGATCCTATCTTTGGCTATGCTTGGCTTGGGGAGATATTCCACCGGTATAGACTCAAGCGTATCTTTGTCTCTTGTGGAGACGAGTTTTGCGAGTGCATCGGCCTTCGTATTCTGCTCTCTGGGGATTTGTTCTATCGTGTATTTTTCGAACTGGTCCAAATACTCCTTCACCTTGGAAAGGTATGCAGCCATTTTTGGACCTCTGGCTTGGTATTCGCCCTTCACTTGAAACACCACCAGCTGTTAGTTAATAAAGATATGCAAGTGGGATACCTTTAATTCCTTAGCTAGCCGCAGGCCAGCCAACAGCGCCTCATATTCTGCTTCATTATTGGAAGACTTGAATCCAAATCTCAAGGCACAGTACATCTTGTGCCCTTCAGGTCCTGTCATCACTATGCCAGCACCATCCCCCCCTTCATTAGACGCCCCATCTACATGGAGACTCCATTCTTCGGGGTGCCTCTCCTCTTTAGGTGCCAGCTCCTTCTCCTCTATTTCCCCCTCCTCTTGGGGTCTGTATGTGAACTCGACTATAAAGTCTGCAAGTACCTGCCCGTTGATGGAGGTCCTTGGGGTGTAGGTGATGTCAAACTAACTCAATTCAATCGACCACTTTAGCAATCTTCCTGAAGTTTCTGGCTTGTGCAAGACTTGACGTAGGGGGGTGTTGGTGAGCACCTCAATCGCATGAGCATGAAAATAGGGCCTCAATTTTTGAGAAGCCACCACCAGGGCAAATGCTAACTTCTATATTTCTGGGTACCAGGTCTCCGTGGGTACCAACTGCTTACTCATATAGTAGACCGGGTGCTGGTGCTTCTTCTCACCCTTGACCAAGGCGGCGCTTATGGCATGCTCAGATAAGGCTAGATACATGTACAACTTCTCTCCTTTTTTTGGCTTGGCCAAAAGGGGTGGCTTTCTAAGGTGCTCCTTCAACTTGGTGAAGGCCTCCTAGCATTCATCGTCCCAAGCGAACTTTTTGTTCCCTTTTAGGATGTTGAAAAGAGGCATTTGTCAGTCGACCTAGAGATGAATCTATTGAGGGCTGCCACTCTTCCCATCAGGCACCGCACCTCTTTTTTGCTCCATGGTGGGCTCATTTCCAGCAAGGCCTTGACTTTTTTAGGATTAGCCTCAATGCCTCGGGAATTCACCATGAAACCAAGGAATTTTCCTGAGGAAACTCCAAAGGTGCATTTGAGTGGGTTTAGCTTCATTCTGTACTTCCGAAGGGTGGTGAACATCTCCATGAGATCGCTAGTGAGCTCTTCCGCTTTTTTCGTCTTCACCAGCATATCATCCACGTTCCTTCCTATTTGATTCGCGAACATTTGGTTCACCAGCCTCTGGTGAGTGGTACCTGCGTTTTTTGAACCAAAGGGCATCACTTTATAGCAATACAACCCCTTGTCTGTTATGAATGAAGTGTGCTCCCTGTCAGCAGGGTTCATTGGTATTTTGTTATACCCTGAATACGCGTCCATGAAGCGAAGTAGCTCGTGTCCCGCTGTGGCATCTACCAACTGGTCTATTCTAGGAAGCGGGAAGCTGTCCTTAGGGCAGACCTTGTTGAGGATGGTAAAATATACGCACATCCTCCATTTCCTGTTGGGTTTTGGAACCAGCACTGGGTTCGACACCCATAGTGGGTAAAACGCCTCTCGAATGAACCCGTTCGTCTTTAGCTTGTCCACCTCCTCTTTTAGGGCCGCGTATCATTCTGGGTCTAGTGCTCTCCTTGTTTGCCTTACTGGCCTTGCTTTTGGGTCGATGTTTAGGTGGTGGCACATGACTGCTGGGTCTATCCCTACCATATCCTTATGACTCCAAGCGAATACATCGAGGTTGGCTTTCAAGAACTCTACTAGTTTCTCCTTTATGTCATCGGCAAGGTTTTTTCCTACTTTCAACTTCCTCAACGGCTCATCCATGACCGTTACTTCCTCCAATTCCTCTACTTATTCAGCTCTTGGCTCTTCTATGACCCGTGGGTCTAACTCGCTTGGGTTTGCGCCTTCATGCATAACTATCGCCATAGGTGCTGTTGGCTTTGTGGTTGTGCGGAGGGACGTGTTATAGCATTCCCTCGCTTCCTTCTGTTCTCCTTTCATGCATGCTATTCCCCCGGGGGTTGGGAATTTCATAGCTAAATGGTATACATAAGTTATCGCCTTCAATTCTCTTAGGGAAGGTCTCCCTAATACCGCATTGAAGGCTGAGGTGCAATCTACCACAACGAAGTTTGCCATTATGGTGGTTTTTCTGGGCTGTTCTCCCATAGTAAGGGCCAACTTGATTGCCCCCAGGGGTTGTATCGAATCTCCCGTAAATCCATACAAAGACGTAGCACAAAGCTTTAGGTGATGGAGGCTCAATCCCATCTTCTCCAGCGCTGGTCGATACAAGATGTCCACAGAGCTCCCGTTATCCACCAAGATCTGATGCATCCTCATGTTTGCAAGCTGGACTGCCAATACTAAGGGGTCATTGTGGGGGAAGTGCACACCTCGAGCGTCTTCTTCGGTGAAAGTTATTTAGTCATTTTCACCCTTGAAACTCTTCAGGGGGCGCTGCTCCAGACTGAGGACGTACAGTGGTGGACTTCGCCTGGCCTCCCTGGCATATCTATCTCGTCCCTTTCTTGATTTGCCCCCAAATCCTGGTCCTCCAAAGATGGTCCTGGCCTCTCCTTGCACTTCTTGGGCTACTTCATGCGCCCGCTGGGAGGATGCTCCTTCTTCTGGCCAGTGGTTCTCCTTGCACACATATCTGCCCAAATGCCCCCTACGGATGAGTTTTTCAATCTCCACCTTCAAATGGTTGCATTCTGTAGTCGTGTGGCCTATATCTTTGTGATACTAGCAATACTTGCTGGGGTCTCTCTTGGACCGGTCTTTTTTCATCGGCAGGGGCCTTCTGAAAGGGACCTGATTTTCGTTCGTAACGAAAATATGCTCTCTCGCATGAGTGAGGTCAATATAATAGGTGTAGGGGCCTTGTCTGCGCTCGTCAGAGCGCTGGTGCTTTCGAGGGCGATCATCCCTTGCCCCTTCATAGACCCTCTTTTTCTTGACATTGCCTTGGTTCTCCCGGATTGAGGGCTTCGGTGAATTTTGGTCTTTTCCGGCCTTGAGGCTCTCGTGACCATGTGCCACGCGAATATACTTTCGCGCCCGCTCGTAGAAATCATCCAAGTCTGTGACCTCCCTCTTGAGCATGTTATCCCATAATTTGCTTCCTGGGCGCACTCCAGCTGTGATGGCCATTTTCAGCTCTCAGCGGGTTAGGCTCCCCACTTTAGCTGCCTCCATGTTGAACCTGTGAATGTAGCTCTTTAGACTCTCATTTTCTCCTTGCTTCACATTAGCAAGGCTGGTTCCTGGCATAGTGTAGTTCTGCATGACGTGGTGCTGTTGGAGGAATTCATCGAAAAACTGTTGCCAGGACTTGATGGACCCTGGTCTGAGTCTTTTGAACCATTTTTACGCAGGTCCTTTCTATGTGACAGCAAAGCAGTGGCATCTGGCCCCGCTACTAATTCCCCTTAGTTTCATCAGATCGTTAAATGCGTCCAGATGGTATTTTTGTTCTGTGCTTCCTTCGTAGGGGGTCATATGGGGCTCCTTAAAATTTGTTGGGAGCCGGATGGCTTGGATCTCCCTGATGAAGGGTGACTCATGATCGAATTCTTCCTCAAAAGCCTGACCTCCGGAGGCGGTGATGATTTTGCTTCGTAGGCTCCTCATTTCTATGTCCAGGTCCTATCTCCTCTTGCTTAGGGAGTCTCCCAAAGAGGACGGGTTAAGATCCTCCTTTCCTTTGCCTTCTCGGGGCGTCATTGGGGGTGTGGTCCTTTTACCCGCCCTCCTTTTGTTGATCTCCTCTCGTAAATCTGAGGGTGCTCTCTTTGAGGTGACCTCGTCATCGTTGCGAGGGGCAGCATTAGTCTTCGGCTCTGGCTTCTGGGGTTGTTTTGGTGGTACGGGATGTTCGCGTTGCTTCGTTCGAGGGGTGTTACTAGTGGAGAGTCGCGTCTTTCTGTCATCTACTAGGACACGGGTCTCTACCTCCTCCTGGTCTCTCTCTTTGTGCTTAGGGAGTGTCACGTTTGATCTCCCTTGCAACATCCCATTTAGCACCTCTTGCATGTTTTCCAAGGTGGTCTTCAACCTCTGATTCTTGTGGTGAAGTTCTTGTATCTCATCTTCGTAGAACTGAGGCTTTGAGCTTGAGCTGACGGAGTGGACCCGAGGGTGCTTGTCATCCCGGTGATTCGACGGGCCTATACCCTGTCGACTAGGGATTGTCACCTGCGGCGGATTTGGAGGCATGGACTCATTGGCGCTGCTTGTCAGGACAGTCGCCGACCTTGGGCGATCCTCCTCAGGTGGGACTGTTGGGGACGAGTCCTCCCTTTCGTCTCTGGGTGCCTCAGGCTCCCTTGGGGCCTTCATGTTTGCAGGTGGAGGAGGAACCCTCATGGAGGCCTTTAGCTGATCTCCGTCAAGGTGGACTTCCACCTCGCGCGACTCTCTCAACCGTTTCGAACGTCGCGACATTTTTTCTTATCGGAATCGACGGAAGAACAGTGACTTGCAATCTATTCTTCCCACAGACGACGCCGAACTGTTGAAAGTGAGAACTCGTCAACCAAGATAAGTTAGAAAAAAAGGATTGTATAGATTATCAAAAGAAAAACTTTGAAGATCAAATTGGAAACTTAAAGAACACTTGCAGAAGAAAAATGATGAACTAAAATTGTATTTCTTATGGTGTAGTGCTACAGTGATTTTTCCAACCCCCTTCCAAGTGGAAGTGGGATTGCTTTTATAGCGGGCTCTAATGGCCCCAGATACATGGTGGTCTAGGGGACCAGATGGTACATGAGTACCCTAGCAGGAGAGTGATTTCAGAGGTAGTGGTGTCGGCTCCAGTACATGATTAGGGTTGGTGGGAGCACTTCCACTTTGGTAAATAATTGTGCCTCCACTACTTGCCCAGTACAAGTGTCAGAAGAAGTGGCACCAGACGTAGTGGTGCAGGAGATTGTGGTATCGACCCTGACACATGGTCACCAATGTATTGGCAGTTCCTTTGCTATTGGTACTAACTCGTACCACCAATACCTATCTAGTAAGGATCCTAGAATCACGTCCTTGCGCTCCCCCAGTCGTACAACCCGCTCCCATACACATGCTTCATATATTGAGGTCTCTCTCGTATGTTCAAGATATGCCCTTGCTCCAACCACTTTTCATTTTGTCAAATATAAGTGCACTTGTAGCCTTGAGTATGCTAAGCAGAGGGGTGTTGTACCCCGCTGGTGACACCTTCCTAAGAAAGTAAAGAAGGGCCTCATCAGCGGGGCCTGTGCTTTTGTTGGAGCGGGGAGCGCGCGAGTGAGGTGAGGCCTGGACGGCCTCACGAGATGGCCTCGTAGAGGGGCCTCACAAGAAGGCCTCGCAGAGGGGCCTCGCGTATGGCCTCATGGGTGCTGGAGCACGGCGCGCGCAGGTGAGGCCTTACGGACAGCCTCGCGAGATGGCCTCGCGAAGGGGCCTCGCAGATGGCCTCGCGGGTGCTGGAGCCGGGAGCCGGGCGCGCGCGCGCAAGTGAGGCCTTACGGGCAGCCTCGCGAGATGGCCTCGCGGATGGCCTTGTGGGTGCTGGAGCACGGCGCACGCGGGCGAGGCCTTACGGACACCCTAGCGAGATGGCCTCGCGGAGGGGCCTCGCATATGGCCTCGTGGGTTCTGGAGCAAGGCGCACGCGGGCGATGCGAGGCCCCATGGATGGCATCGCGAGATGGACTCGCGGAGGGACCTCGTGGATGGCCTCGCGGGTGTTGGAGCAGGGCGCGCTCGGGCGAGGCCTCACAAACAGCCTCGCAGGATGGCCTCGCAAATGGCCTCGCGGGTGCTGGAGCAGGGTGCGTGCAGGCGAGGTTTCATGGACAACCTTGCGAGATGGCCTCGTGGAGGGGCGTCACTGGGTGCGCCAAGGTGTGGTGAGACATTGGTCTCGCGAGATGGTTGCAGGATGTCAACGGGTGTCCGAGGCGAAGTGGTCATCTGGAGCAGGGTCATTTGGAGCCCTAATTCAAGGGTTCAAATGGGATTCGAATATGGTTGTTTAGGACCTCCTGGGGACCTAAGGCATGAGAGGTGGACTCTTTGAGGGTGTTGAATTTTGAGCATCCACACGTGGCATAGGCGACCAACAATCAAAGAAGTTGGAAAGAACACGTTTTCCCAATGTTAACAATTGTTGTGCGGTATGCTCCCCAGGAAAGACACTGCGTGGTATGCCTCCCAGAAAAGAGGCTGCTCAGTATGCTCTCCAGCCGGTGTACCTGGTCAGATGAAGTCAGTTACATCCTCCTCACGCCTAACTGTTCACCTATAATCTCGGTCAAACTCCTGAACAATAGGGCTACAACTACCTGCGAAAAGGAAAGGATATTTTGCAGCAGTGGTAGTGCAGGAACGACTTCCTGGGCGTTGGGGAACAGTATAAATACAAGCCTTCCACCACCATGGAAGGGTTTCAGACATTAAGCCTACTGACCAGCACCAGGAATGTACTGACCAACTTGCTAGGAACACTTAGCAGAGATTTTTGCCACTCTGCATTGTTTTTATACTTAGAATCGTACCTGTTTTCACTGGTCATCTTGTGTAAACCTTTAAGATCAATACAAATTAAAGAGGAAGTAGGTCTTTACCGTTTTTTGGGGCTGAACCTCTATAATTTCTGGTGTCTTTTATCATTCATTGCTCATAGTTATTAGGTTCTTGGCATATTTATGGTTTATTGATTGTCCGAATGGAAGCTCTCTAATTAAATATTTTAACGTCGCGTTAGTTGACCAAAAAATCAGTCAACATAACTGTATTTTGTTTAAAACTTTTGGGATTACTTATATGTATTCAAACCCCTTTTTAGTGAAAATTTTAACTTTATTGACAAAACTTTTAGTACCTAAACTATTGCTTAATTTTAATGTGGATGCCAAAAATCCAACAAGGTAAAAATCTTTGATCCCTGGTTGAAATACATGGCTAAGGGTCACTTAGTCATGCTATCGAGCTCAGGCCTATAGGTCTCACGATACCACGTTCTAGCCTACACTCCCAAGTGCTCTGCATGTCTCTGCCTTGCTGAAGATTTGAAGGCTTACGACACCCTTGCGTGTCTCGTGCCCCTAGACCTTATGAGACCCCCGCCTCGCGCCCATGTGTCAGGCGTTCATCTGCCTTGCGAGACCCTTGCCTGGTTGGAGACTCGAGTGCCAAGCTCTTAGGATTATTTCTCCCATGCGACTCATGAGGCCTCTGCCATAGTGAAGACCAAATCGCCTTGCGCCCAAGTGCCACACACCCTTGTGCCTCGCTGAAGATTATTACCCCTCGCCCCAAGGTGCCATTCACCCTTGCGCCTCACAAAGCCATTGCCTCACTGAACACCAGAACATCTCACGCTAAGGGCCTCGTGCCAAAGGCCTCGCACCACGGTCTCGCTCCAAGGGCCTCACACCATGGCCTTGCACGTGAAGCCTCGCATCGCACCGAGCATCTCACCTACAGCCTTGCACCACGGTCTCGCACCAAGGGCCTCTAACCAATGGCCTCACACAACGGCGTCGCACCAGTGGCCTTGCACATGCACTAGGATACGCCTCGCGCACAGAGCCTCTCTTCGCAGCGAGTGTCTCGCGAGCACACCCCATGTGCCTCGTCTTATACCATGCAGGTCTCGCAAGACACATACCTCGCCTGTGGAGCATCGTGTCTCATGCCAAGGGTGTCGCAAGGTCAGCACCCTCATATGGCATCACATCTCGCGTCGAAGGACATGCGAGGTCCCTTACGTATCCATTTCATAGGGCCATCACATGAGGTCCTTGCCTCCTAAGCATATTGGGACCGTGTCATCCATGACAACATATAACGATTTCAATACTTGAAGAATAAGGTATTGAGGAGCTCGTACAGGTATGGAATGCACCTACAAACCATGAGGAGTCAAAGTATGGACATGATGTACACGCCAAACAAGTAGTGGTTGTATGAGTAAGGTACTTGATGTGTTCCTCATTAGCCAATCTCTCACACTCGTACTAAACAAGTGGTGGAGGTACATCCAGGTACTGAAGTGGAGTTGCTCCAACAAACTCTCAGCATGTACTATATACGACCACCATGTTCCTGGCACCACTACCCCCTATAAACTGCATATGCAGAGTCGTATCCCCAAGGGCCATAATGTACTAAGAGTCATCTGAGCTCTACTATAAATATGACCTCCCTTCATCTGAAAAGGGGGAATTTTTTGGGAGAATTTTGTAACCACTCATTTTTAATGGAAATAGACACTCTACATTCTCTGTATTTTTCATTCTAAAATTTTAGCATTTACATTTTGTTTTTGGAAATCATAAGAAAGTTTGCTTGAAGTTCATCTGATTTAAATCTACTTCTTTTACAATTTACGAAGTTCTTGATCTAACTTAGTTGACGAGTTCTTACCATAAACTGTTTGGCACCGTCTGTGGGAAGGATAAGTGCCAAGCCACTGTTCTTCCATTGATTCTGGCAGAGAAAAATGCCAAGATGCTCTAAGCGACTGAGAAAACCATGATAGGTGGAGGTCCACCTCGACGGAGATCAGCTGAAGGCCTCCGTGAAGAATCCTCCACCACCCAAAAATGGGGATGCACCAAAGGCACCCATGGTTCCTGGAGATGAAAGGGGGGCTTCGTGCCTAGCTATCCAGCCTGATGAAAACCATCCGAGACCATCGGCTGCTCCTATGAAAGATGCCAAAGAGGTTCCGCCCCCAAGGCCACCGCAAGTGCCGTAATCCGGCCAGGAAGATCCGGGTCCATTCCAGAAGCTCGAGCTCTAGGTCTCCATTTTATGAAGATGAGATATGCAAGTTACACTGGAAGAACCAAAGGCTAGAATCCACCTTAGAGAATATGCAAGAGGTGTTGAATGGCCTACTACAGGGAAAATCAAGCATGCCTCTTCCTTGACGAAAGGAGAAAGGCCAAGAGAGTGGAGAAACCACAGTCTCTGTGGATGATGGGAGGACTCGACTCTCCACTAGTAATACCCCTTGGAAAAAGCAGTATGAACGTCCCGGGAAGGTGAAGCAGCCCCAGAGGCTACGGAAGAAGAACAACGCTAACCCTCATAACGAAGTCGAAGTCACCTCTAAGGAGGTGCCACCTGACCTAAGAGAAAAGCTCAATGGGAGGAGGTCATAATTAAGGATGACACCTCCTATGGCCACCCGGAAGAGGAGAGAGAAGAAAAAGGCCAACCCAACCGAGCCGAGGGGCTCCTTGAATAGGATGCGACAGGAGCTAGACACTGAGATGAGGATCTTTCAAAGCATGATCGTCACAGTGTCTGGGGGTCACATTACTGATGAAGAGTTCGACTATGAGTCGCCCTACACGTGAGAAATCCAATTGGAATGGCTCTCGGCTAACTTTAAAGAACCTCATATGACCCCATATGAGGGCACCTCGAACCCTAAGTACCATTTTGAGGCCTTTAACAATTTAATTAAGCTGAGAGGAATCATAATAGAACAAGTAGTCACTGTTTCGCGGTCACGCTGAAGGGGCCAACATACAAGTGGTTCAAAAGGTTGAGGTCGGGGACCATTAGGTCATGGCGGCAATATTCCAACGAGTTTCTCCAAAAACGTCATGCCGTAAGCTATTATATCCTATCGGCACTAGCTTCGCTAATATAAAGCAAGGCGAATGAGAAAACTTGAGGAGCTACATCCATAGGTTCAACATGGAGGCGGAAAATGTTGGAAGTTTGACCAGGGGAGAACTCAACATGGAAATCACGGCTGGAGTGCATCCAGGCAGTAAGCTTTGGGATAATATGCTCAAAAGGTAGGTCACTGACTTAGATGATTTCTACGAATGGTTGCAGAAGTACATTAGTATCGAAGACGGCCATGAGAACCTGAAGACATCACTTGTCAAGGCCTTAGCCCTTGAAGGTTCGAATGACACTAAAAGAAAAGGGTGTACGAAGGTCCAAGAGATGACCACCAGAGGAAGCACAAACACAGAGGTAATCCTAGGTAAACATCCCACACCTTCTACACTGACCTAACACATACTAGGGAGCATATCTTCGTAGCAAACGAAAATCAGGTCCCCTTTAGGAGACCCCCACCTATGAGGAGAGGTCTGTCAAAGAGAGACCCCAGAAAGAACTGTCAGTATCATAAAGACATTGGCAACACCATAGTGAAATGCACACATTTAAAGGTGGAAATAGAGGAACTCATATGCAAGGGAAACTTGGGTAGATATGTCCGAGGAGAAAATGAAAGACCAAATGATAGACCACCCTCGCCATGAGTATGAGATGTAGCCCTGGAGGTGCAAGGAGAGGTGAGGACGATCTTCGAAGGACAAGGATGCCGAGGAGAATCGAGAAAGGGGGGAAAGAGATACACCATGGAAGCCAAATAAAGTACACCCCCATGCATGCTATGCTTAGAACAACGACCCACAAAAAACATTAAAGGGGAAAATGACTTAATAATCTTCACCGAAGAAGATGTGCGGGGTGTTCATTTTCCACACAATGACCCCTTGGTGTTAAGTGTACAGCTGGCAAACATGAAGGTAAATCGGGTTCTGGTAGATAATGGGAGCTCCGTAGACATCCTGTATCGCCTGACCTTAGAGAAGATGGGACTAGGCATCAGGAACATACAACCCTCTAACATCTCCCTGTATGGGTTTACCGGAGACTCGATACACCCCCTGGGCACAATCAAGTTGGCCCTCACCATGGGAGACCTGCCCAGACAGAACACTGTAATGACAAACTTTGTCATAGTAAGTTGTTCCTCGGCCTTCAACGCGGTATTAGGGAGACCCTCCCTGAGAGAATTGAATGCAATAACCTCGGTATACCACTTGGCCATAAAATTCCCAACTCCTGGAGGAGTAGTGAGCGTGAAAGGAGAACAGAAAGAAGCAATGGAATGTTATTACTTGTCCCTTCGCACAATCATGAAACATAACCTATGGTGATGGTTGTGCATGGGAGCACAAACCCACGTGAGTTCAATCCCAAAGTTACTAAGGAGATCAGAATCGATGGTGTGCATACGCGCCTGAGAGGGAGCATTTGGTAAAGCTCCACTTTTAGTGTGATAAGTCAAAAGGGTTACCATAGTTAGCCCCCCAACATAGTTGTGAGTCATCCCCTTAAAAGCAGCTATAGATTAGAGGGGTAACCTAGATGCCATGATATGTAGTAAAAACAATGCTGCCATTGATACCTATGTACTGTACTTATTTTTAATGAATATGTTTCTCATTTGCATGACACCCTCCTCATTTACGTGAGCATATATCTAACTCTCGTGTACCTACCACCAATTGGAATTATCAAAGTGCATGAGCAAAATGATCAAAGTCCCGACGATATAAATTTTTCCAACCACTTGGGGGGCAAAGTATACAGCCAAAAAGGGTCCTAAAAGATTCCCTTATAAAAAAAATAGAAATAACTAAGAAATCCTTGCAAGGAATCTCTCGAGTTCACGAGGATTAGCTGTCCTTATGAACATCAAGAGGGTCAAAAGGTCATACAGGAAGAGTCTCCTAATAAAGGCTGATACCTCCACGAGACCAAATTCCTCAGGAAGAGCATCAACCAATAAGCCTAGATCGACCACCAAGCCGTCTAGCCAAAAAGAGTCCTAAAAGAGACCCGTCAAAAGGTCCTACAGGAAGAGCCTCCTAATAAAGGCTGATATCTCCAGGAGAGGAAAGGCCTCAGGAAAAGCATCCACCAATAAGTCTAGAGCAGCCACTAAGTCGTCTAGCCAAAAAGGGTCCTAAAACAGAGCCTTTCAAAAAATAGTACTATGCATAATGACGAGAGGGACACTTCTCATAAAAAATAACCAGCTTGTGCAAAAATATATAAAAGGATGGCTAGAACCCAAAGGGTCAACATATCCTTACAAATACAATCAAGGTGCACCAAAGAGACCATCACTACTGGTCCAAATAAAGAATCAATGAGTCATTAGCAAAAGGAGATACCTATTGAACCCATTTGGCTCCTGTACACAGGGGTTGGACTCAAAAGGGCCTCAAGCATAAAGAAGCAAAAACAAATGATCACATATATATATATAAAAAAAAGTTGCGATAATATTGCAAGACAAAATCGGCATTAGCCACAACAGGACATAGAAATGTTCCCAAAAAAAATGTGGTTCAAATGTGCATACAACCAAATTGAATTAAAAGGTAAAAGATGTAGAAGAAAAATCTCAAGGCCTCCCACCACGAGCATTCCACTCAGCGACCTTGGCAATGACATGGTCACCAAAGGAGGAGAAATCGAAGCAATGATTCTACCTCCACATTCCATAGAGGGTGCGCTCTATGGACTTGTACTCGACCTCAGCCAAATTAGCCTCCAGGAGAGTGACCATCTCCTGCAACATCGCAGCCTTGGCATCCACTCTCCCTATATCGTCCTCCAAGAGAGTGACCCTCTCCTGCAACATCGCAGCCTTAGCGTCCGCTCTCCTCTTCTTTTTTGACGACGAAGAGGTCTTCGCCAGGGCCTTCTCCAGCTCAATATTGGTGTCAATAATCTATCCCTCGAGCTCTTGAAATTTGACCGCTAGAAGGTCCCTTTCAGCGTTCGATGAAGAGAGGTCATGTACCGAGCCTGTGAAGTGTTGAGCCACTAGAGAAAGCTGCAAGGAAGCAAAATGAAAAAAAAAAAAAGAGCAAACAAAGAACCCAAAAAAAAGACTAGTGTAAGATGCATGAACGCACTCAGTTTGTGGAGCGCACAAGGGTCTCCCCAAGCTTCGCCATGATAAAATTCCCAAGACCTTTCGACTCGGTCTCGGGAATACCCTAGGAGACCAGGGTATACCTTTGCACGTAAGGAGCAGACATGCGACCCACCCATCATTTCCCCTCCAAATCAGGGGCACTTGGTTGAGTAGGGACACATGACCCACTCACCGGGGGAGGCGGAGGCGTGGGAACATCAGAAAAAGGGTGCCTCGGAGGGCCATGATTACCGGGAGCGTAAGGAAGATTATCATAGTCACTGGAGAAAGGCACAACAAAGCACCTTGGCATGGTCTGTGGACCGCAGATATGAGAGGTCGTGTCACGGTCCGTAGGGACAAAAGGAGGGCACCC
Source organism: Humulus lupulus (assembly GCF_963169125.1). Lineage (NCBI taxonomy): Eukaryota > Viridiplantae > Streptophyta > Magnoliopsida > Rosales > Cannabaceae > Humulus > Humulus lupulus. The sequence goes on along the minus strand of NC_084796.1, from coordinate 196,683,013 downwards.
CATGGAGGGTGGAGATAACTGAGCTGGATGCTTAGATTCTGGGGAAACCTCCCAGGCACCCATTCCACATCACCCTCGCCCAAGTACGGTTTGGCCTGAGTCACCTTCTTCTTTCGCTCGAAAATATGCCATAGCAGGTCGGGCTCCTATACCCTAGATAAACCATAGTGGTTAAGGTTGGCCACAGTGAAGAGATGGGCGGCCATTTTCATAGCAGTGTCGGCATCGAGAAAGACATCTACTATTGCTTCCTCCGACTCAGGAACGTCAGGGATACTGAAGCTCTCTGAAAAATCAACTCAGTTATCAATATGAGTATAAGTTCCAAAAAAGAAAATTCAATGTAAAAGGAAAAAACTTGAAGTACTTACTTGGGGATGAGCAAAAATGTTCACGGATGGAAAGGGGACCCTTCACAAAGAAAAAAGTCCTGCTTCCAAGTATCTAGGTTGGACACGGAACCCTCTATCAGGGAGACCTAAGAATTGGCTTTTTGCAGGAAGTAGAAGCCTTTGGATTTAGGGGTGGGCATGAGATTGTACATAAAATTGTAGAGTCCAAGAACTTTACTTAGCTAGTTAGATAGTGGTATTATAGTATTTATAGTATTATCTTTATGACTGTGGATTTTTGGTTTAGACCGGGAATTATTTGGACACTCATAGTAGTACTTGTAGATTTTCTAAGTTTAACCTATAGTTTAAGAATATTAATGTTAACCTAAGGTTTGATTAATATGGCTGATATTAACAATAATATTTATTATACTATATGGTTTAGATAAGAACCAATGGGATTTTAAGCACATGTTATGTATGGGTGATTAAAGGATTAAGTATTTTGAGGATTAAATTTAATAAGGGTAAAGTTTGAATGCTCTTAGGTCAGTCAGCAGCTTTGAATACGTTTAAGGGCTTAGTCAAGGCTGTTTATTCAATTTGAATTAAGCTAAAAATGTGTAATTTCGTGTTTAAATAATCAGCAAATGCCGATATATCGCAGCTATAGGGGGCGATATATCGCAGCACGTAGATACGGAAAACACGAAACGATGCACGTTTGCCTCGGGCATATTGGTCCAGGCGATATATCGCCTCCTTCAGCTTATTTTGAGAGTTTTTGAATTTGTTTTTCATTCAGCCACTCAACCTTTTGTTAAGTCCAGCAACTTTTTGAACGAGTCTTCAGCCTCTGCTGAACGATTATTCAAATTATTTTCACCTATAAAGCCATTATTTTTATTCAAGTTAAATCAAGATCCTTTCATTCCTAAACTCTATAAATAGGACCTAGTACCCAGCCATTATTCACCTTTTACTCTAAGTTTAGAGGCTGCAAGTTGCTAGGTGAGTGTGAGAGTGTAAACACTTGGGTGGAGAAATCATAAGCTTGATCATCATAAACTTATCAAACACTTGGGGAAGTAAGGTTTCATAGTATTTTGGTCCGAGGTTTAGATTGGTCTACAAGTCTTCAAGGTATTTCTACACCTTAGTTCATTGGTATTATTTTATTTTAAGTTCTCATAGTCTTCTACTCAGCCTCTAACCTTAATCTTTATTTTGGTTAGGAAATCTAAGTTCTTGAGCAAAAAGGTTTTGGTAAGTATTTTTCTCAATGGTTTAGTACTTCCATTCCTTTCAATTCTCTTCTTCTCTATACTCACTATTTTTAATGGTTCTTAGGAGTGTTCCAAAGTCCCACCTCTGTCCTCTTATCCCGGTATTTTGGTAAGGAAAATAGGATAGAAATTCATATGTTATATGTTTTATATGTTATCTTATGTTTCTTATGTTATGATAAGTGTTATGATATGTATGTTTGTAGGCTTGGGCATATGACCCATATGACTAACAAGACCCCAAATAGATTATGGGCATATGACCTGCTTAGCTAGTAGGACCCCACTAATCTCATGGGCATATGACTTGGTTAGTCTATGGGACCCCAAGTAATAATGGCCATTATAGTATGTGTATGATATAAGTGTAATGTATGCTATGTTATGTTTTTTTTTATGTTTCTTATGAAATCTATGTATATGAACTATGTGGTAGATTTTTCTTGCTAGGCATTAGGCTCATTCCTTTTTGTTTATATGTGCAGGAAAATAGCTATAGTGGCGGTAAGGTTCGTGGATGCTTGGGGATTGTGTATCGGTGATGAATGGATTCAAGGAGTCGAGAGTTCGATTTTCGAGGATGTAGTCTTCTTTTTATGGTTTTACATGTATTTTTCCGCACTTTCTATGTAACTCCTTTTTATTTTAAATTATGTTTTGATTTTAAAACAATGGGATCCCATATCCTACTTGACATTTTATGTAAGTAACTCTTATTTTTACAAGTATTCTAATAAAGTTATGGTATTTTCACAATGTAAGTTTTATTAAGGATTAGTATGTTTAGTTTTCGTTGATGGTCCAAAAGTCTAGAGTAGTTGGGTCACTACAAAAATGCACCTCTTCGGCCATAGGAGGACGACCGTTAAGCTCCTCAAATGCCACATATAGGCAGCTTAAAGTCAACCAGCTGTTAGGTGCCAGCTGAAGCAGAGAAAGGTCGAAATGGTTGAGGACCATGACAAAGAACGGGTGTAAGGGAATGGTCCCACCCACCTTCAAGATGTGCTCGCTCATTGCCATGTAGCCCTGGGGGGGATTATCGGCCTGGCACTTGTTGGAGGATATGTATAGCTTGTACTCCTTGCCAATGTGATACTTCTCGCATAATTCTAGCAACCGGTTATCTAACACATTGGACACAATGGTGGACGCCAATAGAGGACCAGAATTTGGCTTCTTGGGAGCCACCTGTCATCGCATTCTCTTTGACATATCTGCAAAATCCAAGGAAAAATGTGAGGTCAAAACAGGGCACTTTACCCTCCATATTTTCCTTCTTCCGAGAGTTTTCCATCGAGGCATTGAGTGTGGAAGCATCAAACATGGGTGGATTGAAGACGAGGGTTGAGGGGAACCAGGGGTGACTTCAGGGCTACTATAGGGAGAGAACGGGGTAGGAGGTTCAGGAGGGAGGTTTCCCTCCATGAACTCCAACTTCATTTGTAGATCAAAAAGGCTCACTCTATGGTTTTCAATGTGGTCATTAAGGTCAAATGAGAAAGGGACTCCATCACCCCTCAAAATTGAATCTATCTCGCTCTCCACCACCCAGATTTTATGCGTAAGCTCAACCATGCGCTCAAGGTGACATATACGGGCCCTCCTCAAGGTGTCATAGTCTTGGTAAGGGTTGTTCTCGGGGGATCCCGAGTTTGAAGATAAGTCTACAAACTCGACCCCCGGAGGAACGCTAAACAATCCCCCACATGCCATGAAACCTCAACTTGTTGGTAAAATGGGTGCAAGTGTAGGTGGAAAGGGTGCTACAATACACAAAGGAATAAGCTCATAACCTCTAGACACAAGTGATCAAAATAACCAACTATGGGGTACAAGGAAAGGGTATATGTGCAAGCAGGGGCATATTTGTTGATTAGCTCATGAGGAGCTCCGGCCAAGACAACCCATCCCGAGTAATGCTATTTTAAACCTATTTAACATAAGAAAGGAAGAAAGTGTACCTTGAGAGGGTAAAATCGAGCACCATCTCGGTCGAAGGAATGCCAATGGTCGAAAGTACACGTCGTAGTCAAAGGAATGTCAAGGGTCAAAAGTACACATCTGCAAAAAGAAAGGAGAAAGGTGTTTTAGTCTCCTGGCACCTGTATAGACATTTACATATAAAAAAAATTAAATAATAAAGAGGAAAGAAAGCCAAAATGACCATGTGAGGAATGGAACCACTTACCTCATGGAGGATGTGATGACACAAATACCACCAAGTTAAGAAAAGAGAGTGTAGATATTATGTTTGAGATGAAGATCTAACTCATCTTAGCCCTTGAATCCAATGCTTGATCTATGGTCAAAAATGGAGCCAAACACCTATTTTGGGATCCATGAAGCCAAAGGGTAGGCTCACATTCAATCTCAAGGAATCACAAGGATCACTACCTCCAAAGTGTGTTTTTATATGCCACCAAAGCAAAGAAACACACTAACACCACCTATGCTTTGAAGACACCCTACTAAAAAGTCTACCAAAGCACCTAAAGGCTCTCCCATAGATTGGGGGGCAAGTGTGGATGCCAAAAATCCACCAAGGAAAAAATCTCTGATCCATGGTTGAAATACATGGCTAAGGGTCACTTAGTCATGCTATCGGGCTCAGGCCTATAGGTCTCACGAGACCACGTTCTAGCCAACACTCCCAAATGCCCTGTAGGTCTCTGCCTTGCTAAAGATTCGACGGCTCATGACACCCTTTTGTATCTCATGCCCCTAGGCCTTGCGAGGCCCCTGCCTCGCACCCATGTGTCGGTTGTCCATGTGCCTTGCGAGACCCTTGCCTGGGTGGAGACCTGAGTCCCAAGCTCTTAGGAGTCTTGCTCCCATGTGGCTCACTATGCCTCTGCCTCGTTGAAGACCAAATCACCTTGCGCCCTGGTGCCATGCACCCTTGCACCTCACTGAAGACTTGAACCCCTCACTCCCAGGTGCCATGCACCCTTGCGCTTTACGAAGCCACCGCCTCGCTGAACACCAGAACATCTCACGCCAAGGGCCTCACACCAAAGGCCTCGCTCCACGGTCCCACACCAAGTGCCTCACACCATGGCCTCGCACACGGAGCCTCCCCTCGCATCGAGCATCTCACCAATGGCCTCGCACCAAGTTCCTGGCACGAGTGCCAGGATACGCGTCGCACACGGAGCCTCACCTCATGCTGAGCATCTCTTGAGGACACCTCGCATGCCCCATCTCATACCAGATAGGTCTCGTGAGGCACATGCCTCACCTGCGGGGCATCGCGTCTCATGCCAAGGGTGTCGCAAGGTCAGACCCATCATGTGGCATCACATCTCGCACTGAAGGACATGCTAGGCGTAAGTCTTGCCTACCATGTTGTACCTAGCACCAAGGAAATCATATCCATTTCATAGGACCATCACATGAGGTCCTTGCCTCCCAGGCATATTGGGACCATGTCATCCATGACAACATATAGGGATTTCAATACTTGAAGAATAAGGTACCTTGTGTGGGTGAAAGCCTATGTCTGACTTGAAGAGCTCGTACAGGTACAGAATGCACCTACAAACCAAGAGGAGTTGGAGTGCGGACACGATGTACACGCCAGACAAGTAGTGGTCGTATGAGTAAGGTACTTGATGTAGTCCCCATCAGCCATTCTCTGACACTCGTACGAAACAAGTGGTGGAGGTACATCCAGGTACTGAAGTGGAGGTGCTCCAACAAACTCTCGGCATGTACAAGAGCCGACCACCACGCTCTTAGCACCACCACCACCTATAAACAACATATGTAGAGTCGTGTCCCCACGGACCACAATGTACTGAGAGTAATTTGAGCTCTACTATAAATATGGCCTCCCTTCATCTGAGAAGGGGGAATTTTTCGGGAGAATTTTGTAACCACTCATTGTTAATGGAAATAGACACTCTACATTCTCTCTATTTTTCATTCTAAAATTTTAGCATTTACATTTTGTGTTTTTGAAATCATAAGAAAGTTTGCTTGAAGTTCATCTGATTTAAATCTACTTCTTTTACAACTCACGAAGTTCATGATCTAACTTAGTTGACGAGCTCTTACCGTCAACACGAAATCACACTTTTGACTCCAAATGACTAGCTTAATGAGTTAAGTAGTTTTTTAAACACACGATATAACAGTCCTAGATTAGTAGGGCATTACAAATATCAATACTAAGTTATTGAGATCTCAATATTTGTAACACCATAATTTGATCTCCATCAGTATAACAGATCTTTTAAAGCAAAAATTTAGTTTCAACTAAAAAATGGAACCTTTGTTCTTAACCATATTAAAAATATGCAATAACATCCAGATGTCTATTTAAAACAAAAGAAATATAATTTCATGCCTAAAGAGTTTGTTCCATAATAAATTGATAACAATACATAAAATAGGCCCTATGTCGTTTTTTATCACTTTTGTCCATAAAGCCCCTCACACAACACATATGACCCTTGCAAAGGATATCAACCCACCAGATATCACATAGCATGCTTTGAATTATTACCTGCAGGGGGGAAAGGTAAGGGGGTGAGCTAACAGCCCAGTAAGGAAAGTAAACAGACAAAATAGAATATCAAAAACCACCACTCAGAAAACAACACAAACATAAACATATAAACACTTATGCATGGAACTATACATAAATGGAAAAGATGACTGGGGGGAAGCACTTAAGGTCCTTGGAGATCACCTCGGTCATACTACGACAACTGATGTCAAACTTTCATCTTTCCAAGTACATGTTCCTGAAAACTTAGCACACCACATGCAATTTCACAATAATTCATAGAGCACAAAACATGTGTGCTTCCTTACCTGGTGTGTGTGTGCGAGAGAGAGAGAGAGTCTTTGAGAAGGATAACAACACTGCCTTAAGTCAGAAGCCAATCACCATAATAACCTTTGCTTAAAATTATAAACATAAGACATATCCACCAAATATCTAATCCCCACACGTGTTTTCATGAACCATGCAAAATAAAACCCCAAAATCACCATAAAAGATTCCCTAGCATATAATAACCTTAAAGAAAAACAATTAATACCTCTTGGACTGATAGTAGCCGAACTCTCAACCACGCCCTCTTGTGGTAACGCTTAAACAACTTTAGATCATCAAAAGAACAGATTTTAGGTAACCATATAATAAATAAGAAGAATTCATGAAGAGATTTATCACGAAAGCTTACCAAATCTGGATTACTTCTCTATTTTTTCTTTCAAAATCTCGAGCCTCACTCTTGCCTTCCTCCTCTATTGCTCATGCCACCCTCTAACTTTCCTTCTCTCTTTGGTGTGTGAAGAAAAAGGAGAGGCAAGCTCCTATATTTATAGGTTCCAAACCCATCAAATCCCTCAATTAGCTCCAATCAAATCATCTAACTAATTCCTAATTGATTCACAAATCCTAAATCAAAAAACCCTTAATTTACTACTTACAATCACCATGATTCTTTCAAAGTCTTATCACCAACCCTTGAACTTAGTCATGCATTGTATGTTCCTCAATTGTCTAATCACCCAAGATTCTGATCACTCAATCACACATAAATGAACATCAATCCTAAATCAAATCAATCATAATAATGTTACCCTAGTTTCCATAACAATCACACTTGATTCCTTCTTCCCTTTGATTTTTGAAATTGCCTCTAATAAGCTCCCAAAAATCAGCTCATCATCTTCATTGCAATAAACTATAAAAGATAATAAAATTTGCTCAAATGAGTTCCCCTATTTTTGAAATTAGCAAGGGAGATCACAATCACATTGCCACCATAAATTTCACTCTTGATTCTTTCATTGCCAATCATTGTTACTAAATTTATTCAGACTTACTTCCTCTTCTCCTCTCACATGCCCAAGACACACCAATCACACATAAAAGGCAACTGACAACAATTAATTAAGAAACAAAAAAATTAACATTGGTAAAAATAAAATAAATAAAATTAGAATCATAATTAAATGATAAATAAGTAATTAAAACAAAACAACGAACAAAAATAATTAATAAATTGTGTGACCGAATATTACAATATTAACAAAGTCAATAAGGTAAACTTCATATTTATACGTAACCAAAGATGTAGATTATCCATAAAAAGCATAACAAGCCAACAACTATACTTACCACTAAGAGAAGTATGTGGATTACTCTCGTCAATAGAAAGACGTAGACGAATATTCTAAAATTTGGTAAAACCCTAAAGTGGCTATCTTAATAGACAATTCATTTATACTCAAAAGTTTTTTTTACAAGTTTGAAGTAGTACCGGTTGTGCTAACCTAATTTTTCCAGATTCATTTTTCAGTCTCGAGGTTCAAGATATTAATAGTTTTTTATTAGGATAATTTGTTTGAGGTGTTAATTACGTTTCTAAATATTAATTAGTAATTGCCTCAAATAAATGAACAATTTATTTAAAGAAAAGTATTTTCTCTTTAATAAAATATTTATTTCCCTTTTGGCGTGAAAGACTTTTTGCACATTGATTGGAAAAATATTATGGGATATTTTTGTTGACCAAACCGTGCTAAGTGCAAGTTGTCAAAAGAAAGGATATCTTTATGTCATTTCCTCTTTTTTAGAAAATGAAACTTTGTGTAATAAAGAAATAATATTTTAATCTTACTTTATTTATATAATATTCTGTGATATTTTTATCCTATACAACAGATTGGGTGCAATATTGGGAAAGGATTAGAATCATAAAAATTCAAATTTTTCATTCTTTATTGATCTAGACTGTCGGTCTGTCCAGATATATTCATCTCCCTTAAAAGCTAAATTACATCTATAATAACAAGTTTGGAGAAACTGGAAAAAATTTCTAATTAAAAAAAATTTGCATATCTTTTATTTAATGTTTGTAGCTTTAATGGACAGCTTCGGACGACCATTCAAGCTATAAATAAGAGTCCAAGCAGGCATAACTCCTTACTTCTTCCATTGCTTATTATTGTAATACATTTTATTTTTGAATGAGTTATTTTTGTGAGATTAAGAGTGGATACCTTAATCTTGTTCTTAGGTGTAGTATTGAAACCTTATTTGTATACATCTATTTCTTGTGAAAGCATGTGCCATCCATTAATAACAAGATCTAGAACATTCAAGAGAAGATTTATGAAAGTCTTTCTTCAAGAGGAAAAAAGCACACATCTTCGAAAAAATATTAATTCAACCCCTTATGAAGGAAGTTCAAGAGCGTTGGTGAATCAACAAAGAAATCGGATTTGTGAAGGTTGTACAAGAAGCTTGTGACAAAAGTATAGAGGGAGTCCATCTTTGTATGAGTCAATGGGTTCTTGTACTTTGTGATACTTTACTAATTAGTCATATATATTGGTGTGGCTTTGTGGACTAGGTTTTCTGAAGCATATAAAAGATTTGTAGTGTTAGTCTTTTTTCTAGTTATTTACATATTGCTATACAAATTGTTATAACAACTGGTTAATCTGTTCTAACTAAGGTAATAGTTGTTATAACAAGTTGTGCTTCCATTTTGACAACTTATACAATATTCAACATTTTAAATAAGTTGTTTAATTATTCACTTGGTAAACTATAAACACAAAACTTTCAATTGGTATCAGAGATCATGTGGTATTTCTATTGTGTTGTTTCTTATGAAATGTCATTCTTTGCGTAAGGTGTTTCAATAACTCATCATCAATTACTAAATGGTACAAACTATTCATACTGCAAAGTAAGGATGAAAGACTTTTTCATATCTCTTGATGAAAAGGCCTGGAGGTCGATATTGACAGGTTGGATACCACTTGTCTAGAAGGATCCAAGATCAAGTAAGCCATAGGTAATATATGAACTTTTGTAGTCTATTGAAGAAGATAAACTATGAAGTTATAATAATAAATTTTTTAATTAATTTTTTAATGGTTTGGGTGAAGGGTATTGTTAACGGTGAGAACTCGTCAACGATATGAGATTGGAAAACTCAAAGTGTATTGCAAAGACTATGTATAAAGAAGATGGAAAGAACTTGAAGGAGAATGATGCAGAAACACAATGGAGAAAAAATCGTATATTCTTAATTGTCTGAGCATACAAATAATTTTTCCAACCCTCTTCAATGATAAAGTGAGGCCCTATTTATAGGTGAGCTCTAATGGCTCTTAGTACATTGTGATCCTGAAGAGACAAACAGTTGCATATCCAGGTTGCAGGTGGTAGTGGTGTTGAAGGAGTGGTGGTTGGCTCCAGTATGTGCCAAGGGTCTACAAAAGTACTCCTGCCTTGGTACCATGTCGTACCTCCACTACTTGTCTGGTACGAACATCATAGGCATGCATGGGGAGTCCTTAGTATGTTCCATTCTTGTACTGCCACTACTTGTCTTGCATGGATTGACTTCTTTTGGTTGATACGTAAGTTTCATACCCTTACAAGTTACACATTCGCTGTAAATGTTTTCACCATTCCAAGATGTTCCTATGCCTCAAGCCACTTTATATTCTGCTAAGTAATGGACTACTTGTGGCCTCCATGCAAATAAATATGGGAGGCACGAGTGGAACCTCGTGAGATCTTAGGTGTGAAGGGTGTGTGTGTTGCGTGAGGTGTTCGTCAAGCGTGTGCCATGTGGATCCAGGAAACTAGAGCCTCCGTGTAAGGCATGACATCAGGCGTGAGGGGCACCTCATGAGACTTTAGGTGCGAGGCAGTCGTGTCGTAGAGGCGCGAGGCGAGGTGACCTCGCAGAGGCACGGGGCGAGATGGCCTCGTTGAGGCGTAAGGTGACGTGGCAAAACCTGTAGGCATGCATGCCAGGCAGGGGCATCTCGCATGGGACTCGCAGGAGCATCTTGCATGGGATTCGCGTGGGCGGCACCAATAGAGACAATAGTTGACTGGCCTGGCATTGCTATACGAGGCCCTCCCTCGCTATGCGAGGCTTTCTGCCATGTCGCGACATCAAGCCACCAGGCCCTTGCACGGTCTTTCGAATGGGCAAAGTGTCCTTGGCACACGGCCTCATGCATGGGTGGCATACCTGCTTGAAGCGCTTGGACTCCGCGAGGCATAGGCAAGTTAAGCTTCGCATAGCTAGGCCCTCATCCTCAGATGTTTCTCTTCTTCGGTGCAAGAGTCTCAACTCGTAGAAGACTTGACACATGGTTGTCATACAGCAGGTTGGCCATTACTATGCGAGGCCCTCTTCCTAAGGTGTCATGCCCCTTCATTGACTTCAACCCTTTACGTGTCGATCCTCGCATAGTGATGCCCTCTTCTCAGGTGCCTTGCATCTTTAACGGTTTTCCTATATTCAAACTTTCCATGAGTCCATGAGCACTCTTTTAAGTGTGTTTGTAGACTCGTTCATATGTTCTTCATGTGATATGTACACGCCTGTGCCTCGCCTTCGTTGAAGGGGCATGGAATGCTCACCTTTTGGGTGATAACCTGTAGTGGATGAAGAAGCACGAAATGCATCATGATTGTGTATTTCTTTCTAGTTTGTAAAGAAACACAAAATCCAACAAGCTTTGGTAGTGATCCAAGTGTGTCTTTAACGTTGAATGATAGCCAATCATTCCCAAGTGCGGATCCCAAGGTGGCCAAGACTCTTAATCTCCACCATTCACCCTAGACCTTATCCAAAGGCTGGGAAGTCTTAACTCCACCTATAAATACCTCAAGGATTGGATTAATTTTTCACACCAAAACTTACTTAGCCTATTGGTATCTCATTGAGGTTATTAGCAAAGGTTCCAAAGTACTATCCTTCAAAGAAGCAATCTTGAAGAAAATTTTCCCCATTAAATTCATCTCCTCTCCCTTTTTTTTAACTTATTCTCCCTTGTCCCATGTTTGCATTGCATGGAGCATAAGGTGTTTTCACTTAGGAGGTCATCTTCGCACCCTCCAAGATCCACCCCTCGCATGCCCAAGGATTCATTTTCCGCACATCGAAAGTTTCATCCTAACACATCCAATGACCTTCATACACGCACCCAGGTATACCTTCCTCCCCCAGTGATATGCATGTCTCTTTTATCGTTTACATGAGGGTAGGGCCATATGTTAGTATGTACCTGTTCTTTAAGGGTTCTTTATTCCCATGGAATTCTAGGTTCATATCCATGGGTCTTTATCTTATACACCATTTACACTCATGTTGAGATATAGGTTCATCTTCATGCAGAACCCTAAATGATATTTTAAAGTTTCGCCTGATGTTAAGTTTATCAAGTTGTTATCCTCCGACTCAGAAGCTAATGTTTGCAAATCCTCTTCAAATCGGGGTGTGTGAATGCTCTACCTGTAGAGGTTATCCTACCTCAAGCAGAAGGCATGGGGCCTTGAGAGTGAACTTGAATCTGCCACTAGTGGTGGGGGTATAGGTTTCTCCCCATGGCATGAAACATATGTCTCCCAACTAAAATCAATGCTTTAAGATTGTATAGCCAAAATCACTTTCCAAGAGGAAAACCTTCCACCTAAACCTCCATCTTTCTATGGTGATGGAGCCCCAGGCTTTATGAGTCCTGCCCGTGGGGATGCTGATTGTGATCCATTTGAACCTGCGTTTCTTTCCATGGTTTTTACCTCATTTCCTCGTCTATCCATGGCCAAATGTCATAGGGGCAAGCAGTGTGCAGATAGATGCAGGACATGTAGAGGGCCTTCTAGGGGGTTAATGAAGTTAGTCTCTCACAAGTAGTCTATTGCCTCTATCCAGGTATCCAACATGTCGAGGGGGACCCTTGACAATTCTGAGAATGCGGGCATTGAGTCTACTCTCACCCAAGTTAAGCTTTCCAACCTGCTGAAGGCCCATCAACTTTCATCAAACATCAGCTTCATCATCACATCCCGTACTAATCGTGCGTCTGTGCTGCCTGAGGGGCTTGTAGCTTTCAGCCACTCAATAATCATGTCTGGAGGGGTCTTGCCGCTTCATCATTAAGGTATTAAGCTATTTTGAGCTGGAGCCTCTCCATTTGTCTCCCAACTATTAGGTTGTGCTCAGTTGTTTGTACGTGTTATACAAGAAAGTGCACTCTAGGGGGCCTTCCATGAGCGAGGTCCATCATCTGTACACTCTTAGGGCGAACCCAACATCCCCTGTCTTCTATTAGCTCTAGAAAGTTGTGTCTCTCACAAGGCACCCCCTCGTGGAGGGTTCTATTTCCAATAGGGGTTCGTGGAAGAGGGAATTTTTCTTCACCAATAGCATATCCACTCAACGTATGCGTTGTAACACATCAAGTAAGCTTTTTTCTACCTGCGTATATACATACAATTTTTTTTGTCTTTATCTGTTTTCTTGGATTTGTTTAATCATACTTATTTTTTTTCTTGACTATAGGTCTTGAAGGGGTTTTTGGCTTGTCTTGAGACCAGCAGCCAGCGATCATGTGGTGGAGATCGTAGTTGTGTCGGCTTTGCACAAACAATCACTGAGGGCAATCTCTAGTCGTGGAAGTTGTTGTCTCCAGATCAATCCATTTCCTTGTGCTCTGTTTCATCCAAGTCTACCATCATGAGGGTAATAGATGATGATGACAATGATAAAGATTATCACTACTTTGAGGGTCACCAAATGGATACGGAATATGAGGTCGAGGTGGTGTTTGAGAACTATTCATGTTTAAGATCCTTGGATGACGGCGCTAGGGCTGTTGCCGACAATGGACATACTGATGGCATCACTTCTTGGATCCGGCCGCCGGTGGTAGGTGGTGAGTTTTCTTTCAACACCCATGCTCCTATTCCTTCTATCCCGAAGAAGAATCTCATCCTGACTTCTTTTGATGATGTCCTTCCACCCTTGGGGGCACATTTGAGGCAGGTGTCTTCAAGTGACTTGCTTCCTAAAGAGGTGACCATGTGCCGCTCTACTCCTTGTGCCTCTGTGGACGGATTAGACCTTCCCAGTCTCCTTCCTTATCTAAGAATGCATCGACAAGTATACATGTCTCCCCCACTAAGCATATACTTCCTCTTCCCGGGGTCATCCTTTTGTGAGCTAGTACAGAGAGGCCATGAGCCATTACATGGGCAATATTTTTGAAGGCGAGTAAGGGTCTATGTATGATATTCCAGATGCCAAGTTGGGTGAGGCTTATATGCGAGCTTCTATGTAGGTGCTTGTCAAAAACCTAATGTATGCTTTTTAGTATTACTATCACCTGACCATTGATGTTTGTTTTGTTTCTTTGTTATTATTTAGGCTTCCGTCATTGGTCATTATTTTGTCACCTCGAGCTCTCCATCAATGCAATAGTGACAGCTCAAGCTTGAGAGGGCGATGAAGAACCTCCCCATGGCCAAGGCAGAGAAAGATTGGTTGACCACACGGATCAGTGACTTGAAGGGCCAGCTTGCTGAGGCAGCTCACCAGAGGGATGCTGCACTGGCCAAGGCTTCTTCGACCTCTCACTCGAATACCAAGCTGGAAGCAAATATTCATACCCTAAATGAGAAGATTAATGATCTTGAAGTTGAGCTGGTAAATGTTGAGAATGGTATAGTCGAGCGCACGTTGCACACCATGTGGAGGACTAACCCTTATGTGAACCTATCACCCTTTGGAGAGTATACGACCAAGAAGAGTGCAGAGTGGAAAGGTCGAGGTAGGAACCAATAGGCCCCTCTTCAAGGCTTAGTATTATATTATCTCTTTTTTTATTGTTGTGTAACCTTCTATGTTTTTTCTTTTACATGGATCTTCTTTTGGTTGTATGTAGAACTATTTACGTCCAACGTCCTTTTGAGTTCACCTTTGTGTGTAGAACTTTTATCTATAGGACCATTGCTTATCTTTGTACTGAATGTGTGGATGTATTGGTCTTCTGATCCTTTGTCATCCTTTTTTGGTTATTATTCCTAAGGGCCTTTGATAAGTCCCTCTTATTTGATGAATTCTTTATGTTTTCCTTGAACTAGTGATGATAGTCTTTTTGTGCACCTTGACTATACTTGTAAGGACACGTTAACCCTTTGGGTTCTTGGCATCCTTTTATATTCTTTGCGTACGCTTGTTATTTTGTGCGAGAAGCGTACTTCTCATCATTATGCATAGTACTACTTTTACAAGGGTCTCCTTTAGGACCCTTTTTGGCTAGAGGGCTTGGTGGCCACTCTAGGCTTATTAGTGAATGCTCTCCTTGAGGCCTTACCTCTCGTGGAGGTATTAGCCTTAATTAGGACTTTGTCCTCGTGAAATCTTTTAAATTCTTTTCACAAGCATCTCTTGTTGGACACTTTTTGGCTAGACGGCTAAGTGGTCGCTATAGGCTTAATTTTGGATGTCCTCCCTAAGGCCTTACCCCTCATGGAGGTATTACCCTATCATGAGGTTATCCTTATGGAACCTTTTGGCTCCCTTGGCATCCATAAAGGTAGCTAATCCTTATGAATCTAGAAGATGCTCTAGGCTTATCACCGGATGTCCTCATTGAGACCGTACCTCTCATGGATGTATCTAGTCTTTGTCGCAAGGTTATCCTCGTAGAACCTTTTAGCTCCCTTAATATCCATAAGGGTAGCTAACCCTCATGAACTCAAGAGATGCCTTGAAAGGTTTTTTTTTTTTTTTTACAATATATATGCCTCCTATGCTGCCCCCCAATTGCTTGGTAGGATTCTTCCATTGAGCACTTTGATCATTTCGCTCACAACATAGATTTTGATGATGTGTGCATATTTGTTATATAGGCGTATGCATATAGAAGGAATGTAATATGCGAGACAGGAAACATTTTCATTGATAGTAAGTAGACTACAAAGGCATGTATTGCAACATTGCACCTACTATGAGGTTACATGGGCAACCTCTTTGAATTTTAACTACTGAAATTAACATAAGGCGAACACACCAGGTACGTATACTTTTACAGTAGATGTCAAGGTCTTACTGGTAATATTCATTGAGATGTTCTGCATTCCATGCTTGGGGTATGATCGTGTCATCCATCCCCAAGTGTCAATGTGAGTTTGCGCCTCCATGTATCACCATTGCCATGGGTTCTCGTGACTTGGCTGCTATGCAGAGAGAGATATTATTACACTCTCTTGCTTCCTTTTGTTCTTCTTTTATGCTTGCTATTCCTCCAGGAGTTGGGAATTTAACAGACATGTGATATATCGAGGTCACTACTTGCAATTCTCTTGGGGGGGGGGGGGGGGGGGGGGTCTTCCTAATACCGCCTTGAAAGTCGAAGTGCAATCTACCATAACAAAGTTCATCATGACAGTGGTTTGTTTGGGTTGCCCTGCCGTGGTGAGGGATAACTCGATGGTTCCCAAAGGTTGTGTTGAGTCCCTTGTGAATCCATATAAGGAGATATGGTAGAGTTTTAAGTTTCTGACTCCCAAGCCCATCTTCTCCAATGCAGATATCTACGGAAAGGTCACTGTCCATGAGGACTCAATGCACTCTCATATTGGCCAGTTGAACGGTCAACACCAGGGAGTCGCTCTGGGGGAAATGCACCCCTCGGGCATCTTCCTTTATAAAGGTTATCAAATTATTTTCCCCCTTAAATTTCTTTGTGGCTCACTACTCCAGGCTCATGGTGCACAGGGGTGGACTTCATATTGCTTCCTTGGCATATCTATCTCGTCCCTTCCTTGACTCTCCTCCGAATCCCGGACCTCCGAACACTACTCTTACTTCTCCTTACACCTCTGGGCTCGCTCTCCACTCTGACATACCTGCCTAGGTTCCCCCTGCATATGAGTTCCTCGTTTTCTACTTTCAAGTGGGTACATTCCATCGTGGTGTGTCCAATATCCTTGTGGTACTGGAAATACTTATTGGGGTCCCTTTTAGATCATTCTCCCTTCATCTGTGGGGTCTTTTGAAGGGCACCTTATTCTCGTTTGTGAGGAAGGTGTATGGCATTTGCCTAGGTTCACCTCCACGTGATTGCTTTCTCTGGTGGTCATCCCTTGGCCCTTCATACACTCTTTTCTTCTTTTCACCGTTTGAACCTTCGTGGGTCGAGGGCTTGAAAAGGGGTTCACAATTTTCTTCCTTTAGGTTCTCATGGCCATCTTCACCACGAACGTACATTTGTGCTCTTTCATAGAAGTCGTCTAAGTCGGTGACCTCTCTTTTGAGAATATTATCCCATAGCTTACTTCCTAGGCACACTCCAGCCGTGATTGCCATCTTGAGTTCTCCTCTAATTAGGCTTCCTACCTTAGCCGCCTCCATGTTGAACTTATGGATATAGCTCTTCAGGCTTTCACCTTCACCTTGCTTTATGTTAGCGAGGCAAGTACCTGGCATGGTGTAATCGCACACCACATGGTGTTGCAGGAGACATTCGTCAAAAAATTGTTGCCATGACCTGATGGTTCCTGGCCTCAACCTCTTGAACCACTTCTACGCAAGCCCCTTTAGTGTGACAACGAAACAGTGACACCTTTCTCTGTTATTGACACCTCTCAGTTTCATTAAATAGTTGAAGGAATCCAAGGGGCACTTATGGTCCGTAGTGCCTTCATAAGGGGTCATATGAGGCTCTTCAAAGTTTGCTGGGAGTCATTCAACTTGAATCTCCCATGTGAAGTGTAATGCCCTCCAATTTGGGCCCATTACACTGTGTACTTAAAATTTTGTTAGACTTGCTAATCAGGTCATTTGGCTTAAATCGTGTAACTAAGGTTAGTGACAAGAGTTAGGGTAAAAAATTTGGTCAAAGAACCATTGACTTTTATTTTAAAAGTGTTATACATCATGGGATCCCAAAATATTACAACACAACTGTTTAAAAGGGTAAAGACATAACAAATGTTACATCAGCCGGTCTAAGCAGCCAAATAGGGTTATTACCCTAGTTCCTCTGAGAAAACCCTAGCTGTGATGGTCGAGCAGCCGCATATGTACACGCCGCCACCGAAGCTCTCCAACTCATGGCTCGTCAAGCTTTCCCTATCCCTTACCTGCACCACAAAGCACTTGTGAGTCGAGGCTCAGCCAGAAAATAAAACGTATAACAATAGAGAAAATAACTTTAGATAACCATTCAACAATAATCAACCATATTAACTCATAACCAATGTCATTTAATTTAAATACACGATCATTTGATCGACCTAGGCCATTACCCTATTCAGTTAGCTTTCATGCCATCTCTTGGGCCTATGCCCTAGCTACGTGACCATAGAGTCACCCGGGGCCTCGCCCTTAGCTCTGTCTTGCTAGCCATAGAGCTAGCCCAACCCACATAGCTCACCTTCGACCTTAGAGTCGATTAATGTAATAGTACGTTGCTGGTTTGGGCTGATGCCTCTCGACCAGCGCACAGTGCGCTATTGCCGCCCTTGACTATAAGTAAAGCTCTGATCGTGGATTTCATATCTTACTTATAAGAAACAGATGTGGATAGGCACATTCTAAAAATTAAGCACATAGTCATGCTAATCATATAATCCCATTGAATAACCATACCTACGATAATAGACATATTCAAATAAAGGGGCCGCATGCCCTAATCATAGAATTCATGTAACGAATATAAGCACTTAATCAATTATCAACAAGCATTGAGAACAATAGCCTAACATAATAAATCCTGGGGCCTAATCCCTAATCATATTAATATACAATAGACGGGCCAAGCCCTAATCACATACAACATGTTCTCGGTGCAGTTTTCTTGCCTTATGTCCAAGCAAGCACAAACAAGAATGACCCTCAAGCACGATCCTAGTTCCGAGCCCTTAGCGATACCCTAAGTCACTACCATAAACCGGGTAGTGGAAATAATCCCGAGCCCCTAAGGTTAAGTTCCTGCTCTCAAAACCTTCTAGGCATCCAAAAACCCCTTAAGAGCCACGACCCTATGCCCCCATGCCTCGGTCTGCCTCCAACCAGAGGCCCAGCCTCCCCAACCAGCGGACACGCATCTCGGCCCAGCCATAGTGGTGCCGCGGCCCACCCTTTTCCTTGGCCCCCATCTGTTCTAGATGGTCGCGGCTCACCAAGACCAAAGTCACGGCCCAACCCCTTCGAACCCAGAAAAATCCCCCATTTCAACAGCCAAATCTCTGCCAATTTAACCCAAAATCAATCCAACAACACAATTTAATTATCACAGTAGTTGTAAAATGTTCCCAGCAGCAAAACCCAATAAAAAGCTAGCTTAAAACATCATCAAATCTCCAATTCAATCTTTAACTTCGAAGACCCAAGAACCCTAAAACTTAGCCAAGAACTACAAAATTTAATGGCTAAAATCGTAATTCAAAGCTTACCTCAATTTCTATTTGAATTCACAAGCTAATACTGAGCTAATCTTCAAGTCTAAAGCTCCAATTTGTGACTTCTAGCCCAACAATCCCACTTAGCTTCATAGTGTTTCCCTTGGAGAAGTGTCTACATGAAATAAGAGTGAGAGAGAGAAGAAAGGGTCGGTTTAGGCAAAGTTCTCTATTTTTGTCTTTTGTTTCTAACTTAAGTCACATAAGTTAATCCCAAGGCTCGGGGTACCAAAAACGTCCCCAAGGGAAAAATGGTAAATTTCCCCAACATTCCCTCCTAGACTCTCTAACTCCAAATATATCTCCAATTATTTATTTTCATAACCTGATAACCCGATTAATTATCCAATACCCAAAATACCCCTTGACTCGCCCTGAGCCGAGTATTGGATCCCGTTGTGACTTTCTTGCTAACTTGCTCCCTAGGATCGCCTCGTGTCGAGTAACCTAAATAAACCCACATAATAATGTGGTCTCTCACATATATATCACATATTAAGAATTAATATAGCAATTAAACATATATTTCCACATATTTCCATCCCGGCTCCCTAATCATGGGCCTATGCCTTATTAGGTCATTTTTGGACGTTACATGAAATGTAACTCGTAGTCGAACTCTTAATCGACAACGTGCCCCCCAGACATCATGACTATCTTGCTCCGAAGGCGTTTCATCTCGGTGTCCAGCTCTTGCCTCCTTCTATTCAAGGAGTCCTTCAATTCTGAAGGGTTGGCATTTCTTTTCTCCTTTCCCTTTGGATGAGACATAGGAGGTGTTGTCCTTACTTTTAACCTTCTTCCATTGAGCTTCTCTCTTAGGTCAGGGGTGCCCACTTAGAGGTGACTTTGGCTTCGTTTTTATGACTAGCATCATTCTTCCGCTTTTGCTCTCGTGGGTACTTCGCAAGCCTTGGACCTTCATGGTGCTTTGTCTAGGGAGTGTTGCTAGTGGAAAGTTGGGTCCTCCCATCATCGATGAGGACGGTGGTTTATCCTTTCTCACATTCCTCCCCCCTATGCCTAGGAAGCGGCATGTTGGACTTCCCTTGTAGAAGTTCATTCAACACCCCATGCCTGTTCTCTAGAGTGGTTTCCAGCCTTACCCCAAAATTACCTAATAAGTCTTAGGGCCTTGGTTAGGGGTTCAGGATGAAAATATATGGAATTATGTGCTTATTTGTTATATTTAATTGTAATTATGTTGATTATATGATTATATAGTTAGTTGAGCATGTTTAAAAATATTAAATATGCATGTGGGCCTCTTTCTTATTAGAAGGGAAATTCTAATAATTTGGCCCGTTGCGGGCATAATTGTATATTTATGTGATATATGTGAGAGACCACATTATTATGTGGGTTTATTTGAGTTACTCAGCACGAGGCCATCCTAGGGAGCGAGAAAGTCACAACTGGGCTCAATACCTGTCTCGGGGTGAGTCAAGGGGTATTTTCGTTATTAGACATTAATTGGGTTATGGGGTAATACAAATTAATAATTTGAGATATATATGAAGTAAGTGAGTTTAGGAGGAGATATTGGGAAATTTGACCATTTTTCCCTCAGGGATGTTTTTGGTACCCCGAGCCTCGGGGTTAGCTTAAGTCATTTAAGCCTAAGAAAAAAAAAAGGAAACACTTAGAAGCTACAACTAAACCGACTCTCTCTCCTTCTCTTTCACTTTTGTGCTCCCAAAGTTTTCCCAAGCAAACCATTGAGGAACTAAGGAATTTTTGGGCTAGAAATCCGAGAATTGAAGCTTAAACATGGGGGATTAATTATGTTGCTGTTTGCGGGATTAATCATCAGTGGAGGTAAGCTCTAAATAATGTTTTAACCATTGAAATTTTGTGTTTCGATGGCTGTTTCAGTGTGTTCTTGAGGTGTTTTTGAACCATCTAGCTTATGAATTTAATTGGTGATTTAATGATTTTTAGGGCTTAATTTTTATTAGGTTTTGCTGCTGGGAACATGTTAGAACTATTGTGGTAATTGAATTATAGGTTTGGAGTGAATTTGGGTTAGTATGGAGTGGATTTGGCAGATGAAAATGGGTTAATTCTTGGGTTCGAGGGGCCAAGTCGCGGCTATGTTCTTGTGAAGTCGCAACTGAGCTTGAGCCTAGGGCCTTGGGGAAGCCTCTGCCTTGGAAGGGGGGGGGGGGGGGGGGCGCTGTGACTAGTTAGGGCAAGTCGCGGCCCGTGCAACCCATAGGGCCAAGTCACGGCCCGCCTGGGCATTTTTTCCTTGGAGAGTTTTATTTAAAGGGAACCTTTTTCTTAGGGTTCGGGATCGATTCCACTACCCAGTTTAGTGGAACTGAAGGCCACGAAGGCTAGGACTCGGTCTGGAAGCCTTTATTCGATCGTTGTTGATGGAATTCTATTTTATGGTAGTGACTAGGTTACCGCTAGGGGCTCGAAACTGGGATCGTGCTCGAGGGTCATTCTTATTTACGCTTACTCGGACCCGAGGTAAGAAAACTGCACCCAATACGTGTTATATGTGATTAGGGCTTGACCCAA
The DNA here is from genome assembly GCF_963169125.1 of Humulus lupulus. NCBI lineage: Eukaryota > Viridiplantae > Streptophyta > Magnoliopsida > Rosales > Cannabaceae > Humulus > Humulus lupulus. Next base: position 196,661,615 of record NC_084796.1, on the reverse strand, counting down.
TTGTTATCAATTATCATGTTAGGGCTTGGGCCTCAAGAACTTTTGTATTTAAGCAAATTATTCATACGTTGGTCGATACTTGCTTAAGTGTTCCATAATTGTTGTATGCATTCCATGGTTAGGGCATGAGGCCTCGTTAAATAAGTATGACTAGTATTGCGAGAATGGTTATTCGATGGTGTTATGTGATTAACATGTATACGTGCTTATTCTATTGGGATATGCCTATCCATGTATGTTTCTGTATTGAAGTATGTATTCCTGGTTCAAGACCTGACTTAATAGGCAAGGACAGCAATAGTGCGTTGCGCGCTGGTCGAAAGGCTTAGGCCTAAACGAACAACGTATTATTACGTTGGCCGACCCTATAGTCGATGTAACATTAAAGCGTCAGGTACACTGGACTTGCTCTATGGCTAGTTACTCAAGGATAAGGGCAAAGGCCCCAGGTGACTCTATGGTCACGTAGCTTGAGCATATGGCCCCGGGATTGACTCTATGGTCAATTGTTTAGGGAAGTGTCCCCAAAATGGTCCAATGACCACTTGTTTGTAACTGAATGATGTTATTTGTAGGTTATTACTGCTGGACATGCTAGATAAGTATCTGGAAGTTTCTATTGTGTATTTATGCACTTGTTGAGTTTTCTTGCTAAGCCTTGGCTCACGAGTGCTTTGTGGTGAAAGTAAAGGGAAAGGGAAAGCTTGACTAGTCATGAGTTGGAGAGCTTCAGTGGTGGCAAGCTCATATGCGACTACTCAACCGCCACGGCCAGGAATATCTCATAGGAACTAGGGTTAGAGCCCTGTTTTTGCCACTTAGGCTGGCTGAATGTAATTTTCATGAATATTCACTTTTTTTTAAAAGTTGGTTGTAATGTTTTGGGATTCCATGTGTGTATGAAAATTTTTATATAAAAGTCGACAGTTCTTTTGACCAAAATTTTTAACTCTAACCCTTGACATTAACCTTAGTTACACATTTTAAACCAAATGACTTGGTTAGCAAGTCTGACACAATTTTAAAGTACACAGTGTAACGGTTCTAGATTAGGAAGACATTACAACTTGGTATCAGAGCTGCCAAGGTTTAAGGGTTCCTGAAGACTGGTCGGGCATGTACACTCTCCACTAAAGACAAGCTCGACTCAAGGTTTGGTAACTAATATGTGTTTATATGTTTAAATTCTTAAACATGATATGAATGCCTTATCTGCATGCCTGTTTAGGAAGCATGAGATGATTTGATAGTGCCTAGCCCTTGGCTGTTGTATGAAAGATAAAGAACGTGCTTATTAGCACCGTTATTGTTAGTGAGTGCAAAGGAACCGCTTATTAGAGCTATTTTTTGTATATAGGCCAGGAAATGCTTATTAGCACCGTTAACACTAGTAGGGAATAAAAGAACATGCTTATAAGCTATGTTAGACTTGTGAAAATACTTGGATATCTTTATGTGCATTGTTAATTGCTAATGGATATCAGGATGTTCTTATTAGCACCATGAATGAATATATTGTGTGATGGCATGCTTATTGGCATTGAACTTGTTTGTTATCTGATGATCTTGGACCGTCAGGTGGCAAGAGGTATAGTTGTTACTTACCTAATGGCTGATTTAATCTCTGAGGGTGGATTTGGTAACCGTATGAATCCTCAAAGGTTAGAGAGATTGGCTGGCCAAGAGTTACAGGCCAGTTATGGGAGTGACCAGTGCTAGGCCCCACTGCCAGCTCCTAAAAACTGGCAAAAGGTGCTTAGAGAGGCAGGAAGAAGAGATATGCCTCATGAGATAGCAGCAGGTTCCATCAGGGAACCTACAGGCCGCGGTACGGGCAGAGGTACAGCCAGAGGTACTAGTGGTTGTACCGCCCCAAGCAGGGGAGATAGGTGGGAACCCCTTTATGAGAGGTTCAGAAAGCAACACCCTCTAGTCTCTGAGGGTGATTCATACCCACTGAAGGTTGAGCAGTGGATGACTATGATAACCACTATCCTGGATTTTATGAGGGTAAGTGGTAATGAGAGAGTGGACAGCGTCACTTATATGTTTCGGGATGATGCCTGAATATGGTGGGAGATGGTATCCCAGACTAGAGCAGTTACCACCATGGAATGGGAAGAGTTTAGAACCATATTCAACGAGAAATACTACAACAATGCAGTTAAAGATGCAAAGGCTGAAGAGTTCAACATGTTACTTCAGGGTAATATGACAGTGATTGATTACGCCATGAAGTTCGACAGGTTGGTAATGTTTGTCGTGGATCTAGTGCCCACTGATGGGGCCAGAAGACAGATTTCATGAGGGGCTACAGCCTATGTGTAATGCCACAACTAATTCTAAGACCTCGGACCAATAAAAACTACTAAGACATAGCTACTATTTTGAAATACATGCATAAAATAGTAGAACTCTATTATAAATATCCAAAATAAGGGATCCCATTGTTATTTTAAAAAAAACATAATGAAAACACAAACCTTTAATTATTTGTTCAAATACTAAATGCAAAAAATAAATACATAAATTAAAAAGACTCAAAATAACTTCATCCTCAATACTCCAGGAGTCAATCCATTTAGTCCATCCCCAATACACATGTCAAATCTACCAAGAATCCATCCCGCCTTCCAAGCTTATTTTCATGTACCATCTAAAATAAAAGGAATGAGCCTAATGCCCAGCAAGGAAAATCTACTAAAAACATAAATCATAACACCATATTATAAAACATATACTATAAAACATATGACGTAAAACATATATCATATAAAACATAGGACTACAATATTAATGGTCATTTACTCATTACCGTAGTATGTGAAAAAACTATCTAGGTCATCAATCTACTAATCGAGGTATGTTAGATTACAAAATAGTATATGATAACCCATCTAGGTCCTCTGTCTACTAATTGAGATAGGCTAAATCATAACTCTAATCTACGACAATGATAAAAAGTCTTGGGATTTGATTTGCTATCTAAGAACCTATAATACCAAGTGACTATAACATAAAACATGTTCATATACATATATATCATAGCACTATAACATATCATATCATATCATATAAACATGTCATAACACATATAATCTAACCTATTTTCCTTACCAAAAATTGGGATATTGGAGACAAGAACAGGATTGGAAAACTCCTAAACCAACAAGAAGAATCATGAGTTTCTAAAGATTTGGAGATGAAAAGGAGATCTAAAGCATCAAGATAGAAACTTACTGAAAATCCTTAAGTTTCAAGAAACTTAAACACCTAACCAAAAGCCATAAAATCAAGTTAGGATCTAAAAGAAAATAAAAGAACTATAATGAACTAAATTTGAGGATAAGAATACGTTGGATAGTCTAGGACTTTGATCTACACCACAATACTGAAATTTCACTCTATCTTACTTCCCAAGTGTTTAAAAAAGCTTAGATTGGAAAAGATTTAAAATCCCAAAACCCTAGTGTTTTCTCTCTAGAATAAACTTAGCAGCTTGGAGCTTCTGAAGAATGCTTGAATAATGAATGAAATGGCTGAGTACTAGATCCTATATAAAAACTTCAAGGAGTGAAACTAACCCCTTTTAAAAAGAATAAATAAATGAATATTAATTGAATAAAATTTGAATTTTTTTAAAAAGATGCCCAGAACTTGGTATAAAATGTTTAGGAGTAAGTCCAAGTTGTTGACGGCTGTTTTAAGCTCGGATTCCACGGATTTCCAAACTACACTGAAGGAGCTAATATATCGCCTCCCCCTTAGTCCCGAGTCTCCGCGTTTTCGTTCATATGTAGTCGACGTATTTTTCGTATCAATCATAGGCTAAATATCAGTCCCTAATATTGTAAACATGTTTTTGCACACTTTCAGCATATTTTGAATTTTATTAAAACAACTTTGACTACTACTTCTACTACTACTACTACTACTACTACTACAACTACAAGTACTACTACTACTACTACTACTACTACTACTGCTACTACTACTACTGCTACTACTACTCCTGCTACTACTACTGCTACTTCTACTTCTACTTCTACTTCTACTGCTACTACTACTGCTACTGCTACTGCTACTACTACTGCTACTCCTACTCCTACTGCTACTGATGCTACTACTGCTACAACTGCTACTCCTACTACTGCTGCTACTGCTGCTACTCCTACTACTGCTGCTACTGCTGCTACTCCTACTACTGCTAATACTGATGCCACTACTACTGTTACTACTACTACTACTACTACTGCTACTACTGCTACTACTGCTACTACTACTACTACTACTACTACTACTACTACAACTACTACTACTACAACTACTACTACTACTACAACTACTACTACTACTACTACTACTCCTGCTGCTACTGCTCCTGCTGCTATTGTTGCTGCTGCTCCTGCTGTTGCTGCTGCTGCTGCCACAACCACTACAACCACCACCACTCCTACTACTACTGATACTGCTACTGCTACTACTGCCACCACCACTACTACTGGTACTACAACTGCAACTACTACTACTACTACTACAACTACTACTGCCACAACAACTACTACTGCTACTACTACTGCTACTACCACTGCTACTACCACCACCACAACCACCACCACTACCACCACCACTACTACCACCACTACTACTAAGACTACTATACTACTACAAATACTACTACTACTACTACTACTACTACTACTACTACTACTACTACTACTACTACTACAACCACCACTGCAACTACCACCACCACTACCACCACCACTACTACTAAGACTACTACTACTACTACTACTACTACTACTACTACTACTACTACTACTACTACTACTACTACTACTACTACTACTACTACTACTATCACAACCACCACCACCACCACCACCACCACTACTACTACTACTACCACCACTACGACTACTACTACTACTGCTACTGCTACTGCTACTGCTACGGCTTCTGCTACTACTACTGCTACTGCTGCTATTGCTACTACTACTACTACTGCTACTGCCGCTGCTACTCCTACTACTGGTGCTACTACTACTTCTGCTACTGCTATTGCTGCTGCCACTGCCACTTCTACTGCTACTGCTACAGTTACTGCTACTTCTACTACTACTGCTACTCCTACTTCAACTGCTACTGCTACTACTGCCACCACCACTACTACTGCTACTACTACTACTACTACTACTACTACTACTACTACTACTACTACTGCCACCACCACTACTACTGCTACCACTACTGCTACTATTATTGCTACAACCACTACTACTACCACCACCACTACAACCCCCACCACCACCACCACTACTACTAAGACTACAACTACTACTACTACTACTACTACTACTACTACTACTGCTACTACTACTACTACTACTACTACTACCACCACCACTACCACCACCACTACTACCACCACTACTACAAAGACTACTACTACTACTACTATACTACTAAGACTACTACTACTACTACTATACTACTACTACTACTACTACTACTACTGCTACTGCTACTGCTACTGCTACTGCTACTGCTACTGCTACTGCTACTGCTACTGCTACTGCTACTGCTACTGCTACTGCTACTGCTACTGCTACTGCTACTGCTACTGCTACTGCTACTGCTACTGCTACTGCTACTGCTACTGCTACTGCTACAGCTACTGCTACTGCTACTACTGCTACTACTGCTACTGCTACTACTGCTACTGCTACTGCTATTGCTACTGCTACTGCTGCTACTACTACTTCTGCTGTTGCTGCTGCTGCTGCTGCTACTGCTACTTCTACTACTCCTGCTACTACTGCTGTTGCGGCTGCAATTAATACTACTACTGCTACTGCTACTGCTGCTGCTACTGCTACTGCTGCTGCTACTGCTACTGCTGCTGCTGCTACTGCTACTGCTACTACTGCTGCTACTGCTGCTACTGCTCCTGCTACTGCTACTTCTACTACTGCTGCTACTGCTACTACTCCTGCTACTGCTACTGCTACTACTACTGCTACTGCTCCTGCTGCTGCTACTGCTCCTGCTTCTACTCCTGCTACTGCTACTGCTGCTGCAGCTACTACTCCTACTGCAGCTGCTGCTTCTGCTGCTACTACTACTGCTACTGCTACTACAACTGCTACTGCTGCTGCTGCTACTGCTACTTCTACTTCTACTGCTACTACTACTGCTACCACTACTACTGCTACTTCTGCTACTCCTACTACTGCTACTCCTACAGCTACTTCTATTGCTACTACAACCACCACTACTACCACCACTACTACTGAGACTACTACTTCTACTAATATGCTACTGCTTCTACTACTACTACTACCACCACCACTACCACCACCACTACCACTACCACTACCACTACCGCTACTACTATCTAGCGAAGTAAAATTCTGAGACGCTACAATTGTTCCCTACTTAAAATAATTTTGTCCCTGAAATTTACTTACTAAACAATTCCGGATATCGTGCTCGAATGTCTCCCTCCAACTCCCACGTTCCCTCGCGTTTTGAATTATTACTCCATAAGACCTTGACTATCGAAATACCCTTAGGCCATAATTCCTTCATCTCAATCTCTAGGACGCTAACTAGTCGTTCCTCGTAACTCAGGTCTTTCTGGAGTGATAACGTATCGTACTTAATGATGTGAGATGGGTCTGACATATATCTACACAGCATCAAGATGTGAAACACATTGTGGCTATCTATTAGAGCTAGCGATAGGGCTAATCAATATGCTATTGTTCCCACTTTGCCCAATATCTCAAAAGGACCTATAAACCGGGGACTAAGTGTGCCTTTGTTTCCAAACCGCTTCATTCCCTTAATAGGAGTCATATTTAAAAATACTTGATCTTTGACTTTGTATTCCACATCTCGCTACTTGGCATCTGCGTAACTCTTTTGCCAACTCTGAGCATCGAGCATATGCTTTCTAATCAGCGCCACTGCATCCTGAGCCTCTCTAACAACTTCGGGTCCAAGAAGTTGTCTTTTTCCTACTTCATCCCAATGTAACAGCGATCGACATTTCCTTCCATAAAGTAACTAATAGGGTGCCATACCGATCATTACCTGGTAGCTATTATTGTAGGAGAATTCTATAAGTTGAAAATACTTACTCCACGGTCCTTCAAAGTCTAGTACACAAGCCTGCAATATATCTTCTAAAATCTATATGATATGCTCAGACTGACCATCGGTATGAGGATGAAATTTCGTACTGAGACTTAGCTTAGTACCCATGGCTAGTTGTAAGCTTCCCCAAAATCTTGACGTAAACATCGATCCTCTATGAGATGCTATGGTCTTAGGGATTCAATGCAAACATACTATTTCTTGAAAATAAATTTTTGCGCACTGATCTACAATATACGTAGTCTTGACAGGTAGGAAGTGAGCTGACTTGGTGAGTCTATCTACAACAACCCAAGCCAAGTCATGTTGCTTATTTTTTCGTGGTAATCGAGTCACAAAATCCATGGCTATGTCTTCCCACTTCCATTCTAGAAGTCTAAGCGGTTGCAATAAGCCTGCGGGTGGTTGATGTTCCGCCTTCACTTGCTGGCATATATACATATTCAGCTATGTCTTTCTTCATTCTCGGCAACCAATATAGTGCCTTAAGTTCATGAGTCATCTTGGTCGACCCCGGGTGAACCGAATATGGGGTAGTGTGTGCGTCTTCTAAAATCTTCATCTTTATCCCATAGTCATTTGACACGCACACCCGTCCTTCATATCTCAAGAACCTCTGTCCTGAAATAGAGAAATATGTATTCTTGCTTTCTTTGATTGTAGCCATATGCGATACTAATGGACAAGTTAGCCAGTTGACCCCTGACTAGTTCTATTTCGGCATTAATCAGCTCTTACTGAAGAAACTTTTCTACTCCGGATAATGCTGCTAGATTTCCGTAACTCTTCCGTCATAACGCATCTGCAACTACATTTTCCTTTCCTAGATGGTATAGGATTTCGCAGTCATAATCCTTTACTAGTTCTAACCACCTGCGCTACCTCATGTTAAGCTCTTTCTGCGTAAAGAAATATTTTATGCTCTTGTGGTCCGTATAAATCTCACACCATTATCCATAAAGCTAGTGGCGCCATATTTTCAATGCGAAGACAACCACTGCCAACTCCATACCATGTGTTGGATAGCTCTACTCGTATTCCTTTAGCTGCCTTAAGGCGTAGGCTATTACTTTATCATTTTGCATCAACACACAACCCAAACCTTGCCTCGGTGCATCACAATATACTACAAATTTTTCATTGGGTGTTGGTACACAAAGTACTGGAAGCTCTCTTGACATCTATTCATCCAGTTGAACCTTTGTTGTTTCTAGGTCAGGTTGGTAAGTGGAGTGGCTTTCTTAGAAAAACCTTCTACAAATATCCGATAATAGCCTGCTAGCCCGAGAAAACTTCTAACTTCTGACACATTCTTAGGTCTTGGCAAATCCTTCACAGCCTCTACCTTAGCTAGGTCAACTACAACTCTGTCTTCAAAGACTATGTTGTCAAGGAACCCTACTTGCGATAACCAAAATTCACATTTCTTGAACTTGGTGTAAAGTTGATGCTCCTTTAGTCGCAGCATGGCCAATCTTAAATGTTCCTCGCACTTGACTTCGTCCTTGGAGTACACCAAAATATCGTCAATGAACACTACGATGAATTTTTCCAAGTAATCCTTGAAGACTCGATTCATTAAGTCCATAAATGATTTTGGAGCATTTGTAAGACCAAAAGGCATAACTAGAAACTCGTAATGTCCATATCCAGTTCTAAAAGTTGTCTTTGGTATATCCTCTTCCCGTACCTTGAGCTCATGATATCTGGACCGTAGATCAGTCGCTCCTCGGAGTTGATCAAATAAGTCATCAATTCGGGGTAGCGAATACATATTCTTAATTGTCACCTTGTTCAGCTAGCGATAATCGTTACACATCTGCATGCTTCCATCCTTCTTCTTCACAAATAGAATCGGTGCTTCCCATGTCGAATGGCTTGGTCTGATGAAATCCATGTCTAAGAGTTCTTACAACTACGTTTTCAAATCCTTGAGTTCTATAGGTGCCATCCGGTATGGTGCCTTTGAGAAAGGCACGGTTCCTAGTACTAGTTCGATTGTGAAGTCAATTTCCCTAGTAAGTGGTAACCTTGGTAAGTCGTGAGGAAATATTTCTGGAAATTCCTTTATAATGCGAACATTTCCAACCTTTAATGGGGTTTCTTATGCCACATCCGTGATGCTTGCTAAGAATGCGGGACATCCTTTCTATATCATCCTCTGAGCTTTGAGAGATAAGATAAGTGGTATCCGTAATCCTGAAACCTTTCTCCATAAAATATAGTTTCTGCCCATCATGAGTTTTGAACGTCACTTGCTTACATCTACAATCGATGGTTGCACCATGCCTTGCTAGCCAATCCATGCCCAGTATTACATTGAATTCCTTGATCTCTAGCACTATCAGATCTCCTTCTAGTTTCGTGCCCTCAACTTTGATCGGTACTCCTCGTACTATTTGTGATGATATAGTTTCGTGCCCTCAACTTTGATCGGTACTCCTCGTACTATTCGTGATGATAGAACTACTTCGCCCGAAGGCAGTTTCGTAACAAACCTAGTTCTAAATCTATCACAAGGTTTGTCTAATTTTTCTATCATTTCTAACAAGACATATGAATGTGTTGCTCCCGAATCAAACAATACTGAACATATACTATTGAGGAAAGGAAGCTGACCTGTGACCACTTTGTTACTAGCTTCGGCTTCTCCCTGGGTCAAGGAAAAGACTCTAGCTCGAACCATCTTGTTGTCCCTCTTTTCTTCTTGCTTGAGCTATGGACACTCCTTTTCCGATGAACTTCCTGGCCACAATTGTCCCTCTTCTCTTCCCCTGTAGCTTATCAAACAAGTCATCGATCCTAGGTAAGAGCTGATGACCTTCCTGGCCACAACTTTCCCTCTGGTCTCTCTCCTTCTCTTTCACTTTTGTGCTCTATAAGCTTTCCTAATCAAACCATTGATGAACTAAGGAATTTTTGGGCTAGAAATCCAAGAATTGAAGCTTAAACTTGGGGGATTAATTATGTTGCTGTTTGCGAGATTAATCATCAGCGGAGGTAAGCTCTAGACCATGTATTTACCATTGAAATTTTGTGTTTCCATGGCTGTTTCAGTCTGTTCTTGAGGTGTTCTTGAACCATCTAGCTTATGAATTTAATTGGTGATTTAATGAGTTTTAAGGCTTAATTTTTATTAGGTTTTGCTGCTGGGAACATGTTATAACTATTGTGGTAATTGAATTATAGCTTTGGAGTTAATTTAGGTTAGTATGGAGTGGATTTGGCAGATGAAAATGGGTTAATTCTTGGGTTTGAGGGGCCAAGTCACGGCTATGTTCTTGTGAAGTCACGACTGAGCTTGAGCCTAGGGCCTTGGGGAAGCCTCTGCTTGAGGGGGGGTGCGGGGCGTCGTGGCTAGTTAGGGTAAGTCGCGTCCCTTGCCCCTTGACAGAGGGGAGGAGGTTGCTTATAGGAGGGGCGCGCCGTAACCCATAGGGCCAGGTCGTGGCCCGCCTGGGCATTTTGGCCTTGGCGAGTTTATTTTAAAAGGGAACCTTTTTTTTAGGGTTCGGGATCGATTCCAATACCCAGTTTAGTGGAACTAGAGACCCCGGAGGCTAGGACTCGGTCTAGAATCCTTTATTCGATCGTTGTTGATGGAATTCTATTTTATAGTTGTGACTAGGTTACCGCTAGGGGCTCGGAACTGGGATCGTGCTCGAGGGTCGTTGTTATTTACACTTACTCGGACCTGAAGTAAGAAAACTGCACCCAATACATGTTCTATGTGATTAGGGCTTGGCCCAATTGTTATCAATTATCATGATTAGTGCTTGGGCCCCAAGAACATTTATATTTAAGCTACTACTTCATACGTTGGTCGATACATGCTTAAGTGTTCTATAATTTTTTTATGCATTCTGTGGTTAGGGCATGAGGCCCCGTTAAATAAGTATGACTAGTATCGCGAGAATGGTTATTCGATGATGTTATGTGATTAACATGCATACGTGCTTATTCTGTTGGGATATGCCTATCCATGTCTATTTATGTATTGAAGTATGTATTCCTGGATCAAGGCTTGACTTATTAGTCAAGGACGGCAATAGCTCGTTGCGCGCTAGTCGAAAGGTTTAGGCCTAAACCAACAATGTATTATTGTGTTGACCGACCCTATGGTTGATGAAACATTAAAGCACCAGGTACGCTGGACTAGCTCTACAACTAGTTACTCAAGGCTAAGGGAAAAGGCCCCAGGTGACTCTATGGTGATGTAGCTTGGGCATAGGGCCCCGAGATTGACTCCATGGTCAATTTTTTAGGGCAGTGGCCCCAAATTGGTCCAATGACCACTTTTTTGTAACTGAATGACGTTATGTGTAGGTTCTTACTGCTAGACGTGCAAGATAAGTATCTGGAAATTTATATTGTCTTTTTATGCACTTGTTGAGTTTTCTTGCTGAACCTTAGCTCATGGGTGCTTTGTGGTGCAGGTAACAGAAAGGGAATGCTTGACCAGCCATGAGTTGGAGAACTTCGGTGGCGGCGTGTACATATGCGGCTGCTCGACCACCACTGCCGGGAATATCTCAGAGGAACTAGGGTTATAGCCTGGTTTTGCCGCTTAGGCTGGCTGAAGGTAATTTTGATGAATATTCACTTTTTTTAAAACGTTGGTTGTAATGTTTTGGGATCCCATGTTTGTATGAAAATTTTATGTAAAATTCAACGGTTCTTTTGGCCAAAAATTTTAACCATAACCGATGACATTAACCTTAGTTACACATTTTATACCAAATGACTTAATTAGCACATCTGACACAATTTTAAAGTACACAATGTAACGCACCTGGATTAGGTGGACGTCACGAATCTAGTAATGCCACTACTTGTCTATCACGCACACCATATATGTGATTTGTCTTCTTTTAGTTAATACGTATGTTCCATACCCTTACGTGTTCCATGTGCCCCGTAGATGTTTTCACCTTTCCAAGATGTGCCCATGCCTCAAGCCACTTTATATTCTGCAATGTACCAGACGACTTGTGGCCTCCGTGGATATACAAATGGGAGGCGTGAGGGGCACCTCGCGAGAACTTGAGCACAAAGGGTGTGTGTGTTGCACGAGGCATTGGTCAGGCGTGTGCCACGCAGATCCAGGCGGCTAGAGCCTCTGTGCAAGGCATGACATCAAGTCGGAGGGGTACCCCGCGAGTCCTTAGGCACGAGGCAGTCGTGTAAGGTAAGTGGGCCTCATAGAGGTTCGAGGCAAGGTGGCCTCGCAGTGGCACGGGTCGAGATGGTCTCATCCTTAGATGCGAGTTGGGTCTTGCATAGTGAGGCCCTCATCCTTAGATGCTTCTCTTCTTCGGCGCAAGAGACTCGACTCGTAGAAGACTGGACACATGGTTGGCATACAACAGGTTGGGCCTCGCTATGTGAGGCCCTCTTCTTTAGGTGTCATGCGCCTTCAGTGACTTTAGCCCTCTACGTGTCAGGCCTCGCATAGCGAGGCCCTCTTCTCAGGTTCCTTGCATCTTTAAAGATTTTCCTACATTCACAGGTATATAAAATTGATTTTATCTTGTAAGTCTGTCAAAGATGCTTGGGAAATCCTTCAAACTCAGTTAGAAATAACTATTAATGTTAAGAGGTCTAGGCTTGTAATGTTAACCACAAGGTTTGAAAATCTTCGGATGTTTTAAACTGAGATCCTCATTGAATTTTATGAAAAGTTGTGTGATATTGTTAATGATTATATTGCATTGGGAGAAAAGTTGTCTGACTCTGTTTTGGTTAGAAAAATTGTTTGAGTACAATCTGACAAGCTTCAATCCAAGATCACAACCATCGGGGAGATAAAGAACCTGGACACTACAAAGTGGAGAATTGATGGGAACTTATCAAACTTTTGAACTTAATCAAAAACATGCCAATGAGAGAGACTATTATTGTAAAGGAATAGTTGATTGCCTTAAAATCTTTCTAGGAAAAAACGATAAGCTCAGTTGAGGAAGAGACTGATGAATGGGTGTCGTTATCAAATAATTTTAAAATATATATATACATATATATAATGTTGTTAACAAGAAAGCCATGTCTAAATCCAACAAAGGTAACAATATTTCCAAACCCTTTGAAGATAACAATGAAGAAGGTGTCCAATGCAATGAATGTGAAGGTCTTGGACATATTCAATATGAATGTGCCAATACGTCAAAGAAAAATAACAAAGTCATGGCTGCCACTTGGAGTGATCATGACTCTAAGAGCAGTCATGATAAGGAAATAAGCAATGTTGCTTAAACTTCTATATTTTCTTTTTTTTTTACCAATTTTTGTGCATGTAACACCCCAAAATCTTAGACTGTGGAAGCCCCTATGGTTCAAAATACTTTAAATAACAACTTAGTTGTTTTGAGTCAGAAAACTAAACCTTTACATTAAAACGTTGTTCAAAACTTGCATTTATTGAATATATTGAGTATTTTAAAAAAATAATACCTTAATGAACTTTACAGTAAAAAGGTTTGAAACTAAATATAATGATCTAAACATAAGTTACTACTGGTCAAAGTTCAAACTGAAACTTAGGCATTCTTTCTCTCAATCGTCCATTTGTCATAATGTCATCACCACATACATATAACTCCCAGTCCAAGCTAAGCTCATCGCCTTCTCAATTACTAACTATGACACCCTCATTTATTACCTACAGCATTAAGTAACTGTAATGAGCTAACGCTTAGTAAGGAAGGAAACAAACACACTTCAACATACATCCAATCACACAATCATACTATAATTGAAGCTATAACTAATTATTACAACTGAATATTGCAACTAAATACTTTACCTCAACTGAACTTTACCTGCTAACATGCATGTTATAGGGAAAAGGTTAACTTATGTAGGAACAACATCCTCTTTTACCAGTTTGGTCAACCGGAGACCTTATGGTTCTTTTTGCATGTCTGCAACTTACCTTTCCCTCATAATTGTACCAGTGTATTAATATCTTGCATACAACAACACAACCCTAATCTCTACAACTAACAACCTACATTCCCAAAGCATGTATCTCACTAAACACAATCTTAACTCATACAAATATCAAACAAGTATTTTCCACATATCCTAAATTACTCTGAATGCAGAAGAACTTCCTTACTTTAAATCCTTGCAATAAAATAACGTGAATAATCATGACACCACTAAGTCATATAATCATCAAGATAATAATCTTAACCATAACATCACAAAAACAAAATTAGAGTTTCAAAACTGTATAGAAATCCTAGCCTTAATCTTACATGCAAAACCTAGGTTCACCTAAGAACCCACATGGATGCATGGTCATGCACACGTATCCATGGCATGCTCACTCTCCCACGAAGAAGAGTACTAGGGTTTGAATGTGTGGAGAAGCCTAGGCTCATAGTTTTTCCATAGGATCTTGACTAAAGGAATTTTCTTTGTCCTTAATTCCTTGACTCCTCTTCAACTCCAATGGTTCACAACTCAAAATGTGAGAGGAATTGCATACATACTTTCTCAACATAGAGATATGAAAAACATTATGCGTATCCACCAATGCTGGTGGTAAAGTTAAACAACAAGCCACTTGACCAATCCTTTCGAGATTTTGAAGGGACTTATGAATCTTGGACTAAGTTTTCCCATCTTTCCAAATCTCATGATAACTTTCATAGAAGAGAACTTCAAAAATACATGATCACCCACAGCAAATTCTATATCTCCATGCTTGGGCTCTGCATAACTCTTTTGTCTACTTTACGCAGCTAGCATTCTTTTATAATCCTATATATGTTGGGGTTTTATGCCCTAATTAAAATCCAATTTCTTTGTAATCTCATTTATTATAAATAAAAGAATAGAAATCATTCTTTTACGTGGTCCATCACATTGCTCACATGTTTTATTTTCATGATTATTTGTTTAGTAAAAACTGTGGATGCCAAAAATCCACCAAGGAAAAAATCTCTAATCCCTAGTTGAAATACGTGGCTAATGGTCATTTAGTCATGATATCGAGCTTGGGCCTATAGGTCTCACAAGACCATGTTCTAGCCAACACTCCCAGGTGCCCCATAGGTCTCTGCCTTGTTTAAGATTAGAACCCATCTTGCCCAGGTGCAATGAACCCTAACGCCTCGGGCCAGGTCTCGTGGACCCCACCTCGACCGCGCAGCAGCGCCTCTCTCCAAGTCCCACAGACCCAACACCTTGGCCGCGGAGCAGCACCTCTCTCGTGGTCCCACAGACCCAACACCTCGGCCGTGGAGCAGCGCCTCGCGCCAGGTCCCGCGGACCCAACACCTCGGCTGTGCAATTGTGCCTCGTGCCAGGTCCTGTGGACCCACCACCTCGACAGCGCAGCAACGCCCCGTGCTAGGTCTTGCAGACACTACCTCGACCGTGCAGTAGCGCCCTGTGCTAGGTCCCACGAACCCACCACCTCGACCGCGTAACAGCGCCCTGCGCCAGGTCTCGCGTACACCACCTCAGCTGCGCAGCAGCGCTTCACGGTAGGTCCCGTGGATCCACCACCTCGACCACGCAGCAATGCCTCGCACCAGGTCCCACAGACCCACCACCTAACCACGTAGCAACACCAGGTCCCGCGAACCGACCACCTCGGCCTCACACTAGCACTTGAAGAAATCCTGGCGGAGAGGATAGTCACCATTGATCGTAAAAAGCATAAGGAATATCTGGTAAAATGGAAGAGGCTTGAAAATGATGAGATAAGATGGGAGAGGGCGGAAGACTGGAGGAAGCTCATGCAGAAGATTGAAGATCTACAAGCTACTTCGTCGAGGACGTCGAAGAATTGAGTGGGGGAGAGTGTGGTGTGCTACCCCTTTGGCACACTTACATGGGGCCATTTTCTAAGTGAGCATGCCTTGGTGCTTGATCATTAGTCAAGTCTTGCACCAAGTAACCTCATGGGGTAGGGTAGTGGAAATTTTGTAATTATGCATGTCTCCCAGACAAATATCATATATGTTACTGGTAAGACCTTGTATCCCTAGAAGGCTCCTTAGGGGGAGGTGACCTAGTGACATAAGGAAACACCATGGTCAACAACAGATAGGGGCCAAAGCTGTGTACTCCCTTGCCCTATCAAGGCTATATATCAATAAAATGATGTTTATCCATACTTGCCCTTGTATGCTTCCTTATTGCCAATGTGTTACTTGTTTGTCGTCTTCGTTGGGCCATCGTGTGCCACTTGCCTTATTGTGTGCTCTTTTTTGTGTGGACGTTCCAAGGAATAACTTGCTTTGTGCTTGCTCATACTTTGTTATTTCCCGTTGCATGTCCGAGATGTGTTTGTTGCAAACCACTAAGTTTTTTTGCTCGAAGGTGTGTGTTGTAGGCTGACTTGCTAGCTTGGAGTGTCCGCAAGTTCCCCACGTTCCGACTACATGGAGTACCCAAATAGTCGACCTGTGAAACATAGCATTGCCTCACGCCAGGTCTTCTGGACACACCACCTCAGTTGCACAGCAGCGCCTCGCGCTAGGTCCCACGGACCCACCACCTCAGCCGCGCAACAGCGCCTCACACCAGGTCCCATGAACCCACAACCTCGACCTCATAGCAGCGCCTCGTGCCAGGTCCCACGGACCCACCACCTCAGTTGCTCAGTAGATCCTTGTGCCAGGTCCTGCGGACACACCACCTCGGCCGCGCAGCAGCGCCCAGTGCCAAGTGCCACAGACACCACCTCGGACGTGCAGCAGCGCCTCACGCCAAGTCCCGCGAACCAACCACCTTAGCCGCGCAGCAGCGCTCGGCGCCAGGTCTCTAGGATCCACCACCTCGGCCGCGAAGAAGCACCCCGCGCCAGGTTCTGCCGAGACCACCTTGGCCGCACAGTAGCGCCTCGTGCCAGGTCCCATGGACATCTCGCCGCGCAGCAGTGCCTCGCACCAGGTCCCGCGGACCCAACACCTCGGCCGCGCAATAGTGCCTCACGCCAAGTCCTGTGGACCCACCACCTGGGCCGTGCAGCAGTTCCCTGCGCTAGGTCCCGCGGACACCACCTTGGCCGCGCAGCAATGCTTCATGCCAGGTACCTGGGAACCACCACCTCGGCCGCACAGCTGCGCCAGGTCTCGCAGACCCACCACCTCGAACGCACAGCAGGACCTCCCACAAGATCCCATGGATCCACCACCTCGGACGCACAGCAGCGCCTCTGGCCAGTTCCAACGAACCCAATACCTTGGCCGCACAGTATTGCCTCGTGCCAAGTCCTGCGAACCCACCACATCGAATGCGCAGCTGCGCCCCGCACAAAGTCCCACGGGCTCACCTCTTCGACCCCATAACAGTGCCCTGCGCCAGGTTCCGCGGATACCACCTCGGTTGCGCAGCAGCACTTCGCACTAGGTCCCGCGAACCCACCACCTTAACCACGCAGCAATGCCTCACGCCAGGTCCCGCAGACCCACCACTTTAGCTGCGCAGCAGCACCAGGTCCCGTGAACCGACCACCTCGGCCTCGCTGCAGTGCCTCGCGCTAGGTCTAGCGGACCCACCACCTTGCGCCAGGTCTCGCGGACACCACCTCGGTCATGCAGTAGAACCTCACGCTAGGTCCCGCGGACCCACCACCTCGACCGTGCAGCAGTGCCTCACGCTAGGTCCCGCGGACCCACCACCTCAGCCACACAGCAACGCCTCGTACCAGGTTTCGCGGACCCACCACCTCGGCCGCAGAGCAGTGCCTTGAGCCAGGTCCCATGGACCCACCACCTCGGCATCGAAGCAGCGCCTCCCGCTAGGTCCCGCGAAGCCACCACCTCGGCTGCACAACAGTGCCTTGTGCTAGGTCCCACGGACCCACCACCTCGGTCGTGCAGCAGCGCCTTGTGCCAGGTCCCGCGGACATGCCTTGCCATAGGCTCACAAGCCTTGTCATGCGAGATGCCATACCTTGTGCTAAAGGGTCCATGCGTGACCCCACATCTTACCGAGAGAAAGACCCGTGAAAGGCCCCTTTCCTAACCATTTCTTCCATGACAACCCATAAGTTCTACAACACTTAACCAAATGTAAGAAAGCCTGGTGAAAAGGTGTATCTTTGAAATAGGAAAAAGAACCATCAGGTACAAGGCATGCCCACAAGTACGGGAAGTTTGACATTGAGGAGGACAGAGGCGCGACTCTGACATCTATACCCAACAAGTAGTGGAGGTACGACATGGTACCATGGCAAGAGTTGTTTTGTAAACCCCTGACATATAAACTGTGGAGTGCCCTAGAACATTATTAGTGACCGAGATGGGAGATTCACTAGGACCTTTTGGTCTGAACTATTTAGCCGCTTAGGGTCACAATTGAACATATCCTCGAGCTACCATCCACAGACAGATGGGAAAACAAAAAGATTCAACAGGATGTTGGAGGAGTACTTGCACCACTTTTTCAATGCCAATCAGAAGAACTGGCTGCAACTACTCGATGTAGCTCAATTTTTCTTCAACTCTCAAAAGAGTTCTTCATCGAATAAGAGCCATTTTGAAGTTGTTAATGGACACCAACCACTAATGCCACACACAGTGGATGAATACCGCGGTCGGAACCAGCGAGCTTTTCACTGCACAAAAGGCTGGAAGAAAACGACAGAGATTGCCCAAGCATATTTAGAAAAAGCATAAAAAAGATTGAAAAAGTGGGCATATTAGAAGAGCAGACCACTGGAGTTTTAAGCAGGTGACTTAGTGCTAATCAAGTTGAGGCCCGAACAGTTAAGATTCCAAGGGGACAGAGACATCAAACTCATTCGCAACTGCGAGGGTCCAGTCTCAATCATCTCAAAAGTTGGCCTAACTTCCTACAAAGTCGACCTGCCAGCATGGATGAAGATACACCTGGTCATTTACTTTAGCAACTTGAAGTTGTATCATGAAGATCCAACAAATCTACAGCACAACCAGTTAACCAGAGGAGGAATCATCATTCAGCCAAGGAGCAAGCGTCAAACTGAAGAAATCCTGACGGAGAGGATGGTGACCACTGAACGTAAAAAGCATAAGGAAAATCTGGTAAAATGGAAGGGGCGTGCAAATGACGAGATAAGCTGGGAGAGGGCGGAAGACTTCAGGAAGCTCACGCAGAAGATTGAAGATCTTCAAGCTACTTCGTCGAGGAAGTCGAAGAATTGAGTGGGGGAGAGTGTGGCGTGTTGCCCCTTTGGCACACTCACATGGGGCCATTTTTTAAGTGAGCATGCCTTGGTGCTTGATCATTAGTCAAGTCTTGCACCAAGAAACCTCATGGGGAAGGGTAGTGGAAATTTTGTAATTACGCATGTCTCCCAGGAAAAAATCATATATGTTACTGGTAAGACCTTGTATCCCTAGAAGGCTCCTTAGGGGGAGGTGACCTGGTGACTTAGGGAAGCACCATGGCCAACAGCAGATAGGGGCCAAAGCTGTGTACTCCCTTGCCCTATCAAGTCTATATATCAATAAAACGATGTTTATCCATACTTGCCCTTGTATGCTTCCTTATTGCCAATGTGTTACTTGTTACTTCCTGTGGACACACCACCTCAATCGCACAGCAGCGCCTCACACTGGGTCCCACGGACCCATCACCTCGGCCACGTGGCAGCGCCTCGCACCAGATCCCACGAACCCACCACCTCAACCTCACAGTAGCGCCTCGTGGCAGGCATTACGGACCCACCACCTCGGTCGCGCAGTAGCTCCTCGTGCCAGTTCTTATGGACCCACCACCTTAGTCGCGCAGCAGCACCCCGCGCCGGGTCCCGCAGACACTGCCTCGGCCGTGCAACAGCGCCTCGCGCTAGGTCCCGCGGACCCACCTCCTCAGCCGCACAGCAGCGCCTTGCGCCAAGTCCCGCAAACCAACCACCTTAGTCGTGCAGCAATGCCCCGCGCCAAGTTCCACGGAAACCACCTGGGCCCTGCAGTAGCGCCTCGCGCTAGGTCCCACGGACACCACCTCGGTCGTACAGCAGCGCCTCATGCCTCGTGGACATGCCTCACCATAGACCTGCAAGCCTTGTCACATGAGACGCCATGCCTTGTGTTCAAGGGTCCATGCGAGACCCCACATGTATCCGGGATAAAGACCCGCGAAAGGCGCCTTGCCTCGCCATATCTTCCATGACCACCCATAAGTTATACAACACTTAACAAAATGTACGAAAGCCTGGTGAAAAGGTGTATCTTTGAAATAGGAAAAAGAACCATCAGGTATAATGCATGTCCACGAGTATGGGATGTACGACATTGAGGAGGACATAGGTACGACTTTGACATCTGTACCCAACAAGCAGTGGAGGTACGATACGGTACCATGGCAGGAGTACTTTTGCAGACCCCTGACATATACTACAGCCCCATCACCACTCCTCCAACACCACTACCACCTACAACCTGAATATGCAGCTCCTTGCCTCTTCGAGACCATAATGTACCAAGAGCCATTAGAGCTCACCTATAAATACAGCCTCATTTCATCATTGAAGGGGGTTGGAAAATTCATTGTATACAGAGGTTATTAAACAATATACGGGTTTTTACTCCATTGTTGATCTGCATCTATCCTTCCTCAAGTCTATTATAAAATCTCATTTAGTTATTATCTTACTAAACTTTGTGTTTTCTAACCTAACATCGTTGATGAAATCTTATCGTCAACAGTTTGGTGTCTTCTGTGGGAAGGATGACTATAAAACTGTTGTTCTTCCATCAATTTTGACAAGAAAAAATGTGAAGGCATTCAAAACGCCTACGGGGATCTCAGGATGCTGAGATCAACCTTGACGGAGGCCAACCGAAAGCCTCCAGAAGAGACCTTCCACCACCTAAGAATGGAGAGATGCCAGCGGAACATTCAACCCCTAGAGAGGAGGAGGCAACACTCCTAACAGTCCAACCTAGGGGAGGTCATCGTGAACCATCTACAACCTGTGTGTGTGGCCTGAGTACGCTCCCTCCTCCTCAACCACCGATTGCACCATGCTCTAGCCAGCGGGACCCATGCCTCTCTTTGCACAGGCCTGGCAATAGTTTGCGGGTGCACTATGTGAGTCCGAGCTCCAGAACTCGCTTTTATGAGGATGAGATACGCAAATTGGACATAAAAAATAAAAGATTGGAAGCTGCAATAAAGAACATTCAGGAGGTGTTGAATGACCTGCTATAAGAAAGGTCGAGCATACCCCTTCCCGAGCATAGGAGGGAAATCATGCACGAGGAGAAACAACCATACCCGTGGATGGTGACAAAATTCAGCTCTCCACTTGTTATACCCCTTGCCCTAGAACGCAAGAAATATTATACACCAGTGGCGAAACATGGCGCGAACCCCACCTACGGGAGGTGCAGACCCAAGATTACCCCCAGAAAAGCCTCACCTGACTTAAGGGGGAAATTTAACCAGAGAGGGTCTGGGATAAAAACCACATCCCCCGCGGCTCCTCCGAGGGACACAATCAAAGCAAGGGTTCAATCTGAGAACCCACAAGATTCCTTAACCAAAAAGAAGAATGAACTAGACCCCGAAATTCAAAGCCCTCAAGGCAAGACTATCACTGCACTTGGGGGGCACAGAGATGACGAAGAATTTGACCGTGATTCGCCCTTCACAAGGGAGATCCAGTTTGAGCAACTCCTCACCAGCTTCAAAGAGCCTCGCATGGCTCCATATGAGGGCACGATGGATCCTAAGTATCACTTAGACTCCTTCAATAACTTGATGAGGTTAAGAGGGGTCGACAGCAGAGCAATGTGCCATTGCTTTGTCGTTACACTTAATTGAGTTGGTTCAAGAGGTTAAGGCCAGGAACCATCAAGTCGTGGCAGGAATTCTCTGGCAAATTTCTTCAGCAACACCATGCAGTCTGTGATTATGTTATGCTAATTACCAGCCTCACTAACATAAAATAAGGTGAGAATGAAGTCTATGGAGCTATATCCATAGGTTTAATATGGAAGCAAAAAAGTTGGGAAGTTCAACTAGAGAGGAGCTCAAGATGGCTATTACAGCTGAAGTTCATCCAGGAAGCAGGTTATGGGGTAACATGCTCAAGAGAGAGGTTACAAACTTAGATGACTTCTTCGAAAAAGCACAGAAGTATATACGTGTGGAAGAGGGCAATAGGAACTTGCATGTTGAAGAAAGCGAATTTTCCTCCGATCACCCTTCTACCAATATGTCTGAAGATTCTGTGTAGAAGAGAACATAGTGATAGAGGAGTCGCTGATCAAGTTGAAAATTGGAGGAGGATTACAAAAAGGCTTCAAAGAAGAAGCTAGTAGGATTCATAAAATCATCGCAATCGACCCCAATAAAGATCCAAAGGAGTCGCCTAGCTGATTCCAGAGATCTGGAATCGTTAAAGCATATCAGAGAGAATGAAAAACAAACTACTTGGCAAGAAAGATCCAATAAACCACTTACAAGGTATTGAACCCGACCTCAACATGCACCTAGCCGTGTGCAAAATAGGTTCCTAGCCTCGCAATCCTCAACAGGCATCTCGCCTTGCGCAAATTAGGTGTCCAACCTCGCAAACCTCCATAGGCACTTGTGTAACGCCCTACTACCTTAGAGTCGTTACTTAGTGAGTTTAAAATAGAAATCAAGCTTTTGACTGACTCTAAGTGGTTTCTAAAACCAAAAGTGTGAATAAACCAGAGTTTAAGGCTGTACTCTTTGAAAATGTTTAGTTTCATTGAAAACGTTAAGTATAAAACATCTGGGATCCCAAAATAAGGTTTACAAAATATTTACAACTCAAAAATAGATTTACACTTGATCAACTATCAAAAGAATGGTTTAATATAGCCATATACAAAATGCCCCCAACCAAAGCAGTCGGGCAGGCCGAACATGTACGCGCCGCCCCCACGCTCTCCATACTCATGGCCGGTTGACTGACTCCTTGCTTTTACCTGCCACACGGAGCACCCGTGAGCCGAAGCCCAGCAAGAAAACCCAAATAGTACATAACATATGCAGATAATATAGCTGGCATAATTCACTGATAAATAGGAAAACCATCAGATTAAACAAGCACGGCCATGCCGCCCCAGAGGCCTTACCAAAGCTTAGGATCTCGGTCCTCACTGTAGGATAACTCATGTATCCCTTGGGGTCCCACCCTGGCTATAGCATCCCATGTGCTGAGCGTTACTTCCGGCCCCAAGGCCGTACCCGGCCTTCGCCGCTCTCGGCCTTAGTCGTTCATTTCATTATAATCACACATATAATACATTCAGAAATAACCATTCAAACATATAATAGTTCATCTAAGATTACACATTTGCACATAATACAATCTAGGGCCATGCCCTGCAATCACACAGTGGGCCCATGCCCTATTCTCGGGTGTTACGGTCTTCTTACCTTTAGATTCGGTAGCCTTGATCACCTGACTCCTTGAGCACAATCCTATTCGAGCCCTAGCGCTTACCTAAGCAAAATCCATAAGTCAAAGTCATTACCAAACCTCGAGTTCAAAACCTAGCCTCGGGACCAATCCCGAGCCCCCATGGAGTCCAAGATCCCCAAAACAAAGTGGTGGAATCGAGCCCCGAACCCTAGGTCAAAATCCCTTCACAAAAGCCCAAAAATCCCCTCTGTGAACAGTGCAACGCTATAGCGCTCTAAAGAGGGCGCTGTAGCGCTACAAGCAGAACCACCCCACCATAACAGGGGCTAGCGCTACAGTGCTCCCTGACTAGCGCTGTAGCGCTAGTTGTAGCCAGACCAAAACCAAAAATAGCTTCTTGCGATTTTCTTCTCCCATTTCAACCCCAAACTTGGCCAAACCTTTTCCAAACCCAAAAACACACATAACCACACCACACACTCATCCCAAGCATCCCAAGAACTCAATCCCAAGCTCAAGCAACCCAAAACTCAAAATCTAACACAATGAACCCAAAAACCAGAAATTCATTCAAACAACAAAGATAGGGTCTTAGAAATCATACCGTGGGTGGAATTTCGACCTTGAATTGAACCCTAGACCTCCTTAGCTTGCACCTTCACAACCTTGACCTGTTTTCCCAAAAACCCCATCCATTAGCTCAAAAACACAATCCAAACCAGTCAAGCCCTAAAGCAGAAATCCCCAAGAACTTACCTCAAATTTCTGGTGTGATCTTGCTAACCCCTTGCCAATCCTTAGGTCTAGCTTAGGATCCTTGATGCTCAGCCTATCCTAGCTCTCCACTGAGCTTGACACCAAGAAAAATGAAGGAATTTGGTTGGGAGAGCCACAAACCGATCTTGGACAAACCCTTTCAACTTTTCTCTTTCTTTTTCCCTTTCTCTTCGTTCTTCTTTCTTTTCAGCCTATAACTCCTTTTTCTACAAAATCCACTAAGTAAAAAGCCCTCCTTTAATTCATCTCTTACAAGCCTAAAGACCAAAATGCCCCCCCTTACTAATTCTAAACCTTTATGTCCATAAAGGGGCATTTTAGTCATATTACCCAAATTCCCACTAATTCCTCAAGTGTTCCTAATAATTCCCGCTCGCTACCCAATACCTGATTAATCATCAAATAAACATTCCTCATCATTAAGATTAACCTCAATATATTTCCAAATTCTCAATTAAACTCCCCAGGCTTAACCCAAGCCGGGTACAAATTCCCGCTTTGACTTTTCCGCTAACCTGCTCATTCTAGGATCGTCTCGAGTCATAGATCACAGATATCAACACAGTCATGCCCAAAATGGCCAAATTACAAATATGCTCAATCAGGTCTACATGCGTACTAATTCACATAGTCATGCATCACAAATAATCAAATAGTCATATAACGTGCATTAAATCATAATCATGCATTAAACTCATTAAAGTCTCACACACAGAATCCCATTATGCCCTCCAGGCACACTACTCAAGGCCCTTAAGCCTTAACAGCTAATTTGGGTCGTTACAACTTAGCCATGTGCAAAGCAAGCGCCTAGCCTCACGAGCCCCAATAGGTGCTTGGCCAAGTTTGAAACAGGCATTTATCCTTGCAAAATACATATATATAAAAGTATTTATAATACATATATGTGAGAGCAGTGAACCATATGAGACAAAATTTGAATCTATAAGGACTAGCTACCCATATAGAATCTAAAAAGGTCAAAAGATCCCTCAAAAGTGACCTCGTCACGGAAAAACTCATCCTGTAAAAGGACAACGTCGCAGAAGATGAAAGAGGAACCCAAAGAGATCCCCAAGTCTAGATCGACTGAGTCGCCTTGCCAAGGGAAAAAAGCCCTTGAAAATAGGTGTTCGCAAGATTTTTTTAACGACAATCTCCCTACAAGGGTCCCGACTCAAGGAAAGATCACCTTAAAATCCAAAAAAGGGTCTCAAAGAAGAAGCTTATGAAAAGGGTTTCAAAGAAGATGCTTGTGAAAAGGGTCTCAAAGAAGATGCTTGTGAAAAGGGTCTCAAAGAAGACGCTTGCAAAAATAGTACTATGCATAATGACGAGAAGGACGCTTCTTGCACAAAAAAAAAACTCACACAAAAATATATAAAAGGATAGCAAGAACCCAAAGGGTCAACATATCCTTACGAGTAATCAAGGAGCACCAACAGACACGAATCACACGCAGTAGAGGGGTCCCAAAGGGAACCCTTTCAAAATAAAGCTATTGACCATGAGAACTTGCGAAAGTCCCTCACAAAAAAAAAAAAAAAGAGAATGGCTTGTCAGACTCCTAGACTAAGGAAAATAAGGCGACGAGACACCTCACACCTTGCAAGAGGATCTCGCATAGCAAGGGCACCCTCCCTCAGCAAGACTACCCTCAACTTTATAGCTCAATCGAGCTCCATTCCTTCATTGGACATCTTTATAAATGCCACCTTCAGACATAAATGAAGAATGAAGTCACGGAAACACAAAAGATGGTTAAAAGGACTCGCACAATGAGAGGGCCCTCGCAAAGCAATACAACCTATAGCCTAGTGCTTCCAAACACTCTTGTCTAAATGTTTAACGTACCCCTAAGCCTCGTATAAGACTTATGCATGGAAGGAAGGTCGATGAAGGCCCCAAGATGTCAACGGATGAAGCATGAAGAAAATTAGTCAAGCCTCACCATGTGAGAGGATCTCGATGTGCAAGACTATCTTGCATAGCAAGGTCCTCATCACCCAATAGTGTTGAATGACATCCTTCACTGCTTTATATGCCTCCAAGAATAATGCAAGTATCGCACTCATGAAAAATAAGTATAACATCATAATAAGTCTACAAGGAAGTCTAAAGACATCCGCGTAGACTGGGGGGAAAGTGTGGTTGCCAAAAATCAACCAAGGAAAAAATCTCTAATCCCTGGTTGAAATACATGGCTAATGGTCACTTAGTCATGCTATCGGACTCGGGCCTATAGGTCTCATGAGACCATGTTCTAACCAACACTCCCAAGTGCCTCGCAGGTCTCTACCTTGCTGAAGATTAGAACCCCTCGCGCCAGGTCCCGTGGACTCCACCTCGGCCGCGCAGCAGTGCCTCGCACCAGGTCCCGCGGACCCACCACCTCAGACACCTCCCACCGAGTCTCGCGAACACACCACCTCGAACGCGCAGCAGTACCTCACGCCAGGTCCTGTCAACCCACCACCTCGGCCGCACAGCAGCGTCACGTGCCAGGTGTCGCGAACCCACCACCTCGGTCGCACATTGTGGCATGCTGCCCCTTTGGCACACTCACATGGGGCCATTTTGTAAGTGAGCATGCCTTAATGCTTGATCATTAGTTAAATCTTGCACTAAGCAACCTCATGGAGTAGGGTAGTGGAAATTTTTTAATTATGCATATGTCTCCTAGACAAAAATCATATATGTTACTAGGAAGACCTTGTATCCCTATAAGGCTCCTTATGGGGAGGTGACCAGGTGACTTAGGGAAGAACCCTGGCCACCAGCAGATACAGGCCAAATTTGTGTACTCCCTTGCCCTATCAAGGCTATTGATCGCAAAAATGTAACATGCAAGTATACGTGGTCTAATCAAGTAATATGTGATAAGTTAAGTGTCGATCCCACGAAGACTGATATTAATCACCAACAATTAATTCCTAATTCTAATTGATTTGCTTAATAATTTCAGATTACAATTAAAATACTTACTACTAAAAATTAGGAAACTACTAACACTTAAATAAATGCAGTAATAAGAGTTGATTTAATTTAATAGATGCAAGAGTTAGGGCTTTAGTTTCATCAACTTTCCACTTATGATTTCTACTCAATTCTCAAGATTTCTTAATTCTATTGTAGTAGCAGATTATAATTATATATTATAGTCTTGTTAGGATCTATAATTCTCTACAATATACTATTCCCTACATCTCTGTGGCAAATCAATATATTGCAGGCTTTAAACACATAATCCCTAAACTACACAACTCATAAAAGTACTTTCGTCTAACATGAAATTGTGATTATTTATCTCTAGCATAATTATCCTTTTCTTTTCAGAGTTTAGGTTAAAATCATATGGACATGTAAATGACGATCAAACATTCACAAGCATTAAGTGTACGATAAATAATCCACAGCAGAAGAAAGAAATTCAGAAAAATTTCATTAAGAAATCATAGTTTCAAGAAGAATCCACTAAAACCCTAATAACAAGATTAGTTCAAAGCAGACATAATGACATCAACCAAATTAAATATAAACAATAACATCAGTAAAGAGATTACAGAAGAGAAGAAGAATTCAAACTTTTAGATCCTCCATGTTTTTCTTCTGCCTCCAAAGATTTATCTCTTTCTAATTCTGCCTTCTCCCTAAAATTAACTCTAAAAACATATTTAAACCAAAACCCTAAAAAAAACTAACAAATTCGAAAATTCACGTGCAGCCACACGCGCCGCGGCGCGTGTCAATGCTTCAGCAAGCGCTGCGGCGCGTCCCCCAGGCGTCGCGGCCCTTCAAAATTCCAGAATTTAGGCAACTTTCTGTTTCTCCCTTGCGCCGCAGCTCTCCATTCAAGCGTCGCAGCCCCTAAAATTCTTCCAAAATCTCGATTCCAAACTGCAAATCTACCAATTATCTCCGCGAATGAGTCTTCAGCTTCCTTCTTATTAACTTTTAGCACGAATTGCTCAATTTCAACTGATGTTCCAGTCATTTGCCAAACTTCACGATTTCCTCTCCTATTTCCTGAAAACATACCAAAACAAGCATAATACCGCAACACACTCCACCAAAAATGACTCAAACTGATCCTAAACACATGTTAAAACTATGCTAAAAACAGACTCATCAAATTCCCCCAAACTTGACTTTTACTCGTCCTCGAGTAAACCAAAACAAACACAACACAAACAAACAAATACTCACACATTTTTGAATCAAGCCAACAACAATACTAAGCCTTAAGCTATGACAAATAACTTACTTATATAATCTTCAAAGAACTCAACTCAAAATCCAGAATTTCAGTTGAAACAATTATTCCATTCAATCAAACAACAAAAATAATAGCTCTCAAAATCATGATTAACAAATAATATGTAATGTAATTCCTTTATGCTCACTGAGTTTCCATTCCAATCCACAACCAAATAAAATCCCATAAGCTTGCTATACTTGCTAATCTCCACTAATGTAGACAAAACATGCTCAGAAATCAGTAGGTCTTTTTAAGTTTATAACTGAATGACTTAGGCAAAGGTGGATGAGAAAGTCATTTAAGCTCAACATATACCATGAACACTAACCAACCAACGCTACATTAAATACAAATCACAAATCCAATCCCACTGTTCCCAATATCTTATCATTTTGAGAGAACTTACATAAACAAAGATTTTCTTCTTTTTTTTTTCTTATATTTAACACTACACTCCCCCAAACTTATTCCTTGATAATACTATTTGGAGTGTAATGTTATCTCATCATTGAAATATATCTTTTTTTTTTTTCTCCTTTTTTTTTTTTTTTTCTTAAATTCTCTCAAAATGTATTTATTTATTTATTTTTCATTGTTAACAACCCTCGCCATACATAACCCCCCATTACAAATCAATCCCAATTATCATTCATATGTTCATGGTATACACAAGGGAAAGACAAAATAATAGTTTGGTTTTCAATTAATTAGCTCAAAGCAAATGTCAATCAATAAAAGGTCACTTCAGGCTCAAAAATGGGTAACTAAGGATTAAACATATCAGGGTTGGCTAGAACGGCTCAAACGGTCCAAAAAATTTCCTAAATCATTTTTCCAAGCATGCATGACCTAAGATTTTGCCTCAAAAAATAAGCAAACAAGTTCTAGGATAAACCAATCCAATCTTCCTTTCCTATTTCAAACTTAGCAAGCATAAATTTTATTCCGTCACATACAATTTATTAAAATCATGATTAAGCTCTCAATTATTTAAGTGTTTGATAAAACTAGAACAAAATATTCAACCAAGCACACGGATTTGTTTAGCTTTATTCTCATTCAATTTACACAGTTCATCATTCAATCATAGTATCATTGGCTAATCATTGGTAACTTGTTTCAACTCACACCCTAAACAAAACATGACTAACACGATTAAAACCAAAACAAAACTACACAAAAACCAAAACAACACAAACACGACTCAGACAACAATAAATCTCTTCCCCCAAACTTAACCTAAACATTGTCCCCAATGATTGCAAACAAAATAAAATAAAACAAAAGTGTAAGGAACAGAGACTTACCATAAACATTTAAAATGGTGGAGGCGACGGTGGCGGTGGATACGGTAAAAACGGAGATGGAACAGGAAATGGAGCCACATCTTCCTCGCTTCGGATAGACCACCGATTGACCAAAGCATTTAACTGGTCCACGTGAGCAATTTGATACTCACTGTGCTGCGCCATGTATTGCTGCATATGTTGCTGCTGTGCAATCTGATAGTTGTTCTGCTGAACCAAATACTATAACTGATTCTGTATCAGATGCATGTAAGGATCAAAATTACCCGCCCCCGGTTGAATAGGCGGCTTTTCAACCGGTACTTCTTGCGCAAACTCCTCCGGAATTGTACCCTCCATACCCGCTTCATTATCCTCTTCGTCAACTTCATCTACTCGGGGCCGTTTATCAATAGCACGCTGCCGAGGTGGTGGTGCTTCTAAGGTCGGTAGTTCATACCCCATCACCCTATTCGCAGAAATTGCCGACATGGGTTTCCGAACTACATCACTTCCAAACATAACCACTCCATAAGTTCGGCATAAATCGGTGATTAAGGAAGCATGACCTAATCCTCCCGTAGTGGTCAACATACTGATATCCTTCATACTCTTCCGAATCACTCGGCCTACATCAATTTTCATACCAGTCATAATGGCATAAACCAACAACAGCCTCTCCTTGTTGATATCTGACATGTGAGTTGTCGGCATTAGCCTTGCACTCACAAAGTGCACATGATTTAATTGATGGCGCCACATGATTTAATTGATAGCGCCACAGGTATTTTGGCACACCACCAACAACAGTAAACTGAGCTCCCGGTAAACTCAACGTTTACGCCACATGGACCCAATCAATATCATCTCCATGAGCCCATTGATGATATTCATCATCCTCCCGTTCATATGTCGGCATATCATATAATTCAGTAATAGTATCTATACCAACCGGAACTTGAACACCTCTAACAAATACGTCTACATTCTTCATCTCCAAATAGTTTGCATAAAATTCCAAAACCACTGACAAATTGGCATGGCTAACATCCTCTGAAGCAAACATAGCCCAACCCCTTCTTTGAATTTCCCCTCTAATTTCTGCATAAGTTGAGAGTTCATTTGGTGATTCCGTATACTCAAAACCCCGATCACTGATGACCTTCCTCTTACGAATCCTTGTATAACGCTCAAAAGCGGCTTTACTTACGAATTTGGTAACATCATAATCTGGGGCTGGTTCGGGTTCCTTAGTAGTGGATGGCCTAGACGAAGATGGTCTATTGGTGTTCCTAGAAGAGGATGCCCTAGAGGGGTTTCTCTTAGGTCCCATAATATGCTATGAAAATTTGGACAGCACCTCCCCTGTTTTTGCAATATTCCTCAATTCCAAATAACTTTCAAACAGATTCAAATCAATGCACTACCAAACTACACAATCCTCACTATACTCTTCAATCAAAAATCCCTTCTTTCCCTTCTTTATAAAGAAATTACCAACAAAAATCTGAATATTGGGAGAAACACTTACTTGATAGTGATAATCTCCTCTTGAACTCTCCAATTGCACCAAATAAGCATGAAATCACCACTCCAATTGATAGAAATTGAAAAATTAGGGCTTGAAGAAAATTTGGGGGTTTAGGGATTTCAGATTATGAAGTGAGA
Organism: Humulus lupulus; assembly: GCF_963169125.1. Taxonomy (NCBI): domain Eukaryota; kingdom Viridiplantae; phylum Streptophyta; class Magnoliopsida; order Rosales; family Cannabaceae; genus Humulus; species Humulus lupulus. The sequence continues at coordinate 196,630,111 of NC_084796.1, read as the reverse complement.
AGGAGAAGACATATGTGGATTCAAGAGATAATAAGGGGAAATGGGAAAAATTTCTGGGTAGAATGAAGAAATTTAGAGAGAAAATGAGTAGAAAGGAGTTGTGGAATTTTTTCAAAATGGGAAGAATGGAAAAAAGAATAAGAGGGAAACCTCTTTTAATTTTCGGAAGCGCGTGCGCGCCGCGGCGCGCACCTCCAAGCGCTGCGGCGCGTATGCCTTCTGGACTCTCTGGAATTCGCCAAGCGCCGCGACACTTCCTATAGGCGCCGCGGCGCTCTTCTCAGAACCGAGCCCCCTTTCTCTGACTTCGTCAAGGGCCGCGGCTCTTATTGCAGGCGCCGTGGCCCTCTCTCCAAAATCCCAAATCTTAAAAAAAAATTATTTTTATTATTTTTCTAAATTATTATTTTTTTTTTATATATAGTTTCACGATTTCCACAGTTCTATTACATTAAAAGGAAAACTAAAAACTAAACAAAATAATAAGTACAACCACAACTAAACTAAAAATTGTTCATGATTTTTACATACTAACTGAACTAAAAATTAAAAACAAACATAGGAATGCCTCCTATGAGCGCTGTCGTTAACGTCATTTAGCCGGACGCTGCTTTAGTCTTCAGATCAAATCAATTCCAACTCGACCACGGTCCTACATGTCTCCACCAGTCCCTCCAAGTAATGCTTCAATCTCTGTCCGTTCACCTTAAAATCTCCTGTCTTTTCACTATGATCTTGTACTGCTCCATAAGGAAGTGAAAATACTACCGTATATGGTCCAGACCATCTTGACTTCAGTTTTCCAGGAAAAAGTTTAAGCCTAGAATTAAAAAGCAAAACTTTATCCCCTGGTTGAAAATCTTTCCTCAATATTTTCTTATCATGAAAAGCCTTCGATTTCTCCTTATATATCTTCGCATTCTCATAGGCTTCATTTCGGAATTCCTCCAGTTCATTTAACTCCATAAGCCTATTCTGCCCCGCCATGAAGAGATCAACATTCAACTTTTTCACAGCCCAAAAGGCTCTATGCTCCAATTCCACCGGTAGATGACAAGCCTTACCAAACACCAATCGATATGGTGACATTCCAATCGGAGTTTTAAATGCCGTGCGATAAGCCCAAAGTGAATCATCGAGCTTCTTCGACCAATCCTTCCTCGAAGTATTTACTGTCTTTTCCAAGATACATTTTATTTCTCTATTCGATACTTCAGCTTGGCCATTTGCAATTGGGTGATAAAATAATGCCTTGCGATGATGAACACCATAACGCGCACAAAGAGCGGTGAACCACTTATTGCAAAAATGACTTCCCCGATCACTAATAATAGCTCTTGGAGTACCAAATCGAGTGAAGATATTTTTATGAAGGAATTTAATAACTTCCTTCCCCTCACAAGTAGGAGTTGCTGCAGCTTCTACCCATTTAGAAACATAATCTACCGCAAGCAAAATATACTTGTTATTATACGATGATGGGAAGGGACCCATAAAGTCGATCCCCCATACGTCAAATAGCTCGACTTCCAAAATACCGGTCATCGACATTTGATCTCTTCTCGATATGTTCCCAGTTCGTTGACAACGGTCACAACTTTTGACAAAATCATTAGCATCCTTAAATAATGTAGGCCAGTAAAACCCACTTTGCAAAACTTTCGCAGCTGTTCTTGTTCCGCCAAAATGACCACCGCAATGCAAACTATGACAGTGAGTTAAGATTGACAACATCTCCTCCTCAGGAACACATCTACGATTAACTTGATCCAGGCAATGCTTGTACAGAATAGGCTCCTCCCAATAATAATGCTTCACCTCCGAATAAAACTTCTTTAATTGTTGCCTTGTCATTTCAGGGGGTATAACCTTGGCAGCCAAATAATTTACATAGTCCGCAAACCATGGAACCTCCTTACCAACATTCAATTCGAACAACTGCTCATCAGGGAAAGCATCATTAATCTGAACTCCTTTATTAAGACAATTTACCCCAACTTCTAAATGAGACAGATGATCAGCTACCAAGTTCTCAGTACCCTTCTTATCCTTAATTTCCACATCAAATTCTTGTAATAGCAAAATCCACCGAATAAGACGAGGCTTGGAATCTTTCTTAGTCATGAGATACTTTATTGCCGAATGATCCGTATAGACTACCACCTTGTTTCCAATCAAATATGGACGGAACTTGTCGAAGGCATAAACTATGGCTAGAAGTTCTTTTTCCGTTGTTGCATAATTCAGTTGAGCATCATTTAAAGTCCGACTAGCATAATATATAGTTCGAAATACCTTATCCACTCACTGCCCAAGAACCGCTCCAACCTCATAATCACTAGCATCGCACATAAGCTCAAATGGAAGTTCCCAATTAGGAGTACATACTATCGGCGCTGAAATGAGCTTCTCCTTGAGAGTCTTGAAAGCATCCAAACAATCATCATTAAAATCAAACGGAACCCCATTCATCAACAAGTTAGGCAGCGGCTTTGAGATCTTAGAGAAGTCTTTGATAAATCTTCGATAAAATCCTGCATGGCCCAAAAAACTCCTCACTCCTTTAACTGAAATTGGCGGTGGCAAATTCTCTATGGTAGAAATCTTAGCACGATCCACTTCAATTCCTTTCTTAGAAATTTTGTGCCCCAATACAATGCCTTCACTAACCATAAAGTGGCACTTTTCCCAATTAAGCACCAAATGCGACTCCTCACACCTTCTCAACACCATCTCCAAATTCATCAAACACATGTCAAAAGAGGACCCATAAACTGAAAAATCATCCATAAAAATTTCAATCCCTTTTTCAACCAAGTCAGAGAATATTGCCATCATGCACTGTTGAAACGTGGCTGGTGCATTACACAACCCGAATGGCATCCTCCAAAAAGAAAAAGTCCCATAAGGACACGTAAAAGTTGTCTTTTCTTGGTCCTCCGGTGCAATTACGATCTGATGATAGCCCGAGTACCCATCTAAAAAACAATAGTAATTATGCCCCGCCAATCTATCCAACATTTGATCAATGAAAGGCAAAGGAAAATGATCTTTCCTCGTTGCCTTATTCAACTTCCGATAATCAATACATATCCTCCACCCCGTCACTGTCCTAGTTGGAATCAATTCATTGCTTGCATTCTTTATCACCGTCATACCCCCTTTTTTCGGTACCACTTGCACTGGGCTTACCCAAGCACTATCAGAAATTGGGTAAATCACCCCAGCATCCAACCACTTCAAAATCTCTTTCCTCACCACTTCTTTCATTGTTGGATTAAGCCTTCTTTGAGCGTCGATATTCGGTTTCGCCTCATCTTCCATCAGAATTCTATGCATGACTGTTGATGGACTAATTCCTCTTATATCAGCCAAAGTCCACCCTATAGCAGTTTTATGCGCCCGTAACACCCTCAACAATTTCTCCTCCTCTACCTCCGAAAGAAATGATGAGACTATAACTGGAAGAGTCTCTTTCTCCCCAAGATAAGCATAACGAAGGTGGTCTGGTAAAACCTTTAACTCTAAAACAGGTGGCTTCTGAATCGATTGTAATGGTATGTCTGGTCCTGTCCCCAACTCTTCAAATTTCTTATGTTTCCAAGGCTCAGCTGATTTTATCCAATTTAAGTAACTCATCACCTCTTCATTCTCCTCACCATCTACATCATCAACTATAAGACTCAACTCAAGAGGATCCTCCCTTAATGTTCTCCTTTCCACTACTTCTTCGACCACATCAACAGAGAAACAACTATCACTTGTTTTAGGATAAGTCATAGCCTTAAACACATTAAATACTACTTCCTCCCCTTGAACTCTCAGCTTCAACTCTCCCTTTTTCACATCAATCAATGCTTGCCCAGTTGCTAAAAATGGTCTCCCCAAAATAATTGGAACATTCTCATCCTCCTCCATATCAAGTACTATAAAATCAGCCGGAAAAATAAACTTATCCACCTTTACCAACACATCTTCTATAATACCACGAGGATACTTCACAGATCTATCAGCCAGCTGTAATGTTACTGTAGTTGGCCTAGCTTCCCCCAAACCAAGCCTTCGGAATAAAGGCAAAGGCATTATATTAATACTCGCCCCCAAATCACATAAAGCATGCTTACATTCGAACTCCCCAATAGTGCATGGAATGGTAAAACTCCCAGGATCTCTCAACTTTTGAGGAAGCTTCCGTTGCAAAATTGCGCTGCATTCTTCTGTTAATGCCACTGTTTCATAATCACCCATTTTTCTCTTATTTGAGAGAATCTCCTTCATGAACTTTACATAGCTTGTCATTTGTTCTAATGCTTCCGCAAATGGTATATTTATGTGTAACTTCTTGAACACCTCTAAAAACTTTGCAAACTGCTTATCCAAATTATGCTTGCGAAGTCTTTGTGGATATGGAACTCTAACATGATGCTCAATAGTTACAGGTGGGGTCTCCTCTTCTTCCTTAAGGTCTTCAGTAACCTTCTTATCATCCAACTTCTTCTCTCCTTCAACTGACTGACTCTTCTTTGGCCCTTCATATTTCTCTCCACTCCTCAAGGTAATAGCTTGCACTGCTCTTTAGGATTAACTTCTGTAGTGCTAGGCAAATTTCCTTGAGCTCTATTAGTCATTAAAGTAGCCAATTGCCCTATTTGAGTCTCCAAACTTCTTATGGATGCCCTAGTCTCAGTCATGAATTGGTTAAGCACATCAGATTGGGATTCAGCTGGTTTCATTGGCATGGGTGGGGGTGGTCTATTTTGTGGTTGATAGTAGCCCGGTGGAGGATTTTGGTGTGCATATTGTTGTGGATAGGGTGGCCTATTTTGGGTAGGTATATAAGGTGGCTGAGGTTGAGGATAAGGTTGGAGAGTGTTTTGGTTGTTAGACCAGGAAAAATTGGGATGGTTCTTCCAAGCTGGGTTGTAAGCCATGGAATTGGGATTGTTTGGCTGTCTTGGGTAATTTCCTATGGCTTGAACTTCTTCCATGGGCATATTATTCATGTCTGTAGCAGGGCATTGGTTTGGTTGATGGGCTGTACCACACACTTCACATGAGTTTTGAACTTGCATAGCTTGAGAGGGTAGGGTAGTCTTTTGCAATTGCTTCGTCAAAGCTGCTACTTGAGCGGTAAGCATGGTTATGGCATCCACTTCCATCATTCCAGCCACCTTCTTTGGCTGCCCCCTTTCATTTGGCCATTGGTAATTGTTCATCGCCATCTCCTCTAATAGCTCATATGCCTCATTAGCACTTTTGCTCATAAAAGCACCTCCCACCGCAGCTTCTATAATTGTTCTTGTCGTCCCATTCAAACCATTATAAAAATTATGCACCAACATCCACTTTTCTATTCCATGGTGCGGACACTTCCTTAGAAACTCCTTAAAGCGCTCCCAAGAATCATACAATGACTCTCCATCCAACTGATAAAAATTATTAATCTCACCCCTTAACTTTGCAGCCTTCGCTGGAGGAATGAACTTGGCAAGGAATTTCTGAGCTAACTCCTCCCATGTAGTGATTGAATTCTCTTGTAAGGAAATCAGCCAACTTTTCGCCCTATCCCTCAATGAAAATGGGAATAGCCTCAGTCTTATAACATCATCACTCACCCCATTCATCCTGAACGTAGCACATAACTCCAGGAATTTAGCTATGTGTAAATTAGGGTCCTCCGTCGGCATACCTCCAAACTGAACAGTTGTTTGAACCATCTGAAGAATGGCTGGCTTAATCTCAAAGTAGTTTGCAGCAATGGTTGGAGGTCTGAAATGCACTCCTGTAACAGTAGAAAGTACATAATCTCTCAGTGTTCGTTCTCCTTGCTCCCTTGGACCCTCCGTAGCCCCTTGACCATTATTAGCGCCATTTCCTAGATTATCAGCCATGGTGAATTCCAATTTCCTTTTTATTTTCCGGTTCTGCCTGCACGTTCTTTCAATTTCCCGGTCTATTGGTATAACCTGTTTTTTTCTATTACTTCGCATATACCAACTAGTCCTGAAATACAAGAGAACCTTGATCCGGATTAAATGTAAAAAAAAATTCAATTTAGAAAAAAAATTAACTTATTGGTATTAACAAAAACAGTCCCCGGCAACGGCGCCAAAAACTTGATCGCAAAAATGTAACACACAAGTATACGTGGTCTAATCAAGTAATATATGATAAGTTAAGTGTCGATCCCACGAAGACTGATATTAATCACCAACAATTAATTCCTAATTCTAATTGATTTGCTTAATAATTTCAGATTACAATTAAAATACTTACTACTAAAAATTAGGAAACTACTAACACTTAAATAAATGCAGTAATAAGAGTTGATTTAATTTAATAGATGCAAGAGTTAGGGCTTTAGTTTCATCAACTTTCCACTTATGATTTCTACTCAATTCTCAAGATTTCTTAATTCTGTTGTAGTAGTCTTGTTAGGATCTATAATTCTCTACAATATACTATTCCCTACATCTCTGTGGTAAATCAATATATTGCAGGCTTTAAACACACAATCCCTAAACTACACAACTCATAAAAGTACTTTCGTCTAACATGAAATTGTGATTATTTATCTTTAGCATAATTATCCTTTTCTTTTCAGAGTTTAGGTTAAAATCATATGGACATGTAAATGACGATCAAACATTCACAAGCATTAAGTGTACGATAAATAATCCACAGCAGAAGAAAGAAATTCAGAAAAATTTCATTAAGAAATCATAGTTTCAAGAAGAATCCACTAAAACCCTAATAATAAGATTAGTTCAAAGCAGACATAATGACATCAACCAAATTAAATATAAACAATAACATCAGTAGAGAGATTACAGAAGAGAAGAAGAATTCAAACTTTTAGATCCTCCATGTTTTTCTTCTGCCTCCAAAGACTTATCTCTTTCTAATTCTGCCTTCTCCCTAAAATTAACTCTAAAAACGTATTTAAACCAAAATCCTAAAAAAAACTAACAAATTCGAAAATTCACGTGCAGCCACACGCGCCGTGGCGCGTGTCAATGCTTCAGCAAGCGCCCTCTCTGACTTCAGCAAGCGTCGCGGTGCGTCCCCCAGGCGCCGCAGCCCTTCAAAATTCCAGAATTTAGGCAACTTTCTGTTTCTCCCTTGGGCCGCAGCTCTCCATTCAAGCGTCGCGGCCCCTAAAATTCTTCCAAAATCTCGATTCCAAACTGCAAATCTACCAATTATCTCCGCGAATGAGTCTTCAGCTTCCTTCTTATCAACTTTTAGCACAAATTGCTCAATTTCAACTGATTTTCCAGTCATTTGCCAAACTTCACGATTTCCTCTCCTATTTCCTGAAAACATACCAAAACAAGCATAATACCGCAACACACTCCACCAAAAATGACTCAAACTGATCCTAAACACATGTTAAAACTATGCTAAAAACGGACTCATCAGCTATATATTAATAAAATGATGTTTATCCATACTTGCCCTTGTATGCCTCCTTATTGCCTATTTGTTACTTGTTTGTTGTCTTCGTTGGGCCATCGCGTGCCACTTGCCTTGTTGTGTGCTTTGTGTTGTGTGGATGTTCCAAGGAATGACTTGCTTTGTGCTTGCTCATACTTCGTTATTGCATGTTGCATGTTCGAGATGTGTTTGTGGCTAACCACTGAGTTTGTTTACCCGCAGGTGTGTGTTGTAGGCTGACTTGCTAGCTTGGAGTGTCCTTTAGTGTCGCACGTTCTGTCTCCTTGGAGTACCCAAATAGCCGACCCATGACAGTTGGTATCAAAGACAGGTTAGAGAAAGCTTGGCATAACACACAAATGGTGAGCAACACTCAGAGGATCGAAGCGCTTGAGAAGCCCGTGGAGGAACTAGATGGCTTGGATGAGAGGGTCAGGGATCTTTCCTCTACAAGCCGTAACTCTGGATCGTCAGATGGAAGCAACGCATAGCTGTGCTAGTGAAGGAAAATGATGTTCTGCTATCCAGAATAATTGCGTTGGAGTAAAGAAACACTCCAACAAGTACTTCTGTTAACCCTCGATGGGAAGAGTGCATTGCAATAGTGGAGCGCATGTTGAAGGAACAACAAGTATCCAAAAATGACATCACAGAAGACTGCAGGGAGTCAGTTGGCGCGCTCAGAGAAGAAACGACTGAGCTAACGGTGAAGGTGAACCTAACCATGCGAGTTGTTGGGATTGCTCCTGCAACAGGACTGATAGGTATGGAATATGGCCGAGTTAAAGTGCCTGAGCCGAGGCCCTATAATGGGACTAGAGATGTAAAAGACTTGGAAAATTTTCTCTTCAACATGGAACACTATTTTAGAGTCGTACGAGCCGATTCTGAAGAAGGAAAGATTTTTATGGCTAACATGTACTTGTCCAGGGATGCCAAGGTGTGGTGGAAGACAAAGTATGATGACATTGAGAATGGTAGTTGCACCATCACATCATGGGGAGACTTGAAGAGAGAAATGAAGACACGATTTCTACCAGATTATGTCGCCTACATGGCTCGATGCCAGTTGAGAGAGCTTAAACAAGTCGGGACAGTTCGAGAATATGTGAAGAAGTTTTTGGGACTAATGCTCGATATAAAGGCCATGTCTGAAGTAGAAAGGCTCTTCTTCTTCCTCGAGGGATTGAAACCGTGGGCCAAACAAGAACTTCAGAGACAGCGTGTCTGACCTATCCACCGCTCAAGCTGCTGCTAAATGCTTGACAGACTACACTCTGGAGATCAGCCTGCTGAAGAGGGCTACCCCTCCAACCAGCTCAAGTAGCACTGGGAGTAAGAAGTCTAGGAAGTCATGGCAGGGTAAGAGTGGGGGAGAGAAGAGGACAGTAGAGTCCAGTTCTTCCAGCGGTACAGATGCTGCTGCAGGGAAGAAGCCGCTAGCTTGTTGGCTCTGAAAGGGACATCATAAGTCGGTAGTTTTCCCTTACAGGGGCAAGTTGAATGCCCTCATTGGTCAAGAAGAACAGAGTGAAGAAGATGAGGAGGATGAAGAGTATGCGCACATGGGCGCTGTCCGCCTGTTGAATGCTTTCAAGAAGCATGGTGAAAAAGGGAAGAAGACCCTAGGGAAAGGGCTAATGTTTGTGGATGCCACCATCAATGACAAGTCGGCCAAGAGCGTGATGATTGATACTGGCACCACCCACAACTTCATCTCAGAACTCGAAGCCAAGCGACTGGGACTAAAACTAGAGAAAGATGCAGATCGCATGAAAGCGATCAACTCAAAGGCCTTAGCCACAACTGGAGTGGTTAAAGGCGTAAAAGATAAGATCGACATGTGGGAGGGGCAGACTGGCTTAGTGGTGGTCTATGTGGATGAATTTCATGTAGTTTTGGGAATGGACTTCCTAATCAAGAAAGGTGCCATCCCGATTCCTTCTACTGGGAGTTTGCTCAAAATGGGAGAGACTCCTACAATGGTGCTTACAAAGGTGATACCACCCCCTGGTGTGAAGCTGCTATCAGCTTTACAGTTTAAGAAGGGTGTGAAGAAACAGGAGCCCACTTATGTATTGGTACCCACCGTGTTCGAAGAAACAGTGGAAGAGATTGTTCCACTTGAAATTACGAGGGTCTCGAAGATGTATGGGGACATGATGCTAGATAAACTCCCCAAAGCCGTTAGCCAGGAAGTCACAACGGGGTTGAATATCCGACTCGGGGCAAGTCGAGGGGTATTTTGGGTATTAGATGTTTCATGGGGTTATCGGGTTATGGAAATAAATATTTGGAGATATATTTGAGGTTAGAATGTTTAAGAGGGAATATTGGGGAAATTTACCATTTTACCCTCGGGGATGTTTTTGGCACCCCGGGCCTTGAGGTAACCTTAAAGACCTAAGTTAAATAAAACAAAATTCAAGAAAAACTCAGACACTTGTAGAAATCGACCCAAGCATTTTCTCTTTATCTCTTTCTTGAAGTTTTCTCTCCATTGGAAGTTTGGAGAACTCTTGATGAAATTTGATCAAAGACTAAGGAACTTCAGTTGGGATTTTGGGAGCTAGAGGCTTGGACCTTAGTGAACTGATTTGAGGACTCACTTCTGCTTAAGGTAAGCTTTGATCTCAGTGAATTGCTTTGAGTAGCTGCTGGTTTTCTTAGAGTTTGCATGTGTGATGGATGATGGATCATTCTTGAGTTTGATGAGGTTTTGAGCAAGAATTATTGTTAGGCTTTGCTGCTTTGTTCATGGTATAAATTCTGTGATGATTAGCTTAAGTTTTTGGGTTGATTTTGGGGTTAATTGGATGGGTTTTCGTGACAAAAATGGAGGATTTTTCTGGGTTCGAAGGGTCAGGCCGCGACATTGGTCTTGCTGAGCCGCGGCCCTCCAAAGCATTTTGGTGGCCTGGAAGAAGGGCGGGCCGCGACATGCCCTGGCTAGGGCCGCGGTGCGCCTACCCTAATTTGGGGTTGCTCTCTGTTTTGGGGGCGGGCCGTGGCATGGCCTTATGGGGTCGCGGCTCTTAGTGCATTTTAAGACTTTAAAGTGTGTTTAGGCTTGGGGACTCAATGGTTAAGGCTCGGGATGGATTTTATCACCTGGATTGATAGAATTCAAGGTCTCAGATCAGATCCACTGCGGGCAGAGCAGTGGATGAATATGATTTCCTCAATTCTGGATTTTATGAGGGTTGAGGGGAATGAGGGGGTAGCTTGTGCTAGCTACATGTTTAGAGAGGATGCCCGCATCTAGTGGGATGTGGTAGTTCAGAGAAGGAATGTGGCTGCTATGACTTGGGAAGAGTTCAGAAATATCTTTAATGAGAAGTATCACAATGTTGTAGTTCGAGCTGCGAAGGTTGACGAGTTCATCAACCTAACTCAGAACCGGTTGACAATTACTAAGTATGCTCTGAGATTTGATCGGTTGGCGATGTTTGCACCAGATTTAGTGCCAACTGATACGGCAAGAAGAGACAGATTTGTACTGGGATTGAACGTTATGATCACCCGTGATGCTCAGGTTGTAGACAAGGCCATTACAGCTGAGGGGGTCGAGGACCAGATTTGGAGAGAAAGCGCAGTTAGGTGCGATGCCAGGAGGATGGTGCCTCTTTTTATTGGATCCAGTGAAGGTAGTGGCTCTAATGAGCAGAAGAGAAAGGCCCCAGATTCTTTTGTTCGTCCTAGCTCAGATTGGAGGGCACGGGGTGCTTTTGGTGGCCGTCAAGGCAGAGGTGACAACTGGAGGAGCTTTCCAGTGTGTCCATGGTGCAGACGATGACACCAGGGTGAGTGCAGGATTAACGCCTGCTTTGTCTGTGGGAGTGCCAATCATCTAAAGAGGGACTGCCCATAAGTCAGGAAAGAGGAGTCGTAGCAGAGCGACAGTCTCGCTCCTACCAAAGTATTTAGTTTGACTCAGACTGAGGTGGAGGCTAGCCCCTCGGTTGTGACAGGTCAGATTTCTAGTGCTAGTTCTCCTTATACTGCATTGTTTGATTCGGGAGCTACTTATTTGTTTATGTCTGCTAGAGTGATAGATCAGCTGTGTAGACCTAGTGTTTTGTATGCTAGGGGTTTTCAGACTTTGTTGCTGACTGGAGAACTAGTAGTCTCTAGGAGGTGGATTAGAGCTTTAGCAGTAAAGGTAGATGGTAAGGAATTGTTTGCTGATCTAATTGAGCTTGTGATGGATGACTTCGATATGATCCTGGGGATGGATTGGCTATCAAAGTATGGGGCGACAATTGACTGTAAGCGAGGATGGTGACCTTTGAACCAGAAGGGGAGGTAACCTTTGTATTTGTGGGAGCATTTGGTGGACCGCGGATACCTATGATTTCAGCACTGAAGGCAAGAGACCTGATGCAGGGAGGTTGCATAGGATTCCTAACGAATGTTGTGGATACCTCTAGGGTTATGTCGGTTGGACCGGATGAGACTAGATTAGTGTGTGAGTTTCCAGATTTATTTCCAGAAGATCCGCTAGGGTTTCCACCGCAACGGGAGATTAATTTTGTTTTAGAGTTGGCGCCAGGGGTAGAGCCAGTAGGATACCTTACAGAATGGCTCCAGCAGAATTAAAAGAGTTGAAGATTCAGGTGCAGGAGTTACTTGATTTGGGGTTCATTAGACCGAGTTTCTCCCCATGGGGTGCTCCTGTGTTGTTCGTCAAGAAGAAGGATGGATCTCTTAGGATGTGTATTGACTACAGGGAGCTGAATAAGTTAACCATTAAGAACAAGTATCCACTACCTAGGATCGACGATTTATTTGATCAGTTACAGGGAAGAACAATGTTTTCCAAGATAGACCTCTGATCAGGTTACCATCAGTTAAGGATTAAAGGGGAGGACATACCAAAGACCACTTTTCCGAACGAGGTATGGACACCATGAATTCCTAGTTATGTCCTTTGGATTAACCAATGCCCCAGCAGATTTTTTGGATATGATGAATAGAGTTTTCAAGGATTATTTGGATATTTTTGTGATTGTGTTCATCAACGACATTTTGGTGTACTCTCGGTCAGATTCAGAGCATGAGAAGCATCTATGATTGGTATTGCAGCAGTTAAGAGAGCATAGCTTATATGCTAAGTTCAGCAAGTGCGAGTTCTGGTTATCGTAAGTTACATTTCTGGGCCATATCATCAGTAAGGAGGGGATTCTGGGTGACCCAAGTAAGATTGAGGCAGTGAGATTGGCCTGGACCGAGCAATGTTCCTGAAGTGAGGAGTTTTCTGGGATTGGCAGGATATTATCGGCGGTTCGTGGAGGGATTCTCCAGGATAGCTACGCCATTGACAGAATTGACAAAGAAGAAGACAAAGTATGTTTGGACAGATAAATGTGAGAACAGTTTTAAAGAGTTGAAGCGGCGACTGATCACCGCTCCAGTGTTGAGTCTGCCGACAGATAATGAGAAGTTTGTTGTTTATTGTGATGCTTCCTGACAGGGTTTAGGGTGTGTGTTGATGCAAGCTAATAAGGTGATAGCATATGCATCGAGACAGTTAAAGGAGTATGAGCAGAGATATCCCATGCATGATCTGGAGTTGGCAGTGATGGTATTCGCACTTAAGATTTGGAGACATTATCTATATGGTGAGAAGTGTGAGATATACACTGATCATAAGAGCTTGAAGTGCTTCTTTACTCAGAAGGATCTGAATATGTGCCAGAGACGGTGGTTAGAGTTCGTTAAGGATTATGATTGTGATATCCTATACCATCCTAGGAAGGCTAATGTAGTGGCTGATGCATTGAGTCGGAAAGGCCCAGGACAGTTGTTTAGTTCGAGATAGATATCTGATAAGCTAGCTGAGGAGATGACTAAAGCGGGTATAGAGTTGGTGGTTGGTCGGTTAGCCAACATCACTCTTCAGTCTACACTCCTTAAGAGGATCAAGGAGGCACAGGGGAAAGATTTCCAGTTGAGAGGTCACAGAGAGAACGTCTTAGTCGGAGCGGCTCAGGACTTTTCTATTTCAAAGATAGGGTTACTAAAGTACAAGGGTCGAATCTGTGTTCTGATGGATTCTGATATCCGGCGAGAGATCTTAGATGAATCGCATACCACTCCCTATTCCTTGCATCCGTATACGACGAAGATGTACCGGGATTTGAGAGTTTTGTATTGGTGGTCGGGCATGAAGAGGGATGTGGTGGATTATGTGACCAAGTGCTTAACTTGTCAGCAGGTCAAGGCTGAACATCAGAGGCTAGCAGGGTTGCTGCAACCTCTGGGGATTCCAGAATGGAAGTGGGATGATATCACCATGGACTTCATGGTTGGTTTGTTGAGGACCGTGGGACAGCATGACTCGGTGTGGGTGATTGTGGATAAGTATACCAAGTCTGCCCGCTTTTTACCTGTAAAGACGACTTATATTGTGGAGCAGTATGCTGAGTTATATATGAAGGAAATTGTTTGACTTCATGGGGCTCCGAGGTCGATAGTATCCGACAGGGACCCCACCTTCACTTCCAAGTTTTGGGAGAGTCTGCAGAAGGCTATGGGCATGTAGTTACGATTTAATACCGCTTATCATCCTCAGATAGATGGACAGTCTGAGAGGACGATTCAGATATTGGAGGATATATTGCGATCCTGCGTGCTAGATTTTGGGGGATCTTGGAGTAAGCATCTCCCTTTGATCGAGTTCTTGTACAATAACAGTTATCAGGCGACTATCGGAGTGGCTCCATATGAGATGCTTTATGGAAGGAAGTGTAGATCACCTATCCATTGGGATGAGACAGGTGAGAAGAGTTATTAGGGTCCTGAGATGGTTCAGAGGACCAATGAAGAGATTGAGAAGATTAGAGCGTGAATGCTCGCCTCCCAGAGTCGCCAGAAGAGTTATGCAGACCTGAAAAACAGGAGTGTGAAATTTCAGGTTGGTGACCATGTGTTTCTTAGGGTTTCACCTTTGAGGGGAATGAAACGGTTTGGTGTTCGGGGCAAGCTGAGCCCTAGGTTTTTTGGCCCCTTCGAGATTCTGAAACTCGTTGGAGAGGTAGCTTATAGACTGGCGATGCCTCCAGCTTTGTCAGGGGATCATGATGTTTTTCGTGTATCCATGCTCTAAAAGTATGTATCAGATTCGACGTACGCTTTGAGTTATGAGAATTTGGAGCTGGACCAGGATTTGTCTTATGAGGAGAAGTCGGTTCAGATTCTTGACCGGAAGGATAAAGTCTTGCGAAGCAAGACCATCGCCTTGGTGAAAGTGTTGTGGAAGAACAGGAAGATTGAGGAGGCAACATGGGAACTTGATTCAGAAATGCGGGAGCGGTATTTCGAGTTGTTCAGGTAATTTTGAGGATGAAATTTCTGTGTGGGGATAGTTGTAGTAACCCAAATTTGCTAATAAGGCTTAGGGCCTTGATTAGCGTGCCTGGAAGGCAATAACTGAATTATGGTTATAATATGTGAATTTATGTGAATATGTGATTAGAGATGCATGTTTAGTTGAATTAAATATGCATGTGGGCCCCGTTTGGATATTAAGGGCATGTTTTTAATTTTAGCCCGTTGAGGGCATAAATTTGATAAATGAGATAAATGTGACATGCTTGTGATATATCTATGTAGCACGATCTGGGACAGTCTTAGGGAGTCGTTAGCCAGGAAGTCACAATGGGGTTGAATATCCGACTCGAGGCGAGTCGAGGGGTATTTTGGGTATTAGATATTTCATGGGGTTATCGGGTTACGGAAATAAATATTTGGAGATATATTTGAGGTTAGAATGTTTAAGAGGGAATATTGGGGAAATTTACCATTTTACCCTCGGGGACGTTTTTGGCACCCCGAACCTTGAGGTAACCTTAAAGACCTAAGTTAAATATAACAGAATTCAAGAAACACTCAGAAACGTGTAGAAACCGACCCAAGCATTTTCTCTCTATCTCTCTCTCGAAGTTTTCTCTCCTTTTGAAGTTTGGAGAACTCTTGGCGAAATTTGATCAAAGACTAAGGAACTTCAGCTGGGATTTTGGGAGCTAGAGGCTTGGAGCTTAGGGAACTGATTTGGGGACTCACTTCAGCTTAAGGTAAGCTTTAATCTTAGTGAATTGCTTTGAGTAGCTGCTGGTTTTCTTAGAGTTTGCATGTGTGATGGGTGATGGATCATTCTTGAGTTTGATGAGGTTTTGAGTTAGAATTATTGTTAGGCTTTCCTGCTGAGTTCATGGTATAACTTCTGTGATGATTAGCTTGAGTTGTTGGGTTGATTTTGGGGTTAATGGGATGCGTTTTCGTGACAAAAATGAAGGATTTTTCTGGGTTCGAAGGGTCGGGCCACTACATTGTTCTTGCTGAGCTGTGGCCCTCCGAAGCATTTTGGTGACCTGGAAGAAGGGCGGGTCGTGGCGCGCTTGCCCTGATTTGGGGTTGCTCTATGTTTTGGGGACGGGCAGCAGCATGGCCTTATGGGGTCGCGGCTCTTAGTGCATTTTAAGGCTTTAAAGTGTGTTTAGGCTTGGGAACTCAAAGGTTAAGGCTCGGGATGGATTTTTATCACCCCGATTGATAGAATTCAAGGTCCCAAAGATTAGAGTTATGGCTCGAAGTTATTTAATGGATTAGAACTTGATGGATGAATCTTGTTAATGCGTTGTGACTAGGGTTTCAGCGAGGCTCAGACTAGGGGACTATGCTCAGGACATCGGTGCTTGAAAAGCTTGGGACACAGGTAAGAAAACTGTTGTTCCCGTAGAGCTTGTATGCAGGGCAGGGCCCTATATGATTGTGTTGTAGGGCGTAGCCCTTTGATTGAGTTTGTTCATGTTAGTATTTGCTTTATTATGCTATGCATGCATATGTGTAAATGTTCGACAAGAGCCGGGAACGGCGCAGGCCGAGATCGGCAAGGCTGGGAACGGTGTTAATCACGTGGAGTGTAAGGTCGAGTGCGGCAAGGGGCCGAGAGCAGCGTTTAGCACGCAGAGTGCGAGTTGCCAAGGCGAGACCCTAAAGGATACCTGGGATATCCTCACAGTGTGGACTGCGAACCCAGGGCCTGGTAAAGCACCTAGGACGGGATGGCCGTATGTGTATAGCCTATTGATGGCCTGTTTATATGCTAAGTGTTTGATATACATATGTTATCTACTTGTGAGGGTTTTCTTGCTGGGATTTCGCTCACGGGTGCTCTATGGTGCAGGTAAGGGCAAGGGAAAGGTCAACCAACCATGAGTATGGAGAGCGCGAAGCGGCTCGTACATGTTTGGCCTGCCTCGCTGCCACGTCCAGGGGTATTTGGGAGATGATTGTACTAAACTTAGATTTTTTCGTCTAGTCGACTCTGCTTGTATTCATGTGTTGTAAACATTTCTAAATAGTGTTTTGGGATCCCAAATGTTAAACACTTTATGATTTTCAGTAAATGGAATTATTTTCAAAGTTTATGACCTTGTTTATGGTTTAATTACACGTTTGTCTTAAAACCTCGATTAGCGAGTTAAATGCACATTTTAAAATCACTTAGTAATGGCTCTAAGGAAGTAAGGCGTAACGACAAGGCAGGATGCTTGAACCAGGCAGCTGATGCCTTGAGTCGCAAAGCAGAATTAGCAACTCTATAGATCTTGGCTAGTTTTTCGACTAGCGTGGTGAACACTCCACTCAAGGAGCGCATCAAGGAAAACCTGGAGAAAGACCCAGTTGTCAAAACCATCCTGAAGCTCGTGAGAGAAGGCAAGAATCGACAGTTCTGGGTGAAGAATGATCTTCTGTGGGCCAAAGGGGATCGCTTGTATGTTCAGAAAGCTAGAGATTTGTGGAAGACATTACTAAGCGAGTGTCATGACACCCTGTGGGCATGTCATCCAGGGTGGCAGAGAACGCATGCTCTTTTGAAGCAGGGATACTACTGGCCACAGATGCGAGATGATGTAGTGGAGTACACCAAGACCTGCCTCGTTTATCAGCAAGACAAGGTCGAGAGGAACAAGACACCTGGGTTCTTGGAGCTATTGTGAGTCCCAAGCCAACCATGGGAGAGTGTGTCGCTTGACTTTATAACTAGCCTACCGAAGACAGAGGATTTAAGTGCGATCTTGGTGGTCATGGATAGATTCTCGAAGTATGAAACATTCATCCCGGTGTCGAAGTACTTTTCGGTAGAGGAGACAGCACGACAATTCTTCAAGCTTATTGTCAAATATTTGGGAGTGCCCCAGAACATTGTTAGTGATCGAGATGGGAGATTCACTGGGACCTTTTGGTCCAAACTATTCAGCCTCTTGGGTTCACAATTGAACATATCCTCGAGCTACCATCCATAGACAGATGGGCAAACATAAGGATTCAACGAGATGTTGGAGGAGTACTTGCGCCACTTTTTCAATGCCAATCATAAGAACTGGCTGTAACTACTCGATGTAGCTCAATTTTTCTTCAACTCTCAAAAGAGTTCTTCATCGAATAAGAGCCCTTTTGAAGTTGTTAATGGACAGCAGCCACTGTTGCCCCACATAGTGGACGAACATCATGGTCGAAACCAGCGAGCCTTTCACTTCACAAAAGACTGGAAGAAAACGACAGAGATTGCCCAAGCTTATTTAGAAAAAACATAAAAAAGAATGAAGAAGTGGGCAGTTCAGAAACGCAGACCACTGGAGTTTAAAGAAGGTGACTTAGTGTTAATCAAGTTGAGGCCTGGACAATTGAGATTCCAAGGGGACAAAGACATCAGACTCGTTCGCAAGTACGAGGGTCCAGTCTCAATCATCTCAAAACTTGGCCTAACTTCCAACAAGTCAACCTACCAGCATGGATGAAGATACACCCGGTCCTTCGCATTAGCAACTTGAAGTCATATCATGAAGATCAAACAAATCCAGAGCGCAACAAGTCAATCAGAGGAGGAATCATCATTCAGCCAAGGAGCAGGCGTCAACCTGAAGAAATCTTGGTAGAGAGGATGGTCACCACCGATCGTAAAAATCATAAGGAATATCTGGTAAAATGGAAGGGGCTCGCAGATAACGAGATAAGCTGGGAGAGGGCGGAAGACTTGAAGAAGATCACATAGACGATTGAAGATCTACAAGCAACTTCGTCGAGGATGTCGAAGAATTGAGTGGGGGAGAGTGTGGCGATCTGCCCCTTTGGCACACTCACGTGGGGCCATTTTGTAAGTGAGCATTCCTTGGTGCTTGATCATTAGTCAAGTCTTGCACCAAGCAACCTCATGGGGTAGGGTAGTGGAAATTTTGTAATTATGCATATGTCTCCCACACAAAAATCATATATGTTACTGGGAAGACCTTGTATCCCTAGACGGCTCCTTAGGGGGAGGTGACCTGGTGACTTAGGGAAGCACCATGGCCACCAGCAGGTGGGGGCCAAAGCTGTGTACTCCCTTGCCCTAACAAGGCTATATATTAATAAAATGATGTTTACCCATACTTGCCCTTGTATGCTTCCTTATTGCCTATGTGTTACTTGTTTGTCGTCTTCGTTGGGCCATCGCGTGCCACTTGCCTTTTTGTGTGCTTTGTGTTGTGTGGATGTTCCAAGGAATGACTTGCTTTGTGCTTGCTCATACTTCCTTATTGCCCGTTGCATGTCTGAGATGTGTTTGTGACTAACCACTGAGTTTGTTTGCCCGCAGGTGTGTGTTGTAGGCTGACTTGCTAGCTTGGAGTGTCTGCAAGTGTCGCACGTTCTGTCTACTTGGAGTACCCAAATAGTTAGCCCGTGACACATAGCAGCGCCAAGTCCTGCGGACCCACCACCTCAACTGCGCAGCAGCGCCCTGCGCCAGGTCCCGCGAACACCACCTCGGCCGCGCAGCAGCGCCCTGCGCCAGGTCCCGCGGACACCACCTTGGCTGCGCAGTAGTGCCTCACGCTAGGTCCCGCAGACACCACCTTGGCTGCGCAGCAGCGCCTCGCGCCAGGTCCCGTGGACCCACCACCTCAACCACGCAGCAGGGCCTTGCACCAGGTCCCACGGACCCACCACCTTGGCCTAACAGTAGCACCTAGCGCCAGGTCCCATGGACCCACCACCTCGGCCACGCAGTAGCGCCTCGTGCCAGGTCCCGTAAACCCACCACCTCGGCTGCACAGCAGCACCCTGCGCCAGGTCTTGCGGACACTACCTCGGTTGTAAAGTAGCGCCTCATGCCAAGTCCCACGGACCCACCACCTCGGTCGTGCAACAGCGCCCTGTTCCAGGTCCTGCGGACCAACCACCTCGGCCACACAGCAGTGCCCCGTGCCAAGTCTCGAGGGCCCACCACCTCGATTGCGCAGCAGCGCCCCACACCAGGCCCGTGAAGACCACCTCAGCCGTGCAGTAGCACCAGGTCCCGTGGACACCACCTCGGTCGTGCAGCAACGCCTCGCGCCAGGTCCCACGGACATGCCTCGCCATTTGCCTGCTAGCCTTGTCATGCGAGATGCCATGGCTTGTGCTCAAGGGTCCATGCGAGTCCCAACATCTTGCCGGGATAAAGACCCGCGAAAGGCATCTTGCCTCGCCATATCTTCCATGACAACCCATAAGTTCTACATCACTTAACCAAATGTAAGAAAGCTTGGTGAAAAGGTGTATCTTTGAAATAGGAAAAAGAACCATCAGGTACAAGGCATGCCCACGAGTATGGGATGTAAGTAATTGAGGAGGACAGAGGCGCGACTCTGACATCTGTACCCAACAAGTAGTGGAGGTACGACACGGTACCATGGCAGGAGTACTTTTGCAGACCTCTGACATATACCGGAGCTGACTACCACTCCTCCTACACCACTACCACCTACAGCCTGAATATACAGCTCCTTTTCTCTTCGGGACCACAATGTACCAAGAGCCATTAGAGCTCACATATAAATAGGGCCTCACTTCATCATTGAAGGGGGTTGGAAAATTCATTGTATATAGAGGTTATTAAACAATATACAGGTTTTTACTCCATTATTGATATGCATTTATCATTCCTTAAGTCTATTCTATATTCTCATTTAGTTATTATCTTACTAAACTTTGTGTTTTCCGATCTAACATCGTTGACGAGTTCTCACTGCCAACATAAACTTCTATTAAATCCTGAGCATATAGCTAATCGTATTTATAGTGACGTAATCAAAGTGGAATATAAATAAGATTATATGTTCAAATATAAGTTAGTCCTAAGATTAGTCAATGCACAGGATTTACACTGACTTGCCAATCTACTATATGATCTACTTACACATCGCAATGTTATGTTCTTTCTTGAACACTAGCAAAGTAGATAAGATCGGATGTGTTTGTTACATCGGATTGGACCGATATTGACAGTAGATAGGATGAGTAAACATACTATTATTATCTATTCTAGTCATATCATATAGTTGACCATAGCTGAATTAAATCTTAATTCTGAGTGGTTAGTATTCTAACTGATTTTATTATTTGAGTTCTTTGACTTGTTCGTTACCAGCTTACCCTACGGACTAGCTCATACTTACATCTTGGGAACTCGATAGTATAATTGACTGGGAGTGTTAATCATAGATATGAACATCTATGGCTTTTGATGAAGAAGTTAAATGATGGTTTTGTTTTAGTTTGGTTCAAGGTGCTAAATTATAGAGATCTCATTTCAGTAATTAATATTAGTTTACTGAAATATCATTTACAAGGAACTAAGTGTTTTAAGGATAAAATACAATGAGGGGTAAAACTATATTTTAGTCTCATCTCATTGTAGATTGTCTATAGAGAATTGAGTGATAATTATGGTTATAACAATTGATAATTAATAACGTATCTATATTGCTTATAGAGCATTCTATAAATTCAAGAGTGCAATTCTAAGTCTTTACTGGAGTCACGAGGAATTAACAAGTTAGTAAATTTAATTGTTAAATTTATGATAACTTATTAGAGCTTGATTTCATATGCCCATGGTCCCCACTATACCTTGGATAAAATCATCTAGATAGTCTCAATTAATTGATTAATTTATCAATTATAATATCAAAGTTGACCAGGTCAATTTTGGATAGTTTCACAGAGTTATGTAATTTAGAGAAGAAAAAAGAAATTATGGCAGATTAAACACACATGACATATGGTTTTTGAGAAGATCTGAAGATCTAGTCTTGATGCTCTAGGTTTTAGATTCTCTCTACAGCATAAGTCATTTTCTAAGCCTCAATTTTTCTCTTCTATTCTTCTTCTTTTTGTATTTATCTCATGTGTTGTGAATTTCCCACTCTAGTCTAGGTGATTCTAAGGATACTTTGGAAGGCTATGAAAAAAATTGAAGATCTATTAAGTTTCTTGGTGATACCCTGCAACAAAAAGGATACAAGGGTTAGAGAAACTGAAGGAAGGACTCATTCATTCCGATGTATATGATGTAAGTGTTCTTATCATTATCTCTATATGAATTCAATTTTAGAAACATGTTCTAGGTTGTCTTATACTTATATGTTAATATGAGATTTACATGAAAATAAACAAGAACCTGAATAAGTTTTCCCAACAATATATTGATTGGCTAGCTACCTAGAATATTTATGGGCCTAAGAACTTCCTTTCACCTACCTCATCCCAATGCACAGGCACTCTACACTTTCATCCATACAACATTTCATAGGGAGTCATCCCAATATTTGATTGGTAAATATTGTGTACGAAAATTCTATTAATGGTAAGTGTCGACTCCATGACCCTGAGAAGTTGAACACGCACTTAATAGATCTTTCGGGGTCTGAAATGTCCATTCTGACTGCCCATCTGTTTGATGGTGAAACACAATGCTGAACTTCAATTACATCCTAATTTCCTTGTCAAAACTAGCCCAAAACTTTGATGTAAACCATGGGTCTCTATCTAACAATATCATCACAGGTACACCACGCAATCTAACAATTTCTTGCCCGTATAACTCAACTAATTGGTCCATATAATAAGTCATACATCTCGCCAAGAAATGAGTTGACTTAGTACAACAATCCACAATTACCCAAATTGTGGAAGGTTGTTTAGGTATTCGAGGTAGCCCTATCATAAAATTCATAACAATGTCTTGAGATTGGTAAAAGGTTGTAGGCATCCTCTAAGTTTTTAGTGCTATGATTTAATCTGCTAACGTGTTAGACACTTAGTATGGCAGAGAAAAACTATCGTGTTATCATAATTAGAAAGACAAGAGATTTTTTTTTCAAGGGGGGGGGGGGGGGGGGGGGGGGGGTCAAGTATCATCTATGCAATTAAATGTTAGGTACCCTATTTCATTGTAGGTGGGTGCACTTTGGTAATTGATGTATATACATAAAAACTAGGGGTGTGAAAATATTATCCAATCCAATTGGAACCGACAGATCCAATTACAACCAATCGCAAAAATTTGGATATTCAATTATGATTGGGTTTGATTAAATAAGACTTTATTGATCCAAATTAGATTGATTTGGTTGTTGGATGATATATGTAAATGTACAATACAACCAAATCGATCCAATTGTATATATATTTCAAAAATATATTTATTTAAAAGAATATATATTTATTTAGGATTTTGCTTATAATTTATGTTGTATTTGTATGGAGTTGTATCATTTTTAAAAAATTAGTCTTTCTATTTATAATACTATGAATTATTTGAGCAAATTTAGCTAAACAAAGGCAAAAAATCATCGGATGGATCCAATCCAACCAAATACATAAGCAGGGGGACACATCCAATGGATAAAACCTATCCAATCCAATGAATAATTGGATCAGATCAGATCGGTTGAGATAAGTTAATTGGACTGGATAGGTTGTAAAAATCAAACATCCAATGAATAATTTGATCGGATCAGATAAGCCTAAAAACATTGGATGAGATCCAACGAACACCCATAATAAAAACCTTTTATAAGGATAGCAAATGGCTAAAGTTTTTTTCTTTTAAAAATTTACTTCAAGCCTTAAAATGTATCATAGATTCGATGGTCATGTAGTTTGATTACCAATTTTGAGTGGAATAATTTCCTATTTTAAATTCCATACAATACCATTCTACAATATGCTTGCATTAGTTGCCTATTTCAAGTCGAATCACTAATTCTTTTTCAGTTCAAAATAATTTGTTCTGTTCAAACTACATGTTCAACATCTATGAAAATGGTTTGTGTATTTCTTTATGATGAAGTGATAGCGTTTTCTTTTCTGTTGCAGCATTGATGAATTTATAGTTGATGTAGTAGATTAGTTGCTTTATTGGATATATATAAAGAATAGTCTTCTGCACATACAAAGTTTGATTGCATTAATATGTTAGAAGTTTCTGTTAGAAATAATATAGTGGAGAAGAACAAAATATATATTAATATATTTAATTGAAGAACAAAAATGAAAAACAATACAATAGAAAGAATAAACCAAAGCCGAGGCACGCAAAAAACACTTTCCTTAAAGCAGATTTGCCCCCTCTACCTGAACGGTGCTAGAGGATTCGTGAGCAACCACTTCCCATGATACAACAGCTATCAAGCAAGACGAATGCACCACTGCATCTGCTTAGGCGAACTCAAAATAAACCTTCCCTCTATCACCATAAATTACTATACTGACTGAAGAGAAAAAGAAAAAAAAACTAAGTGTGTGATGCTCTGTATCTGTGTGCCTAGAATGAAAGGAGAAGCCTCTTTTTATAGGTTTCATGGAGAGTTGAAAAATGTGTGAATCAAATGCATTAATGCCCAAATATCCAACAAATCTTGTATCTTAATATCTGAAAATCAATCAGAATTAAATACCCTTATACTGGTAATATCAGCAATTACCCAAAGTGATTTTATGATAATCAATTAGAATTAATCACACAATATTTTGATATCTTAAATTTGACTAAAGTGATTTGCTAAAATCAATCAAAATAAATCACATAATATTCATATAATATCATCTTTAATCATGGTGATTTGCTGAATCATTTCCATTTTAGGCATCAATTTCTCATTCACTCAATTTTTTCCAACAATCCCCCACATGAATGAAATTGATCAACATTAAGAAACAAAGACTCGACACGACTCGACACAACAAGGTGATAGAGTTCTCTAATTGATACCTGCATAGGATAGGTGGGTGTTAGCCTTTGAACCTTCCCTTGTGAGAATATATTTACTTTATTAACTGATCAGTAGACGCAATATCTTTGAACTGTTCTGTCATTTGTGTAAATGATGATATATCTCACACAGATATCTTTTCGGCATAGTTTCGGTTCTCATGGTTATGTTCATTTTGGCCGTGAACATCTGCCTGGTTCTGTGAGAGGTTTTAGAGAATTGAGCCCCCAAAATTCTCCTTCGAAGCGGTCCCACTTCTCTCTCACATAGGTGACCTCTTATCTAAGAGAAATCTCGCATTACTCTACTTGGACTACCAATGTGTAAGGGTCATTAAAAGCTTGAGCTTAACCTTTTTTACAATGGGCATCATTGTTTCAGCTTTGGGATGGGTAGGGGTAATCCCCCACAGTGATCCTACTCGGTCTCAATAACTAGGTTGTCCCATTGAACCTAGATCTTGGGATCTCCAGTCAACTAGGTTGGGTTTCCTTTATATCAACCTTAATTTCCTTTGGGCTTAAGCCTCATTCCTTCTCATGTCTTTTCAACTTGATCTCTGTTTAACCCTTTGGTTAGTGGATCCGCAATGTTATCTTTTGATTTCAGATAATCAATTGAGATAACTCCAGTTGAGATTAGTTGTCTAACAGTATTATGTCTTCGACGTATGTGTTTAGACTTACCGTTATACAAAACATTTTGTGCCCAACCAATTGTTGCTTGGTTATCACAATATATACATATTGCAGGCACAGGTTTAGGCCATTCTGGAATATCCTCCAAGAAATTACGCAGCCATTCTGCTTCTTCACTACATTTATCTAGAGCTACAAACTCAGATTCCATCGTGGATCTAGTGATTACAGTTTGTTTCGATGATTTCCATGAAACAGCTACGCCACCCAGAGTGAACACATATCCACTAGTACCTTTCGAATCTTGGATGTTAGATATCCAGCTTGCATCAGTATATCCTTCAAGAACAACTGGTTCTCTGGCATAGTTCAATCCATAGTTTTGAGTATACCGCAGGTACCTTAGTACTCTTGTAATTGCCTTCTAGTGTTCAATACCGTGATTACTCGTGAATTGACTTAAAGTACTTACAGTGTAAGCAATATCTAGTCTTGTACAACTCATCAATTACATTAGACTACCTATCACTCTAGCATACTCTACTTGAGAGACACTGTCGCCTTTATTCTTGGATAGATGATGACTTATGTCAATCGGTGTTCTGGACACACCAGAATCATTTTTACCAAATTTGTCAAGAATCTTGTCCACATAGTGTGACTGACTCAAACTAAGTCCAACTGGCGTCCTTGTAATCTTTATTCCTAGAATTACATCAGCCAGTCCCATATCCTTCATGTCAAACCTTAAGTTCAACATATCTTTGGTAGATTTTACCAATCGTTGGTTGCTTTCGACAATGAGTATATCATCTACATACAAACAAAGAATAATATATCCATCATTTGTATTTTTGACATAAACACATTTGTCACACTCATTGATTTTGAAGCTACTGGTCATCATGACACTGTCAAATTTTTTATGCCATTTTTTTGGAGCTTGCTTAAGTCCATATAAGGATTTTACCAATTTGCACACTTTCCTTTCTTTTCCTGAAACTACAAAACCCTCGGGTTGTTCCATGTAGATTTCTTCATCAAGATCCCCATTTAGAAAGGCAGTTTTTACGTCCATTTGGTGGACTTCAAGATTTCTCAATGCACCAATTGTCAAAATCATCTTAATGGAATTTATTCTCGTCACAGGAGAATACGTGTCAAAGTAGTCATGGCCTTCTTTTTGTTTGTAACCTTTTATTACAAGTCTAGCCTTATACTTATCAATTGTTCCATCTGTTTTCATTTTCCGTTTGAAAATCCACTTGGACCCTAGAGGTTTACATCCGGGAGGGAGGTCAACAAGTTCCCAAGTATGATTTTGCATGATGGAATCAATTTCGCTTCTTATGGCTTCCTTCCATAAAGGACCCTCAGTAGAGCTCACAACTTCTTCATATGTACGAGGTTCTGCCTCTACCATATAAGTTAGAAAATTTGGTCCAAAAGAATTTTCTATCCTTGCCTTTTTACTCTGTCTTGGCTCTACTTGGACTTCTTCACTCTCCTCTTCTATTTCTTTCTCATGGATATTCTCATCCATGATCTCAAATGTTCGTTTAGACGAGCTTGGTTCATCCCCATTAGGTTTACAAGGAAATATATGTTCAAAGAACGATGCATTTTTTGATTCCATTATCGTATTCTTGTGGATGTCAGGGTTTTTAGACTCGTGTACAAAGAATCGATATGCATTGCTATTTTGCGCATAGCCAATGAAAATACAGTCAACTGTTTTAGGGCCTATTTTCATCTTCTTTGGCAATGGTACTACAACCTTTGCAAGACACCCCCACACTTTTAAGTACTTGTAAGAAGGTAGCCTACCTTTCCAAAGTTCATCGGGCGTCTTTTGTTCTTTCCTTTTGGGAATCTTATTTAAAAGATAGTTAGCCGACAAAATGGCTTCACCCCACATGTTTTGTGGCAATCCCGAACTTATTAACATAGGATTCATCATGTCCTTTAGAGTGCTATATTTTCATTCTGCCACTCCATTGGATTGAGGAGAATAAGGTGGTGTGACCTCGTGAATAATTCCGTGTTGTGCAGAGAATTCACCAAAAGGCTGTATGTATTCACCACCATGGTCACTTCTTATCATCTTAATTTTCTTATTAAGTTGATTTTCAACCTCTTGCTTATAGAGAGTAAATTTCTCTATAGTTTCACCCTTGCTTTTTAGCAAGTATACATAACAATACTTTGTACTATCATCAATGAAAGTAATAAAGTACTTGTTACCTCCTCTTGTTTGAGCAAACTTTAAATCACAAATGTCACTATGAATTAAATCAAGGGGTTCAGTGTTTCTTTCAACCGTTTGGAATGATGATCTGATTAGTTTTGCCTCTACACAAGTTTCACACTTAAGTTTGGAATTAATATTAAACGTGGGTATGTGATTCAAGTTAATCAACCTACGCAAAGTATCATAATTAACATGACCTAGTCTACCATGCCATAAATTTGAAGACTCAAGCAAGTAAACAGAAGAAGTAATAGTGTTATTATTACTAATAGTCTTTGGCTTAACAACCATTACATTCATCTTCCACATTCCCTCTTTCACATAACCCTTCCCAATAGGAACACCAGCTTTAGTCAGTACAATTTTATGGGACTCAAAAAACCATCTTGAACCCATGTACACTCAGCAGTGCTCCAGAGATCAGATTCCTGCGAATGTCAGACACATATAACACATTCTATAGCTTGACACTCTTTCCAGACGTCATCTTCAAGTACACAGTACCCTGCCCCTTTATCTCAGAGGTTGCCGAGTTTCCCATGTAGATCTTATCCCCATTTTCCACCAAAGTAAGGTCGGAGAAGGCAGACTTGTTTGCACAGACATGACAAGTAGCTCCAGTATCGAGCCACCATTCCTTTGGATTAGCATCCACCAGGTTTATTTCAGAGACCACAACACATAGGTCTAGGTCAGCGATCTCTTGGGACATTGCTTCCACAGCATTAGCCTCATTTCCTTTCTTTTTCAGAAGTCTACAATCTGATGATTTATGTCCCGACTTGTTGTAGTTAAAGCACTTCCCTTGGAATTTCGACCCTTGGAATTTCAGCTTCTTTGAAACTCCACCTTTTGGTCCTAGTTTGGACCATGGCTTGGCCTTATTAGCCTTCTTCCCCTTGGATCCTTTGTCATGCTCCACCATATTAGCCTTGGCAGCATTTGGGATTTGAGGATCGCCTCTCAGCACTTGTGTTATCCTCTTTAATGCAAAGTCAGGGAATGAGATCCTCAACACTCATTTCCTTTCGCTTGTGCTTGAGATAATTTTTGAAGTCTATCCATGCAGGGGTAGCTTCTCTATAATTGCAGCTACTTGGAAAGACTCACTCAAGACTATCCCTTCAGCATGTATTCCATGGATAATCAATTGAAGATCTTGCACTTGGCTTATCACATTTTTGGAATCCACCATCTTGAAGTTCAAGAATTGGCCAACCAAGAATTTCTTAGCTCTAGCATCTTCGGCTTTGTACTTGTGGTCCAAAGACTCCCACAGTTCCTTAGCCGTTTTCTTCACACTGTACACACTATACAGCGAGTCAAACAAGCCATTCAGAATGTAATTCCTACAAAGGAATTCAGCATGCTTCCATGCCTCAACTACATGTTGAGTTTGCACATCTACTTCATCCTCTCCAACAGTGGGAGGATCATCTTTCAAGAATCTCACAAGATTCAATGTTGTTAAGTAGAATAACATTTTCTGCTGTCAGGTCTTAAAATTCACACCAGTGAATTTTTCTGGTTTCTCATTATGGTTCACAGGAACCGTTGGAACCGAAACTTGCACAGGCTGGTCCTTTGAGGATTGGTTCTTTGTGGTCGAAGCCGGAGTTCGGGGAGATCCACCAGTGCTTTCAGTAGGAATAACATCCATATTTTCAGTCATATCTGAACGGTTACATAATACGTAAATAATTAGGCAATAATGCAACTTTAGAAAGATAATATATGTGAACCAAAAAATTATATAATTACCTACTGATATGTGGCGTTAAATTATATATATAAATAAATAAATAGTTGTAATGACAATACCAATTAAGGTAAGTAAATATGCATATACATTTCCCTATTTATTATAAGAATGTGTGGAACATTTCATCAATGTGCATATACATAGTTAAATTAGACAATATGCCCAAACTATAAATATATGATATATTTAAAATTCTAGAATATACATTAAACATATATGACATATATATACGTGTTTCATGCATATAAACACAAAGAATATATTTCATATGGAAAGATAGCAGAATATGAAAGTACTGGAAAAAAAAATCAGTGCATATAACTATGCACATATATATAAATATATTGCTACCACCGAAATGATATAGGAAGAAAAATAGATATATGCCCATATGTGCTTGAATATAATAGCTCAATATAAAAAAAAAAAAATTGGAATAGCAACACGTGATTTTCCCTAGAAATAATCCAACTAGTCACATGTAGACTATTTTATGTGATAACTTGATAAAACATGCATTAAAAGGAATCACGTGTATATGTAAAATATGACTAACATATATATGTTAATAATTGAGACAAGAAAATTATGCATATAAAATATATGCAAAACTTTCATATTAATACATATATATATATATATATCTTAAAGAAAATTAAGAGCATAGAAAGATAATAAAATTATTATCAGCAGTGATTAAACACAAAAAATTCAGAAATGGTTTTCGCCCTTCAATCTGATAGACTTCTCTGAAGGAGTCTAAAATCTGCTTTAACATTATTAGAAATTATAAAGTGGAGAAGAACAAAATATATATTAATATATTTAATTGAAGAACAGAAATGAAAAACAATACAAGAGAAAGAATAAATCAAAGCCGAGGCACGCGAAACACGTTTTCCTTAAAGCAGATTTGCCCCCTCTACCTGAACGGTGCTAGAGGATTCGTGAGCAACCACTTCCCAGGATACAACAGCTATCAAGCAGGACGAATGCACCTCTGCGTCTGCTTAGGCGAACTCGAAATAAACCTTCCATCTATCACCAGAAATTACTATACAGACTGAAGAGAAAAAGAAAAAAAAAACTAAGTGTGTGATGCTCTGTATCTGTGTGCCTAGAATGAAAGGAGAAGCCTCTTTTTATAAGCTTCATAGAGAGTTGAAAAATGTGTGAATCAAATGCATTAATGCCCAAATATCCAACAAATCTGGTATCTTAATATCTGAAAATCAATCAGAATTAAATACCTTTATACTGGTAATATCAGCAATTACCCAAAGTGATTTTCTGATAATCAATTAGAATTAATCACACAATATTTTGATATCTTAAATTTGACCAAAGTGATTTGCCAAAATCAATCAGAATAAATCACATAATATTCATATAATATCACCTTTAATCAATGTTATTTGCTGGATCATTTTCATTTTAGGCATTAATTTCTCATTCACTCAATTTTTTCCAACAATTTCTAACCCTAGTTATAAATAATTGTCATCTCCCCTACTATTCATTTATGTATATTTCTCTTATGCTTTCAGGCTTACCCACACATGTCTTAGCCATTCATAATTTATTCTGAATTATTTTCGGGCAACGAGTTTGATTTTCTCTGTGGGTTTTTTCGTTGTTATTCTTTTTGATAAGTGGAATATAAATAATTGTTATTAATTTATTTATATACATATATTGAATCGTATATAATAACTCATTTATCCTTTTATTTCATTGAGAATCTAAACCAAAAACCATGATAAGATTTATTTCTTTGCTTTGAGAATTGGAGAATTTAAGCATTGTATCTCATACTTGCTACTAATATTTTTGTTGGTGCTATGTTTTAACTTTTTACTGGGATGAACTCTTACATATTAATTGTGTGTTTAGGCATATTAGATTTCAGGAACTCATTCTCTCTGTTAATTGGAGATTGGAGATTTGGAGATTCTGAATGAATTTGAAGCTTTTCAGGCTTATCAATTGGAGATTTTTTTTTTTAGAATAATTTGGAGATTCTTTTATATATTATGTTTTTGGTCATTTTTGTGCCACTACCACATCACGTTGGTGGAAACAGTGTAGTTGTGAGAAACTTAAAAAAAATTTCTGAAATTCTCATTTTTAATGTATTACCAAGTATTCAAGTAGTTAACTTTTTTTGTCAGATTCCAATCTGTCAGATGTCTTATGTGCTACATTTGATTGCTGATTGAATGTTAAATACACAAAACTTAAATGATTGAAATAATTAAATGACATACATAAATTTTATACCGTTTCCCTAGTCTATGAGCCACACCCTGAGATTACTGGTACAAAATACAATTATCTTATGCAAGATAAGCTTGAGTACTGCCTTCCAAGTTTGTTTAACACTTGAATTTCTTTCAATGTTCTGGTGATTGATCTTCTCCTAAAGATGTAGCTTTCTTCCTTCCAAAGAAAAGCTTGTAAGAGTCTTCTCTTAAAGACACAATTACTAGATTAAGAAAATCACCTCACATAAAAAAAAACACTCCTCTAGAAATAAAATAAGATATAGAGACAAGGAACTGGAGGGGTAAATATTTCTGGTCCTTGAAGTTTTATTTATAACAAAATGGTTGATCAATGACTGATTCATGAAATCTTCAAACCCTTGTTAAGAAATATGCAACATTCCTTAAATAGGCTCGAAACGTCTGACTAATGGGTCAATTCTAAGAATTAACCTGGACTGAAATCCATCTACGTTTCTTAGCTAGATATAATTATGACCAAAGCTACAATTAATGTCAATGGGTGGTCCACATAAATATATCAATAAATAAAAATATTCCAATCAATCACATGTATTCAAATGAAAATATAATTTACAATAAAGAATATAATTCTTTATAATACAATATTCTTTGACAAAAATATATTTATGATTGGAACCATCTAGGTGCCTGGTTGGTAATACTTCAAAAATTAATTTTTTATTTAATTAATTAAAAATATGACAATTAAACATAAAATATGTTTGGTAATTTTATTTTTATTTATTAATTTTTTAAATTTTAATTAAAATTCATTAAATTTTGAAGATAGAATTTTTTCACTTTAAAAATTTTTTAAATTGTTTTTGACTTCTTCTTTCTTTTTTTTCTTCTCTTCTTCAAATCAACACCTCATATTGTTAAACAAAAAATAAAAATAAAAATTATCAAAAACATTTATTATTTTTTCTTTTTTTAAAAAAAAAAAAATAGTTATCAAACATATTTTTATTTTTTAAAAATAAAGAAATAAAAATAAAATTACACTTCCATTTTTATGTTTAAAAAATTCAAAACGAAAATTTTATCAAACATAACTTTAATATCAAAATATACAGTACTATAAATAAGGTAAAAAAAAAATTACTTGGTGTGAAAACAAGAATTTCTAATAACTCATATAAGACAACAAAGATATTTACATAATAAAGAATAAAATTCTTTAGTTAAAAAATATATTTTTCTAAAACAAGTCTGCATAAGAGACAGATACATAAGAAAAACCTTCAATTTCAGAATTGATTTGGTCAGGTTGAGAAAAACGATCGGCTCGGCCAGATCAGCTTGAGCAGCTCACTAAGCAGATTATGCATGAACCTTGTACAAAAGTCCATCCAGGTTTGTTTTTTATCTACAAATAAGTTTATTAGTGCGCAGAATAAATCACTGAATAGAATCTCAAAATTGTCCCAAATAATACACAATATGCTAAAATTAAAGGAAACAAAATATCACAAAATAATTAAAGGAATCATCATATAATATGGAGGTGTAACAATATGTGCATAGAGTTTTTACACCAAAACATTACAGACCTATGTAGCAAGTTATTTAGTTTAGTGGAATCCATCTAAACTAAACATAATTGGTTAACAAGTTTGGAAACTGGTATATATGTATATCGTACCAAATTATATATATATATTTTTTTTAGTTTTACCTATATTTCATTATAACCCTAAATAAAGATCAAACCCACATGGGCTATTATTCAATTTATTATTCAAATTTAAAAATAAAAATTAAAAAGGGATTTAGACTTTGAATAAAAAATAACATACAACATTTAACAAAACAATTATACTTATAATACAGATTTAAAAAAACAATTTTAGAATTGTTCTTCACCATTAAATATTATTCAAGCATATTTAATTACAACATTACCTGCACCAAACACCTATTTCCATAACATATCATTATAAGACTATAGAAAAGTATTATAATAAATATTAAAAAAAGCGCTTAAGTAAACTAAGTGAAAATAAATGGCAGTCTTTGAAATTTTTAAGCAGCAAAGTTATAATTTTCCATTATCTAGTTTTCCTTTTTCAGAAAAAAAAAATACTTCAACTAATGCTTGTTCTCTACATATCCTTCTATGCCTCTCTTTCTCTTGGTGTTGGTGAAGCCTTCCACGCTTATGTTTCTTACTGGCGAAGCTCTTATAGACGTTTTCTTTAAGATCCAAGGGAAGAGCACCTCTCTATTCAAGGCTCTTCTGTACACCTTGTTGAAATTCAGGGCTTTGTGGAATCTCAAGATATGTCTTCACTTTCAAGTTTTCTTTGATTGTTATTTCTATAATGTTTTCTTCTCTTCTCATTTCTGATAATAAATTTTGCATCTACTTTTGATATATATATATAACACAGCTTCCTCTCACATGGCAGTTTTGCCTCTCCGAATCGGTCCCAATCAATCTCTGCATCACAACTATTTTGTCCAGGAGTGACATTGTCATCTTATTATGTGGTGTTTGTCACCTCTTCCGAAGGAGATTGTTGTTTTTGTAAGATTTTTCATATACCCATATATATATTTATATAAACTCAATTTATATACATATATTTTTTAGAAGATATTCGTGTTACTCTGTCTTCCTTGTCAAATTCTTGGTTTTCTATAATTTTACTTCAAGAGTGGAAAATCAGAGGTTGTTATGTTTAATATTAAGTTTAGTTTATGTTTGGGTACCAAATTAGCCAGTCTTCGACTATAGATGCACATTTGGTGGTAAGTATTGGAGTATGATGCACTTCTACATTTTGAGACTAACAGTATTGCTTGTGTTAGCCCAACCCAAATAGAAGGCCCAATAGTTTTAGACCCGAAGGATATGCAAGGGAAGATAAGAGGCTGGATAGAAAAAGCTAGCCATGTGGGAGAGCCAACCCAGGTCCCAGAGAAAGGAAGCTGCTACGAGAATGAAGAGAACCAACCGACTAGTGATGGCAAGAGAGTGCGGGCGCGTGGAGCACGAGTGCGTGTGCGACCCTGATGGCTCAAGGAGTTCGTTAGGCTGGAGCAATGCTGAGGGGCACGGCTGGGAGAATATTTTCTGTTACCTGTTATTACTATCTTTGTATTTCCTAAATTGCTGGGTATATAAGGACCCTTTGTAACAGAATGGTTTTTGTTGAATGAAATTGCAATTGACTTGCTGGGAGATTGACCTTGTCTCGAAGAAGGCTCTTTGCCAACACTGGTGCTTTCATTGATTCTTCATCCCAAGCATGAAGAACAAAGAACTTGCCGCTATGATTCACGCTCTGGAGCTCAATTTCCATAAACATTCGGAGGAAAAATTCGCCCGATTCACTGCTAAACTGGATGAACAGGTCTCTCGACTCGATGACCGAGTCAATCAACTGCAATCGCCATTGGTGACACCGCAAGGAGGGAAAGGGAGCATGATGCACAGTCTGCATTCTCCTGCTGGGCAGACTTCCGAGGTGTTGTCGGAAACCCGGGACATGAATCACATCCTCAAGATTATGAGAGTGAAGGTTCCTCGGTTCGAAGGAACAAATGTGGAAGACTGGGTCTAGAAAATTAACAAGTTTTTTTATCTGCACGGGGTTTCTCCAGACATCCGATTATCCATGATAGCTTTTCACCTTGATGGACCTCCATCAACCTGGTTTCAATGGATGGAAAAAGGGGGTGGGTTCTCGGACTGGGAGTCCTTTCTTCGGGCCTTACGTCTGCGTTTTGGAGTCTCCATTTATGAGGATCCACTGGGGAGGATCGCTAAACTGACTCAGACTGGGCGTGTGTCGGCTTTTCGAGCTGAATTTGAAGAACTAATGACTCGTATTTCAGGTGTGTCGGAGCAATTTTTCTTGAATTTTTTTGTTTCGGGCTTGAAAAATGAAATTCGAAGAGAGTTGTTGCTGGCCAAACCAGTGGACTTAGCTGATACCATGGCCAAGGCTCAACTGTTTGAAGATAGGCACGATGATCTGTTGGGTCGTGTACGGGGTGAGGGGGCTCGCTCGGGATGGTCTTCGACTTCTAGTGCATCCAATACCAATGTAACAGTAGCTGCCAAATTTCAAAAACCCAGTCCCTCTGCTTTACCAGTGAAACGTTTGTCACCTGCCGAGCTCAAGGAGAAAAGGGATAAAGGACTGTGTTTCACTTGCGATGAGAAATACAGTTTTGGGCATAAATGTAAGAATCATGTTCTCATTCTTTGTGCCCAAGGAGATGAGGAGGAAGATGACGAGGCGACACTCACTGAACAAGAGGAAATCTACGACTTAGAGGATGGGCTCACAGAGGAGGTGAGTTTGAATTCCTTGTCTAATTCGACCAACCCGAGGATATTTCGAATCGCTGCTCAACATGGATTCGAGACTCTGGAAGTTTTAATTGACACCGGAAGCAATAACAACTTTATTCAAGAGGCCCTAGCAGCTCGTTTGGGGTTGGCTTGTGAAGAGACTAAACGGTTCAAAGTTTACATGGGGAATGGCAACTCTCTTTGGTGTTCCCAACTATGTAAAGAGGTGGAATTATCACTGCAGGGGCATAAGTTTTTGGTTGATTTGTATGTCTTGCCGATATGGGGTCTTGACGTGGTCTTGGGGATGCAGTGGCTTCAGACTTTGGGACCTTGCATCCATGATCATAAGGCATTGACGATGGAATTTAAATGGAAGGGTAATGTTGTCAAACTCGCTGGGTCCTCAAATGCAGAAAATCATCAATTGTCCTCGGCTCACTTACAGACTATGTGTAGAGAGGGTGATATAAAAGATGTCTTTATGTTGGCCACGGTTTCACAGCCAAAGTCAGGGGTTATTGCAGAGGTCGCTGACTTGGAAAAACAATTACCATTGGAGGGACAAGGCATTCTGTTAGAGTTTCAGGATGTGTTCGCTGAACCAACACAACTACCACCGCCTCGCCAGACCGATCACCGAATTTTCTTGCAACCGGGTTCGAAACCAGTCAACGTACGACCATATCGTTATCCTTATTTTCAGAAGGATATTATTGAACAGTTAGTTCGGGAGATGGAGCATTGATAACTCTAGAAATTATAGTTATTTTACCACATTTTTAAGCTAAAAGTGATTTAGTTCTTAAGTTTTTAATTAAATTATTAAGTGTTAATTACTTTTTTTGAATTTATTAGCTTTATTTTAATTTTATAGATTTTTGTGTGTTTTTATAGTTATTTTGTTGTAATATATTGTAGTTGAATTATTTAAATTATTGTAGTTTAATTTGTGGTAAAAAAATGTTATATTATTAAGCGTAGGTGTTAAATATAAATTAAGTTATAATTAATATTTTCAAAGAATTAAATTGATTTATTTTATAGTTGAAAATATTTTATTATAATTTATTTTATATTTATTTTGTAGGGATTTCATTGTATTTTTGTGTGGAAAAAAATGATAAAAAAGTTGAAAAAGAAGTGGAAAGTGGCATTTTTGAAACACATTCAGCAGGCCCAAGTCACCAGCCCATTGCTCCACC
This sequence comes from Humulus lupulus, assembly GCF_963169125.1. Lineage (NCBI taxonomy): Eukaryota > Viridiplantae > Streptophyta > Magnoliopsida > Rosales > Cannabaceae > Humulus > Humulus lupulus. The sequence continues at coordinate 196,593,140 of NC_084796.1, read as the reverse complement.
CAGCTACAAGCCTTCTCCACGCCAGCCTCAACTTCCTTCAGCATATAGCATCAACACCAAAGTCATCACTCCAGCATCTCACAATTCAGCTCCTTCAGCAAATCACCCACGTGAGCTCCATATAGCATCAACCTCAATCCAGCCACACGGGCCCGAATCCTTCAGCAAAAGGCCCAACTCCAAGCAGCTCCAGCTCTCTACCGAAACAGCTTCAAGGCCCACCAGCTGCCCCATTTCAGCCCGCCTGGCCCAATTCCACACGGCCCAAAATAGCCTCACAAAACAGCCACAATCTTTTGCCTAAACCAGCTGCCAAATAGCCACCAAAATACCAAAAATCATGTTTTTCATTCCCAATATTTTTCTCTCAAATATCAATTCACTCTTCCCTATTTTTCTTACCTAAATAAACATTCCTAATTAATTTTTTTACCCTAGCTTTTCACTAATCTTTTACCCAACCAAACATTTTATATTTCCAATATTCTTACACTTACTCTATTTATCCTACCACTTCCCAACACAATTAAATTAATCAATTTATTTATTTTAATTTGATTAATTTAATATCCATATTTTGCCTATAAATAGAGTCTTGTAAGACCATTTGGAGGCTCTTCTTCTTCATCTTTTCAACATCTTCTACACATATTTTTCTCTCTTCTTTTCACTATTTTCTCTCTACCATTTTCATCTATTGAAGAGCATGTGAAGTATGTTATTTTGTAATTTTTATTTCAATCTAGTTATGTAACGACCCAAATTCACTAATAAGGCCTAAGGGCCTTGATTAGTGTGCCAGGAGGGCATTACTGGAATAATTGTGATTTAATGAGTAATTATATGTTTAATGATGCTTTTATGATAATTGATTATATTACGTGGTAATATGATATGTGTTATATGTGAGAACCACATTATGATGTGGATAAATCTGCAACCGGCGACTCGAGGCGATCCTAGGGCTAGATAGCGGGAAAAGTCACAACGGGGTATTATAATTGACTTTGGGCAAGTCAGGGGTATTTTAGGTATCAGGTAGTGATATAGACTATCGGGTGATGAAAATAAATAATTGGAGATATATTTGAGGTTAGGATGTCTAGGCGGGAATATTGGGGGATTTTATCATTTTGGCCTCAGGGACGGTTCCGGTACCCCGAGCCTTGGGATTAACTTAATGGATAAGTTAGACTTAAGGAAGCCTTTAGAAGAAAAACACAAACCGACCTTAACTTAGCTTTATCTCTCTCTCTCTCTCTCACGCTTAAGGAGAAAAACCAAAGGAAGGGAAAAACACAGAAAATCAAAGGGGAAACAAGCTGGATTCTGTGATTTGAGGTGAGGAACTGAAGGTGTAGCTCAGCGATTTATCAAGCACTAGAACAGGATTAAGGTAAGCATTTAACTCTGTTTTCTGTGGTTGAATTATGAGTTTTAGCTGGGTTTTAGTTAAGTGCTGAAACATGTTTAGTTGTGATGTTCTAAGGCAGAATTAAGAAGGGAACTTGGGGACCTAGCTTGGCCACAGCTTGGTGAAGTGATTCTAAAGCAAAGGTGAGTTCTAACTCCAAGTTTAGAGGTTTTAGATTGTGTTTCAGTGACTGGTTTGGGTGTTTGTAGCATTTGGATTTCAGAAGTTGAAAGGAAGAGATTGAAGTGTGTTGGGCTGTGTAGTCTTGGGAATTATGTTGCTTAGATCATGTTAAAGAAGTTGGGAATTAATTGGTTTTGGTTTGGGGGCTTTGGGATAGCTTTAGGTGAGGTTTGGAGATTGAAAATGGTGGTTTTTTCTGGGTTCGAAGGGTCGGGCCGCGGCATGGTTCTTGGTGAGCTGCGGCCCTTCAAGGGTGTTGCATGCTGAGGAAGATGGGCGGGCCGCGGCATGGTCCAAGCAATGTCGCGGCCCTTACCTGTTTTTGTGCCTTGGATGGCTCTGTTTGGGGGCCATGTCGCGGCATGGGTGGCCTATGCCGCGGCGCTTAAGGGATTTTGGGATTTTGAGATTTTAGGCTTGGAAATTTAACCTAGGGTGCTCGGGGTTGAGTCTTTTACTATATTTGGTGAAATTCAATGTTTCGAGTACTAGAACTTGGCTTGGAAGCTCATTTAAGGTTGTTAATGGTGTCTTTCTTCATGGTTGTGACTAGGTGTTAAGCTAGGGCTCGAGGATCGGATCGCGCTCAAGGAGTATCGCCCGTAACTAACTCATTTGAAAGCTAAAGGTAAGAAAACTGCACCCGGTTGATTATATGTAACGGGACTAAGGGCTCCCTACTGTAAAAGCTTGAAAGGATGGTATTAATCCATGCAAGCCATTTAGTGAACCAACAGCCTAAGGGTGCCAAGGGTCTTACTAGCGCACAGGGCGCGGCTCGGCCACTGGTAGCCGAGGACAGCTTATTATGCACTGAGCTTGGTTTAAGCGGGCCAGAGTCAGTGGGTTAAACAGAGGGCGCGGCCTAAGTCGTTGGCCTTGATTATTATGTGATATGAGTAGTATATGTGATAGAATGTATCTTGTAATTGATTGTATATTCTGATTATCTGTTGTGGACTATCTAATGAGTATATGTGTTTATTGAGTTATTTGTCTGTTATTATTGTTTGAGTTATCTGTGATGTTTTCTTGCTGGGCCTTGGCTCACTGGTGCTACGTGGTGCAGGTAAAGGCAAGGGCAAGTTAGATCATTTCTGACTGGAGAACTCAGCGAGCGGAATGTACATAGCCAGGTGCTCGGTCGCCATGGTTGAGGTCTAGGCAAGGACATGGAACCTAAAGACTGTCTGTTTTACCTTAGTATGGCTAGTGGATATTCACATACTTTTGGGAGTCTGTAAACTTATTTTAACTTTGTGTTTATGGGATCCCTTGTTTACTACAGTTTAAATATATGAAATGAGTCTTTTGAGACCAAAACCTTTTTAACCATAGATCTTGCATGGTTAGAGACACGTTTTCAAATTAATGACTTGATTAGCGAGTCCTGCACCTTTACAAGTACACAGTGTAACGGTCTTGGCTATCCAGGGCATTACAACTTGGTATTAGAGCGTCCTAGGATTAAGGGTTCCTGAAGACAGCCTGGATATGTACATTTGTTGCTGGAGACAAGCTCAAGTTGGGGTTTGGTAACGTGTATATGTGTTCCTATGTGCTTATGTGCCTAAGATGAGTTATGCAAGTTGTTATTGACTGAGTTATTAGGAAGCATGAGATACTGATAGGCCTGGCCCTTGACTGCTGTGTGAAAACATTGAGGCATGTTTATTAACATTGCCGTGCATGTAAATGAGTATATGACGATTAATTGTTTATGGTATATGGATGCTTATATGTGTTGGTTACCTGTGAATGGTTATGTTCTATTGTTGAGTTTTGGGGAAGCTTTTACCCTGTCATTGTGGTCTGACCGCCGAGTCGATATTTGCAGATTGACTTGGATAGTTATGTGTCCAAGGAAATCTTCATGACTAGCCGGCACTGGGTCCGGGACCAGGGGCAATGACCAAGGCCAGACACCTCCGCCAGTCCCTGAGAACTGGCAGCCATTAATGGCTGAGATGCAGGCTCGATTACAAAGTCAGGATGAGTTGATTCGTATTTTGCAGCAGCAGGCTCCATCAGGGAGTGCTGCCCCTTCTTTACCACCTGTAGTGGTACCAGCTGTGCAGCCTAGGGAGGTTGTTAACAGGTTGGAGTCGTTATATGAGCGGTTCAGGAAGCAGCAACCCTCAGTCTTTGAGGGAGGACCAGATCTGCTGAAGGCCGAGCAGTGGCTAACTATGATTACGGTGATTCTGGATTTTATGAGAATTGAAGGACAGGATAGAGTGGCATGTGCCGCTTATATGTTGAGGGAGGATGCCCGTATTTGGTGGGAAGTGGCATCGCAGACCAGAGAGGTTGCTACACTGACTTGGGAAGATTTCAAGGATTTGTTTGGCCAGAAGTACTACAATATTGCTGTTAGGGCAAAGGTTAATGAGTTTGTGAGTCTGGTACAGGGCGGTATGACTGTTACTGAGTATGCCCTGAAATTTGATAGGCTGGCAAAGTTTGCACCAGATCTTGTGCCTACTGACGCTGCTAGGCAAGATCGTTTTGTCAGAGGGCTTAATGCTATGATAGCTCGGGATGTTAGGATTACCATGATACCTGGAGGAACAACTTATGCCCAGGTCGTGGAGAAAGCTCTTACCGCCGAGGAAGCGGAAAACAAGATATGGAAGGAGAGCGCAGTGAGGCGTGAGGGCCGTAGGGCGGTGCCTCCTTACTCAGGGGTTGGTAGGGGCGGAGGCCCTAGTGACTTCAAGAGGAAGACTCCTGACACATCGGCCGCTCCTAGTTCTGGTGGGAGGGGTCGGGGTGGTCAGGGTGGCCGTCAGGCTGGCGGTGAGGCATGGAGGACCTATCCAGAGTGTCCGAGGTGTAGAAGACGCCATCTGGGTGAGTACAAGGCCAAGGCATGTTTCGTTTGTGAGGCAGTGGGGCATCTCAGAAAGGACTGCCCAACGGTGAAGAAAGGTGAAGGAGGAAAGGTGGATAGCTTGACCCTAGCTCGGGTATTCACCTTGACTCAGGCGGAGGCTGAGGCTAGTCCCTCAGTAGTGACAGGTCAGCTTTCTAGTGCTGGCTTTCCTTTTACAGTATTGATTGATTCTGGTGTTACACATTCTTTTGTTTCTAGTAAAGTGATTGATAGACTGTGTAGACCTAGTGAGTATTGGACTGCGGGGTTTGGGACTTTGTTGCCTACAGGGGAGCTGGTAGTCTCTAGGAGGTGGATTAGGGCACTACCAGTGATGGTTGATGGTAGAGAGCTTTCGGTGGATTTGATTGAATTGGATTTGGGAGATTTTGATATGATTCTAGGAATGGATTGGCTGGCTAGGTATGGGGCTACGATTGATTGTAGAAAGAAGATGGTTACTTTTGAGCCAGAGGGCGAGGACCCTTTTGTCTTTGTGGGTGCGGTGTCTGGACCCCGTGTACCTATGATTTCATCATTGAGAGCCAGAGACTTGTTGCAGGGAGGATGCATAGGTTTTCTGGCTAGTGTAGTGGATACCGCTAGGGTCACGCCGGCAGGGCCGGGAGAGACGAGATTGGTGTGTGAGTTTCTGGATGTCTTCCCTGAGGATTTGCCAGGGTTACCGCCGCGTTGGGAGATACAGTTTGAGATTGAATTAGCACCAGGGACAGAACTAGTGTCTAGAGCATCGTACAGAATGGCACCAGCGGAACTGAAAGAGTTGAAGATACAGTTGCAAGAACTTCTGGATTTGGGGTTTATCAGGCCTAGCTACTCTCCATGGGGCGCACCAGTATTGTTTGTTAAGAAGAAGGACGAGACTCTGAGGATGTGCATTGATTACAGAGAATTGAACAAGTTAACCATTAAGAATAAGTACCCTCTGCCAAGGATTGATGATTTGTTTGATCAGCTGCAAGGTAAGACGGTGTTCTCAAAGATCGATCTTCGATCTGGTTATCACCAGCTGAGGATCAAGGATGAGGATATACCGAAGACAGCTTTCCGGACACGATATGGGCATTATGAGTTCCTAGTCATGTCTTTTGGTCTGACCAATGCCCCAACGGCTTTCATGGACTTAATGAATAGGGTGTTCAAGGATTTCTTGGATCAGTTCGTCATTGTCTTCATTGATGACATCTTGGTATACTCCAGCTCAGAGGCGGAGCATGAGCAACATCTACGACAGGTTCTACAGAGGTTAAGGGAGCATCAGTATTACGCTAAGTTTAAGAAATGTGAGTTCTGGCTACCAGAAGTGACCTTCCTTGGGCATATAGTTGGGGCAGAAGGGATTAAGGTGGATCCGTCCAAGGTGGAAGCAGTTAGGGATTGGCCGAGGCCGAGGAATGCCTCAAAGGTGCGGAGTTTCCTTGGATTGGCTGGCTACTACAGGTGGTTTGTTGAGGGGTTCTTGAAGATTTTTTCACCGATGACGGAATTGACAAGAAAGAATCAGAAGTTCGTTTGGTCAGAGAAGTGTGAGAACAGCTTTCAGGAGTTGAAACGACGGCTTATTTCTGCACTAGTGTTGAGTCTTCCTTCGGAGGAAGGGAAGTTCGTGGTCTACTGTGACGCATCGAGGTTGGGTTTAGGCTGTGTGCTAATGCAAAATGAGAAAGTTATAGCCTATGCGTCTCGACAGCTGAAGGAGTATGAGCAGAGGTATCCGACTCATGATTTGGAGTTAGCAGCAGTTGTGTTTGCACTGAAGGTGTGGCATCATTATCTGTATGGAGAGAAGTGCGAGATCTACACTGATCATAAGAGTCTGAAATATTTCTTCACGCAAAAGGAACTGAATATGAGACAGAGACGTTGGTTGGAATTGGTTAAGGACTATGATTGTGACATCCTTTACCATCCGGGGAAAGCCAACGTGGTGGCAGATGCATTGAGCCGGAGGGGCCCAGGATAGTTGTATAGTTCTACTCAGATCTCGAAAGAATTGGCTGATGAGATGGTCAGGGCAAAGATAGAACTGGTGGTGGGTCAGTTAGCCAATATCACTTTGCAGTCGACCCTGCTGGAGCGGATCAAGGAGGGTCAATTGACTGATGTGAAATTGCAGGATGGTAGGCAGCATGCCTTAGCGGGGACAGCTAAGGATTTTTTAGTTTCAGAGACAGGTCTGCTTCGGTATCAGGGACGGATATGTGCTCCGGCATATGAAGGGATTAGGTGTGAGATACTGGATGAGTCTCACACTACGCCATACTCACTTCATTCGGGTACCACGAAGATGTATCAGGATCTACGGATATTGTACTGGTGGCCCGGGATGAAGAAGGATGTGGTTGAGTATGTATCTAGATGTTTAACCTGTCAGCAGGTTAAGGCTGAGCATCAACGACCAGCGGGGTTGCTTCAGCCTTTGGGTATCCCATAATGGAAATGGGAGGATATTACGATGGATTTTGTGGGAGGATTACCCAGGACAGTTGGACTTCATGACTCGGTGTGGGTGATAGTGGATAGGTACACCAAGTCAGCTCATTTTCTACCAGTTAGGTCAACTTATATTGTAGAGCAGTACCCAGAGCTGTATGTGAGGGAGATAGTTCGTCTCCATGGGGTTCCAAAGACTATTGTGTCTGATCGAGACCCTATCTTTACCTCTAAGTTCTGGGGAGCTTTGCAGAGAGCCAGGAGGGTATTACTGGCATAATTGTGATTTAATGAGTAATTATATGTTTAATGATGCTTGTATGATAATTGATTATATTACGTGGTAATATGATATGTGTTATATGCGAGAACCACATTATGATGTGGATAAATCTGCAGCCGGCGACTCGAGGCGATCCTAGGGCTAGATAGCGGGAAAAGTCACAACGGGGTATTATAATTGACTTTGGGCAAGTCAGGGGTATTTTAGGTATCAGGTAGTGATTTAGACTATCGGGTGATGAAAATAAATAATTGGAGATATATTTGAGGTTAGGATGTCTAGGCGGGAATATTGGGGGATTTTACCATTTTGGCCTCGGGGACGGTTCCGGTACCCCGAGCCTTGGGATTAACTTATTGGATAAGTTAGACTTAAGGAATCCTTTAGAAGAAAAACACAAACCGACCTTAACTTAGCTTTATCTCTCTCTCTCTCTCTCTCTCACGCTTAAGGAGAAAAACCAAAGGAAGGGAAAAACACAGAAAATCAAAGGGGAACACAAGCTGGATTCTGTGATTTGAGGAGAGGAACTGAAGGTCTAGCTCATGGATTTATCAAGCACTAGAACATGATTAAGGTAAGCATTTAACTCTATTTTCTGTGGTTGAATTATGAGTTTTAGCTGGGTTTTAGTTAAGTGCTGAAACATGTTTAGTTGTGATGTTCTAAGGCAAAATTAAAAAGGGAACTTGGGGACCTAGCTTGGCCATAGCTTGGTGAAGTGATTCTACAACAAAGGTGAGTTCTAACTCCAAGTTTAGAGGTTCTAGATTGTGTTTCAGTGACTGGTTTGGGTGTTTGTAGCATTTGGATTTCAGAAGTTGAAAGGAAGAGATTGAAGTGTGTCGGGCTATGTAGTCTTGGGAATTATGTTGCTTAGATCATGTTAAAGAAGTTGGGAATTAATTGGTTTTGGTTTGGGGGCTTTGGGATAGCTTTAGGTGAGGTTTGAATATTGAAAATGGTGGTTTTTTCTGGGTTCGAAGGGTCGGGCCGCGGCATGGTTCTTGGTGAGCTGCGGCCCTTCAAGGGTGTTGCATGCTGAGGAAGAAGGGCGGGCCGCGGCATGGTCCAAGCAATGCCGCGGCCCTTACCTGTTTTTGTGCCTTGGATGGCTCTATTTGGGGGCCATGCCGCGGCATGGGTGGCCTATGCCGCGGCGCTTAAGGGATTTTGGGATTTTGAGATTTTAGGCTTGGAAATTTAACCTAGGGTGCTCGGGGTTGAGACTTTTACCATATTCGGTGAAATTCAATGTTTCGAGTACTAGAACTTGGCTTGGAAGCTCATTTAAGGTTGTTAATGGTGTCTTTCTTCATGGTTGTGACTGGGTGTTAAGCTAGGGCTTGAGGATCGGATCGCGCTCAAGGAGTATCGCCCGTAACTAACTCATTTGAAAGCTAAAGGTAAGAAAACTGCACCCGGTTGATTATATGTAACGGGACTAAGGGCTCCCTACTGTAAAATCTTGAAAAGATGGTATTAAGCCATGCACACCATTTAGTGAACCAACGGCCTAAGGGTGCCAAGGGTCTCACTAGCGCACAGGGCGTGGCTCGGCCACTGGTAGCCGAGGACAGCTTATTATGCACTGAGCTTGGTTTAAGCGGGCCAGAGTCAGTGGGTTAAACAGAGGGCGCGACCTAAGTCGTCGGCCCTGATTATTATGTGATATGAGTAGTATATGTGATAGAATGTATCTTGTATTGGATTGTATATTTTGATTATCTGTTGTGGACTATCTAATGAGTATACGTGTTTATTGAGCTATTTGTCTGTTATTATTGTTTGAGTTATCTGTGATGTTTTCTTGTTGGGCCTTGGCTCACGAGTGCTACGTGGTGCAGGTAAAGGCAAGGGCAAGTTAGATCAGCTCTGACTGGAGAGCTCTGCGAGCGGAATGTACATAGCCAGGTGCTCGGCCGCCACGGTTGAGGTCTAGGCAAGGACATGGAACCTAAAAACTGTCTGTTTTGCGTTAGTATGGCTAGTGGATATTCACATACTTTTGGGAGTCTGTAAACTTATTTTAACTTTGTGTTTATGGGATCCCTTGTTTACTATAGTTTAAATATATGAAATGAGTCTTTTGAGACCAAAACCTTTTTAAGCAAAGATCTTGCATGCTTAGAGACACGTTTTCAAATTAATGACTTGATTAGCGAGTCCTGCACCTTTACAAGTACACAATGTAACGGTCTTGGCTATCCAGGGCGTTACAAGTTATGAGCTTCTAATCTTTTTCAAAGGTTATTAAGATGATGATGAAGCAAAATGTAACTAGATAGTATTTTTTTTATTGTATGTTGATTTCCCATTTGTGTAACATTGTTTATGGATTTTTCTATCAAAGATATGCATTTTTCATCTATTATTGAGTGTTAAAGCATATTACACTTAGTTCTTCATTATGCAAAAATATGATATTCTTTGATTAAATGTTTTTCATTAAATTGTTCACATCTAATTCTTAGAGCATAAGTATCATATTTTGCCTAAACATAATCTCTTTGATTTTTTGTAGTTTCATTAGATTGTAACACAACTAATGCTTAGAAATTATATCTTATGCAAGTGAAGAAAAATCCTACATTTTTGAAAGAGTAACTTGTGCTTGAATGGAAAATATATTTTGAAAAAAATATATAGTGTGATTTATTTCAACTATATCAAAACTTAGGAATCAATATACTTATAAATACTATTGAACTTGCATTTTGTGGATTCTAACATCTTAATAATCTTATTTTACATAGATCATTTGAAAACCATTTTTCTATTTAATCTTAAATCTTTTTATTACTTGTCTTTTATTTTTCTAAAACAAAATCTCATCAAATATTTGGAACTAGGTTAGAATATTATTTCTTTGTTTGAAATAGTTTCTTTTGATGTTAGTCAACTCCCATGGGTTCGACCTCGTACTTACATGAACATTATATTCCGAAACGATTCGTGCACTTGTGAGTTTAAATATTAAAACACCCTTTTTTGGGATCAACAAGTTTTTGGCGCCGTTGCCGTGGAATTGCAAGAAAGAAACGATCTTTCTACAAGGTAAGTAACATTCTTCTACTAGTTATTTTATTTTTATTTGCACTATCATCTTAAAAAAAAAGTAAAGTAAAAATATATATATCTATAAAAAAATCGAAAAAAGATAGAAAGTTATACATATATTTATTTATATTGTTATATATTATATTATATATATTTCTTGGTAGTTGATGGCATTTAGTGCCTCCTACTTACTTATTAGTTGAGTGCATTAGTGCCTCCTAACCCTTTTTCTTTTTCTTTTACTTTTTATGTTTTTTTTAGTTGAGTGCATTTGTGCCTCCTAAATACTTATTAGTTGAGTGCATTTGTGCCACCTAAATACTTGAACAATCTATCTCCTCTAGTTGATGGCATTAGTGCCTCCTAGCTCTTTTTTTTTTTTTATTATCTTAGTTGATGGCATTAGTGCCTCCTAAGTTTTATTATTATTATCATTGTTATTATTAGTATTGGTTGATGGCATTAGTGCCTCCTAATTTTAATTTTTGTTGATCATTTAGTTGATGGCATAAGTGTAACGTCCTACGTTTTTGGGTACCTTTGAACGACTTGGGTCGGGATTTTTCCCCCGGGTTAAGAATATTATTTTAAATAATATTATTTTGTTTGTAAGTATTCCATGAGTTATTGCTAGCCAAAATATGAATTATGTGATTTTAAAAGTCAAGATAAGACTTTCGGTCCTGAACCGACACAAAAACCCTAATCGGGTAAAAATCTCGGAAAATAAAACGAAAAATCATGGCAATTATATTTTGGGCATAAAATACATTCATAAAAGTTAAAGTTTGGTCAAAAATAAAAACCTAAAAGAAAATGGAAATTTTATGGCATTTTGTGTTAAATGCCTAATTATACCGAAATAGGGAATTTTATTCCATGAATGGACCTTAGGTTAAATTTTATTATGTGATTAATTAAATTAAATGTGAGAGACATTTAATTTAATTAATTAATGTTAAGTTTGGTGATTAAAACTTAATAAAAGTGAAAAAGGTGTCAAAAGCCAATTTGGACTTTTCTTCTTATGAAACCTTTTTTTAACCTTAATTAAAAAAAAAAAAAAAATGATCATATATTTAGCAAAGAGTGGCCGGCCATGTGGTGTTTTAGAGTGGTGTGAACCCAAATTTTATAAAATTAAATGCCATTTAATTAAGAGGTCAAGTGGGCAAGTGGGTAGAAAAGCACTCAAGTACCTTGTGATATTTTGAAGAGTATTGTGAGCAATTCCCACACTAAGAACCGATGACTCTCCATCTCTCATTCACTATCATCTTTTTTTGAAGACCTCTCAAAGTGTTCTCTCCATTTTTCAAGCCCAAGAACACCAAGGAAACTTTGAGGCTAAGTCTTGGTCTAGGAAGTATTTTCCCTAAGGTAAACCTTCACTAATCTAAGCTTTTGTAATGTTTTAAGCTTAGAGTTTCAAATAGCTAATTAACTATGTTGTTGGGGGAAGTTGGTTAGGGTTTTTGAAAGGTTTTGGAGGAGCCAAAGCTAATAGGAAGGTCCAAACCTTAAGCAAGAACACCAAAGAGGTAAAAAGTTTACTTTTGATGATTTTGTTGTAGGGTTTTTAGTTTTAAGCATTATTTTGTATATCTAATGCTTAAAGTTTCTTGTTGGTGATGTAATAAGGTTATGGTAGTTGTTTAATAATTTTTATGATGCATGTGTATTGATTTTTGAAAATGGGAACCAAAACCCCCAAGGGTTTTGTAGGATACCCTAAAACAAAATATGTTTTGAGCTGTGACTTCCAAGGGGTCAAGTAGCCACTGTATATTGTTTTTGTAAAATTAAATTGTACTGTGATGCTGTTGATATTGAGTACATAAAATTGAGCTTTTGAAACACTAAAAAATGTTTAGAAATGAGTAAGTTATGCTATTTCAAAGTTTAGGTAAAAAACTGTTTTTTCGTATTCTCATTTTCGGAACCAAGTTTGGACAGCCACTGTATAGGGAAAATGAACCCAGTTTTTTCTAAAATTTTGGGGACATATTTCTGGCATAACCTATTAGTCCACTGTAAAATTTGGTAAGAAAATATTAAACGGTTTGAAAGTTATTAGCTGTCAAAGTTTGGAAAAAATAAGGACTTGAAAATAAGGTCATTTTTACCTCATTGTTGAAAAATGATTTCACCAATCAAAAATGCTCATTTTGACTTAAGATTTTACAAAGACCTAAATGGCATAACAAAAATGGAATTGGGAAATTTTGGTAACAATTGGGTAAGTAAATTTCAAGTTATGAACTAACGAAGTATGTAGTTAAAAATGTGAAAATTAAGTTTTTCACACTTAGTGTAAAAATGAGATTTTGGAACATAAGGTAAAAAGTAAAATTTTGTTTATTCCAAGATATAAATTGGTAAGTCTTGAAATCATATTTTCACTAAAATTACCCCTTTGAGTTTAAATGAATTATTTTTCTAGTAAGTAAAATTGATTAATTACTTTTGGAAAATTAATTAGTCAAGATGAGAAATTTATAACGGTTTTCCTAATTAAGACAAATTAGGCAATTTTCTTAAAACGGTTTTTAGATATTAAAACCTTAAGAAAAAAATAAAAGGAAAATTTAAAGAGTTTATTTTCTTTAAAAATAATTAAGGAATTTATTTGTATTTTCTGGATATAATACCGGCTAAAATCTTACATATTTTAACCGACTAGTCGAAAGTGCGGGTTAATAGCGATACCTTGAAAAAGTAAGATTTTTAGCGGGTTGTGGGGAAATACCATTGTGATACCCGAGCCTAGGTATCGAGACCTTAGGATAGGTCTCCCCGAGACTTAGGGTTTAGTCTCGAATATTTTGTATAACTTTCCTTAATAGGTTTAAAACCAAATAAGGATTGTAAATCCTTACAAATGACTTTTATTAAAATGACCAAACTGCCCAAAATAATAATAATGAATTATGAGTGCCATAATTAATCCGAGTATACTGTATGGATAACTACAGTATTGGCTAAGCGTAACTGGACTGAACGTTGGAGGGTGAAAACTTGCTGAGTGCTAAGGACTCCAAGTAAGTCAACTTATATTGTATGGCTGCAACATGAAATGATTATCGTCTTGTATGTTAGTATAGGGATACATGCATATATATAGGCTGTCATAGAAAGTTGCTTAGAGACATTAGTCTAGTGAGTGCTGATTTAGAAAATATGAACGGTAGAAGTCCGTCATATCCTAGACGGTTGATCCCCGTCACACTGCTTGATTTTATTTATGTCCGGTTCATTACCGCGACGAGTGGCCATGAGATGAGGATAAGCTGGTTAAACCTAGGGGCACCAAGATAAATGGGAGCTAGGGGCCCTCATGCTTACTTAATCATTGGACGGTTAGAATCCGAGCAAGTGCTCTGATAAGTTATTCTCGGATAGCAGCCGTGAATATTGGCCATTCCGTGAGAGTGCCTAGAGATACTAGGGGTTGCCAAGTTTGAGTGAGGTTGAACACCCTAGGGGCAGCTGCTCACCAGCACCACTGATTAACATAGAAGTCTCCGTAAAACCGTGTAAATTGGATTACACTCTTGAATATGTAGCGATGCCCTAAGTAACATGATAGTTACCCTTGATGAGAATATTTATTGGCTAGATCTTAGTGTGGAGACTCGGTTCTCTTTTACAGATTAGCAATTATGTTGGAGGGCGCGTTACGCATGAATTGTTGGAAATTGTCGAGCGTTGGTCTCGAATTATGTTGTGATATAATATATCTGCTTGCTCTGGGATTTTCTGAGTGCAGGGATATAATTGTTGATAAGAATTAGTTGCGATATAATATATCTGCTTGTTCTGGGATTTTTTGAGTGCAGGATTTTTTATCTAGTTATGAATTAATTTATCCTTGGTTATCAGGCATGACCATAAGTTTGCCAGGACGCTTTAGCATTCTTGAAATTGATTGTGTAGGGTCCGGATGGGTCCGGGTCCCTATTTCTCTATCTGCTTTGTTTGAAAGTTGATCTTACTAAGCGTTTTCGCTTACCTAGTTGTTTCATGTTGTAGGTAAGAGCAAGGGCAAGGCAGAGCAGTGAGCGCTGGAGTCTTCCTTGCAAATGTACATGTGGACCAACCTTTTGGGAAGCCGTTTTATTTTTGGAAATGTTGTGTAATTTTCCTAAGAAAGGCTCACCCTAATCTTTATAAAACATGTTTGTAACTAAATGTTAAGTATGGCCATACGACATTTTAAAAAGTTTTTTTTTCTATGGGTTTTTGAGACATTTTATTAAATGAAAACATTTATATTTCCGCATTATCGAGTCTTGAAAATCCAGGTCGTTACAATAAGTGCCTCCTAATTTTTATATAACTATTTACTATTGCTATTGTCATTTTTTTTTCTTAATTATCGCATTTAGTTAGTTATAATTTTATTGTTTAAGAAAATACTTGAAAAAAAAAAAAACAAAGCTTGTTCTTTCAACATAAGCAATTTTTGCTTAAAGGAAATTTGGCAAAGTTCCCATCCACGCTTATTAATTAACCTCGGGGAGTTGTTATTAAGTTGTGAGTAAGTGGAATCAAATAGGCCTGGGAACAAGTTAAACAAAAAAAAAAAATCATAAAAATCATAACAAAATATATATATATAAATATTATAATTTCTTCTTGTTATAAGTATGCTCTGTGGTTGCGGTTCTAACTGATCTTCCACATCAGAAATTTGTTTCCTTGTGATTGTTTGTGTTACTTTGAGAAATTTGTGACATTGTATGCATCAGTGGCGTCGTAATTCAAAAAATCGTTTGGTGAAAAAATTAGTGTCTTTACGTGAAATTGAAAGTGTTTTTGAAAATTTAAGCATAATGGAACAAGAACCTAATGTTATGCAAGAAAAAACTCTACTTGAATACTTTTCACCTATTTCATCTAATGCTCCATCATGCATTGTTTTGCCCACTACTAATGCCACTCATTTTGAACTTAAACCATCAATCATTCAATTGTTACCATCATTTTATGGTTTAGAAAGAGATGATCCATACATGCATGTAAAAGACTTATTGGAAATTTGCTCAACCTTTCGTTTTCAAAATTTTTCAGATGAGTCGGTTAAACTTAGGTTGTTTCCTTTTTCTTTAAAAGATAGAGCCAAAGCTTGGTTAAACTCACTTCCAACTGGAACCATAACTACTTGGGATCAACTTTTTAATAAATTCCTTGCTAAATTTTTCCCCATGTCCAAAACTGATAGTTTAAGAAGAGAAATCTCTGAATTTTATCAAAAAGATAACGAAGAATTTTATGAATGTTGGGAAAGATTTAAAGATTTATTATTAAAATGTCCCCACCATGGTTTTGAAAAATAGAGGCTTGTAAAATATTTTTATGATGGTTTAACCCCTTCAAACCGACAAATGATTCAATCTATGCATACCGGAAAATTTTTAAAATTGCAAGGGCAAGAGGCTTGGGACGCTCTTGAAGAATTGTCTGTTAATTCACAACAATGGAATTATTCTGAGCCTAGGTCTAGAGCCAACCCTTCACCGAAAAGAGAAGGAAAATATGAAATAAAAGAAGAAAGTGATTTAAGAACATCATTTGAAAAATTAGCAAGAAAAGTAGATGCATTAGTAATAAGTCAATCTATGAATTCTCATGTGCAACCTAAAAAAGATGTTTGTTCTTTATGTGCTAGTTCATGTCATAATTCTCAATCATGTCCTTCTTTTGTTGAAATATTTTCTGAAAAGGCTAATGCTTTACATTCATATGGAAAACCTTCTTCTGATAGCCCATTTTCCAACACATACAATCCAAATTGGAGAAACCATCCCAATTTTTCCTGGAGACAAAACCAACCACAAATGAATCAAGGAAACCAATTCCACATGCCAAATCCAAATCATGCCCAACCAAGTCAACCTTACCCTCCACAAAGAAAACCTTCTTTAGAAGACACCTTACAACAATTCATGCAATCCGCCCAACAAATCTTACAAAATCAGTCTCAATCCATTGCCAAACTCGAGACACAATTGGGTCAACTTGCTAATGCTGTAACCGAGAGAGAAAAAGGAAGATTTCCTAGCCAACCCATCCCAAATCCTAAAGGCCAATATGAAATAGGAACTCCTAGTCATAAAGAAGAAGCTAAGTCTATTTCAACTCTTAGGTCCGGAAAACAAATTGTCAAACCTGATTACATACCTCAAGTTGAAAAAGACAATAGCCAACCTCAAAGTTCCAACACAAATGACCTTTCAAAAGATGATGCTCAAATCCTTCCTTCCATCCCAAGAGCTCCTTTTCCACAAAGATTAATTCCACTCAAGAAAGGCAACCAATATAGTGACATCTTAGAAGTTTTTAAACAAGTAAGCATCAACATTCCTTTCTTAGATGCCATTAAACAAATTCCTGCCTACTCTAAATTCTTAAAAGACCTTTGCACTGTTAAAAGAAACACAAATGTTCCAAAAAAGGCATTTTTAACTGAACAAGTTAGCTCCATAATTCAATATAAAAGCCTTGTCAAGTATAAAGATCCCGGTTGTCTAACAATTTCATGCATCATTGGCGATCATTTTATTAACAAAGCCTTACTTGATTTAGGAGCTAGTGTGAATTTACTGCCTTATTCTGTGTATAAGCAACTAGGTCTAGGAGAATTAAAACCAACTTCTATAACACTTCAATTAGCCGATCATTCAGTGAAAATCCCTAGAGGTATTGTAAAAGATGTTTTAATTAAAGTGGATGAATTCTATTTTCCTGTGGACTTTATTGTTCTTGACACTCAACCTGTTGAAAATGCTCATGCTCAAATACCCATCATTCTAGGTAGACCATTTTTAGCTACATCTAATGCAATTATCAACTGTCGTAATGGTGTATTGAAATTATCTTTTGGAAATATGACTGTTGAATTAAATGTTTTTAATGTTGCTAAATCTGTTGAGTGTGAGGAAGTGCATGGAGTTAACATGATAGAGAGTATGTGTGAAGATGATGGAAATGACTTACTTGATTTTTGTGAAAAATACTTTGGTATGAACTTGCATATTGATGATTTTAATGATGATGTGAATTCTTTGTTAGAGTCTATACCCTTAAATGAAACCAAAGTTGAACCATTTTCACCCTTAGATCATGTTCAATCAATTTCCGAGTCTCCAAAGTTAGACCTTAAACCTTTGCAAGAAAATTTAAAATATGCTTTTCTAGGAGAGTCTGAAATCTTGCCTGTTATCATAGCATCTGCTTTAGACAAAGAACAAGAAGATAAATTGTTAAATGTCCTTAGAAAACATAAGGAAGCCATAGGTTGGACTATTGGAGACATCAAGGGAATTAGCCCATCCATATGCATGCATAGAATCCATCTAGAAGAAAATGCTAAAACCTCTCGGGAATGTCAAAGAAGGTTAAATCCAAATATGAAAGAGGTCCTTAGGGAAGAAGTACTTAAATTGTTAGATGTAGGTATCATTTACCCTATTTCTGATAGTCAATGAGTTAGTCCAGTTCAAGTAGTGCCTAAAAAGTCTAGGATCACAGTTGTCGAAAATGAGAAAAATGAATTAATCTCTACTCGAGTACAAACGGGGTGGAGAGTGTGTATAGACTATAGAAAGCTAAATAATGCTACTAGAAAAGACCACTTTCCTTTACCCTTTATTGATCAAATTCTTGAACGTTTAGCTGGCCATGCATATTATTGTTTTCTTGATGGATATTCGGGATATAACCAAATCCCCATTGCCCCTGAAGATCAAGAAAAGACTACCTTCACTTGCCCTTTTGGAACCTTTGCATATCGTCGCATGCCTTTTGGTCTTTGTAATGCTCCTGCAACTTTTCAAAGATGTATGATTGCAATATTTTCAGATATGGTTGAAAGAAATCTTGAAGTGTTTATGGATGATTTTTCTGTGTTTGGAAATTCTTTTGATGACTGTTTGCACCATCTTTCTCTTGTTTTTATTCGTTGCAAAGAAAATAATTTAGTTCTAAATTGGGAAAAATGTCATTTTATGGTAAAAAAAGGAATTGTTTTAGGTCATGTAATCTCATCTGAGGGAATAGAAGTTGATAAAGCAAAAGTTGATCTTATTTCAAAACTTCCCCCACCTAAAACAGTAAAAGAAATTAGATCATTCTTAGGCCATGCCGGTTTTTATAGAAGATTCATAAAAGACTTTAGAAAAATTTCACGCCCATTATGTCATTTGCTAGGAAAAGAAAATGCTTTTGTCTTTGATAATGATTTCCATGTTGCCTTTGAAAAATTGAAATCCCTTTTGACTAGTGCACCCATTATTCGCCCTCCTGATTGGAATATTCCTTTTGAAATAATGTGTGATGCTTCTGATTATGCTATTGGTGCTGTTCTAGGACAAAGAATTAACAAGTTACCTCATGTAATCTACTATGCTAGCAAAACTTTGAACGATGCTCAATTAAATTATTCTACAACTGAAAAAGAATTGCTTGCTGTTGTGTTGGCATTGGAGAAATTTAGGTCTTATTTGTTGGGAACTAAAATAATTGTCTATTCTGATCATGCTACATTGAAATATCTCTTGTCGAAAAAAGATGCTAAATCTCGCTTAATTCGTTGGATCTTGCTTTTACAAGAATTTGATTTAGAGATACGAGATAAAAAATGTTCTAAAAATGTTGTTGCTGATCATTTGTCTAGAATTGTTGTTGAGACTAATAATGACTCCACCTCTATAACTGAAACTTTTCCTGATGAACAACTCATGCATATATCTTCTTTGCCTTGGTATGCTGACATTGTGAATTATTTGGTCACTGGTGAAATTCCTTCTCATTGGTCTAAGCATGACAAATCTAAATTTTATTCTGAAGTGAAAAATTTCATGTGGGATGATCCTTATTTGTTTAAATATTGTCCTGATCAAAAAATAAGGAGATGCATTCCAAATTGTGATCAAACTAAAATCATATCTTTTTTTCATGATCATGCATGTGGTGGACATTTTAGTGGTAAGAAAACTGCTTTGAAAATTTTACAATGTGGATTTTATTGGCCTACTATTTTTCATGACACTTATGTTTATTGCAAATCTTGCGAACGTTGTCAAATGTTAGGAAGTGTAACTAGAAGAAACATGATGCCTTTGAATCCTATCCTTATTGTTGAAATCTTTGATGTTTGGGGCATTGATTTTATGGGTCCATTTCCTAACTCTTTTGGTAACTTGTACATTCTTGTTGGTGTTGATTATGTGTCTAAATGGGTTGAAGCTGTCGCATGCCACACAAATGACCATAAAGTTGTGCTTAAGTTTTTGAAAGAAAATATTTTTTCTCGTTTTGGCTCACCACATGCTATCATTAGTGATAACGGTACACACTTTTGTAATAGATCTTTTGAGCATTTAATGAAGCAATATGGTATTACACATAAAGTCACTACACCTTATCACCCACAAACTAGTGGTCAAGTTGAAATATCAAATAGGGAAATTAAGCACATCTTAGAGAAAACTGTCAATCCAACTAGGAAAGATTGGTCCTTAAGACTCATTGATGCATTATGGGCATATCGCACTGCATACAAAACACCCATTGGAATGTCTCCCTATAGACTTGTGTATGGAAAGGCATGTCACTTACCCGTTGAGCTAGAACATAGAGCCTATTGGGCAATTAAGCAATTGAATTTTTCCTTAGACAAAGCGGGTGAGAGAAGAAAGCTTCAATTAAATGAGTTAGAAGAGCTTAGGCATGATGCATATGACTATTCCAAAAAATATAAGGATCGAATGAAGATTTACCATGACAAAAATATTTTGCGAAAAGATTTCTCTCCTGGTCAAAAAGTCCTTTTATACAATTCTCGTTTGCATCTCTTCCCGGGGAAGTTACGCTCTAGGTGGGTAGGTCCATACATTGTTCGCACTGTTTTTCCACATGGAGCCATTGAAATTGAAAATCCTAATAATGGTAATGTATTCAAAGTGAATGGACAAAAATTGAAACCATTTTTAGAATTGAAAACTGCTAAAGTGGATGAAATCTTTCTTGAGGATCCTATTTACCATGGTCCTTGATCGCTCTCATCATTTATTGGTAAATGTGTGTTTTATTTATGTTTTAGGTTAACTTCTTGTTTTGATTTTTGCTTCCTTTTTTGTTGCATTCTTGACATGCTCCATGATGAGGTACGACCATTCTAAACTCTAAACTCTTTCACGCTTCAATTTATAGTTGTATTTTGATACATTGAGGACAATGCATAAATTAAGTTTGGGGGTAGGGGGTTTATATGGTTACTTCTTTCATGTGTTTGAAAATGGTAGAATATCTATTTTATATATTAATTATAAAAAAAAAACACAAAAAAAAAATGGTAGAATATCTATTCTATATATTAATTATAAAAAAAAAAACAAAAAAAAATATTATCTTTCTAGTAATATATATATAGTTTTGTACTTTTACACCTTATTTTCTATCTAAAAATTTAAAAAAAAAAAACAAAAATTATTTGGTGATATCCGTTTTTCCTATGATAATACCCTTGATTGAGTTTGATTTTAGTTTTAAAAAAAATATATGAATCTTTATTAAGCTTTGTGTTTAATTCTTGGGTCAATTTTGCTTAAAACAAATGAAATTTTGAAAAATAATTATTCATCATAATATGTGAAAATAAATAGTTTATTAGATAATAACTTGATAAATAGTTCTCGACTTCTAATTTAAAATATATTTTCAAAGCAAGATTGACTATAGAATTAATTACATAAGATTAATTTTGATTCATATTTTTTATAAATTATTTTCAATGTGCAATCTTTGAGGACATTTTTGATATCACCAAATAAAAAAAAATGTGTGTTTTTTATTTTTCTTTTGCTTGAGGACTAGCAAAATTTTAAGTTTGGGAGTGTGATAACTCTAGAAATTAGAGTTATTTTACCACATTTTTAAGCTAAAAGTGATTTAGTTCTTAAGTTTTTAATTAAATTATTAAGTGTTAATTACTTTTTTTGAATTTATTAGCTTTATTTTAATTTTATAGATTTTTGTGTGTTTTTATAGTTATTTTGTTGTAATATATTGTAGTTTAATTATTTAAATTATTGTAGTTTAATTTGTGGTAAAAAAATGTTATATTATTAAGCTTAAGTGTTAAATATAAATTAAGTTATAATTAATATTTTCAAAGAATTAAATTGATTTATTTTATAGTTGAAAATATTTTATTATAATTTATTTTGTAGGGATTTCATTGTATTTTTGTGTGGAAAAAAATGATAAAAAAGCTGAAAAAGAAGTGGAAAGTGACATTTTTGAAACACATTCAGCAGGCCCAAGTCACCAGCCCATTGCTCCACCCAGCTACAAGCCTTCTCCACGCCAGCCTCAACTTCCTTCAGCATATAGCATCAACACCAAAGTCATCACTCCAGCATCTCACAATTCAGCTCCTTCAGCAAATCACCCACGTGAGCTCCATATAGCATCAACCTCAATCCAGCCACACGGGCCCGAATCCTTCAGCAAAAGGCCCAACTCCAAGCAGCTCCAGCTCTCTACCGAAACAGCTTCAAGGCCCACCAGCTGCCCCATTTCAGCCCGCCTGGCCCAATTCCACACGGCCCAAAATAGCCTCACAAAACAGCCACAATCTTTTGCCTAAACCAGCTGCCAAATAGCCACCAAAATACCAAAAATCATGTTTTTCATTCCCAATATTTTTCTCTCAAATATCAATTCACTCTTCCCTATTTTTCTTACCTAAATAAACATTCCTAATTAATTTTTTTACCCTAGCTTTTCACTAATCTTTTACCCAACCAAACATTTTATATTTCCAATATTCTTACACTTACTCTATTTATCCTACCACTTCCCAACACAATTAAATTAATCAATTTATTTATTTTAATTTGATTAATTTAATATCCATATTTTGCATATAAATAGAGTCTTGTAAGACCATTTGGGGGCTCTTCTTCTTCATCTTTTCAACATCTTCTACACATATTTTTCTCTCTTCTTTTCACTATTTTCTCTCTACCATTTTCATCTTTTGAAGAGCATGTCAAGTATGTTATTTTGTAATTTTTATTTCAATCTAGTTATGAGCTTCTAATCTTTTTCAAAGGTTATTAAGATGATGATGAAGCAAAATGTAACTAGATAGTATTTTTTTTATTGTATGTTGATTTCCCATTTGTGTAACATTGTTTATGGATTTTTCTATCAAAGATATGCATTTTTCATCTATTATTGAGTGTTAAAGCATATTAAACTTAGTTCTTCATTATGCAAAAATAGGATATTCTTTGATTAAATGTTTTTCATTAAATTGTTCACATCTAATTCTTAGAGCATAAGTATCATATTTTGCCTAATCATAATCTCTTTGATTTTTTGTAGTTTCATTAGATTGTAACACAACTAATGCTTAGAAATTATATCTTATATAAGTGAAGAAAAATCCTACATTTTTTAAAGAGTAACTTGTGCTTGAATAGAAAATATATTTTGAAAAAAATATAGTGTGATTTATTTCAACTATATCAAAACTTAGGAATCAATATACTTATAAATACTATTGAACTTGCATTTTGTGGATTCTAACATCTTAATACTCTTATTTTACATAGATCATTTGAAAACCATTTTTCTATTTAATCTTAAATCTTTTTATTACTTGTCTTTTATTTTTCTAAAACAAAATCTCATCAAATATTTGGAACTAGGTTAGAATATTATTGCTTTGTTTGAAATAGTTTCTTTTGATGTTAGTCAACTCCCATGGGTTCGACCTCGTACTTACATGAACATTATATTCTGAAACGATTCGTGCACTTGCGAGTTTAAATATTAAAACATCCTCTTTTGGGATCAACAAGCATTATGGGTTTGTTCAACCAAGTAATAGTCCATATTCTTCACCGGTCCTGTTAGTCAAGAAAAAGGACGGGTCGTGGCGTTTTTGTATTGATTATCACGCATTGAATGACATTACCATCAAGGACCGATTTCCCATACCGACCATAGATGAGTTATTGGACGAGTTGGACGAAGCGACAGTATTTTCTAAGTTGGATCTTCGGGCGGGGTATCATCAAATCCAAATGGATTCCCGAGACATTCACAAAACAGCGTTTCGCACTCACGAAGGCCACTACGAATTTTGCGTAATGCCATTCGATCTTACTAATGCCCCTTCGACATTTCAAGCCACTATGAATCAGGTATTCAAGCCAGTACTGCGTAACTGTGTCATTGTTTTCTTTGACGATATTTTGATTTACAGTAAAACCGGGGAGGACCATCGCCGCCACTTGTGACTTGTGTTACAGCGGCTTCGGGATCACTGTTTTTATGTGAAAGGCAGCAAGTGCAAATTCTTTCAGACAACCATAGATTTTTTGGGGCACTTAGTCTCGGCACAAGGGGTTCAGGCAGACCCTTCCAAGGTCGCTGCAATGGTCGAATGGCCTCAGCCTCGTACTATTAAGGATCTACGGGGATTCTTGGGTTTGACTGGCTACTATCGGAGATTCGTGGCCCACTATGCCACCATAGCAGCCCCTCTTACGGAACTATTGAAGAAAGACAACTTTGTTTGGACCGAACAAGCCATGACAACTTTCCTTCAGCTCAAACATGCTATGACCAAGACCCCAGTTCTCCTTCTACCAGATTTCTCTAAGCCATTTGTCATCAAATCAGATGCGTCAAATGTGGGCATCGGGGCAGTTCTCATGCAAGAGGGTCATCCTATTGCTTTTTTCAGCAAGAAACTTTGACCCAAGTTTGTGGGTACTTCAGCATAACTAAGAGAGTTAAGGGCGATTGTGGAGGCAGTTACCAAATGGCGAAAATATCTATTGGGACGCCACTTTGTTATTCGTACTGACCACCGGAGTTTGAAAGAGTTACTTACTCAAGTAATTCAAACACCGGAACAGCAACATTTTCTGAGAAAGCTAATTGGTTTCAGTTTTTCAATAGAATATAAGGCTGGAAAAGCTAATTCAGCGGCAGATGCACTATCTCGGCAACATGAGGGGTCGTTATTTTTTTTTACTGCTGCTATTTCTTCTGCATGTTTTGATTTTTTGGACGAGTTACGAAGGGAAAATACAACCTACCCAAAACTGAGGCGCATCCATACTCAGTTGGCCGAGAGAACATTAGAAGGGTAAGATTATGCGGTGCGGGACGGTTTATTGTATTACAGGTATCGTATTCGAGTCAGCACTCATTCGAACTTCAAGCAGTGACTTATTAAGGAGTTCCATGAGACTCCTATGGGTGGACACGCGGGGTCAGATTGCACGTTCCCACGGTTAAGTGCGAATTTTTTTTTTTGGCCAGGTATGAAATCTGAAGTTCGAAAGTTTGTGCAGTCATGTGTCATCTGTCAAACAGTGAAATACTCACCCGCTGCCCCCTACGGATTGCTACAACCATTGGAGCTTCCAGAACGTTTTTGGGAGGACCTAGCCATGGATTTTATCGTGGGGTTACCGAACTCTTGTGGAGTCACTAACATCTTGGTGGTTGTAGATCGCTTCACCAAATACGCTCATTTTGGGGCCTTACCGAATCACTATTCGGCTACCAAGGTCGCAGAACTCTTTTCTCATATGGTGATACATTTACATGGTATGCCAAGGTCTATCGTTTCGGCTCGCGACCCGATCTTCACTAGTGCATTCTGGAAAAAAAATATTCGAGTTAATGAGTACTAAGCTGAAGATGAGCTCTTCGTACCATCCCCAAACAGATGGCCAAACAGAAGTCACTAACCTCTATCTGGAACAATATCTCAGGGCCTTTACAGCGGACAATCCTAAACAGTGGAGTAAATTTCTTTCATAGGCGGAATACCACTACAATACCAGCCAACACTCCGCTATTGGTATGACCCATTTTCAGGCAGTTTATGGAAGAGCTCCCCCAACTATCCCTGCGTACACTCAAGGTACCACCACCATTCAAGCTGTAGAAGATGACTTGCTCACTCGTGATGCCATTCTGCAGCAACTGAAGAACAATCTGCTCCAAGCTCAACATCGTATGAGATAGCAAGCTAATAAAAGACGCAGAGACATTGAGTTCAAGGTTGGTGAGTTAGTGTTAGTTAAGTTACAGCCATATAGACAAGCAACTGTGGCTAAGCGCCTTAACTATAAACTATGTAGAAGGTATTTTGGCCCGTTTCCCATCAAAGCTTGGGTTGGGGCCGTGGCTTACACCCTCGAATTTCCAGCAGGAAGTCGCATTCATTCGACCTTCCATGTTTCACTGCTCAAACCGTTTTATCGTAGCTCTCCATCGACTTGCTACCCACTGCCTGAGCTCACTGTAAATAATAAACCGGTCATGGTTCCCCAGGCCATCTTAGCTACACGATTCATTCAGGGCACACCACAAGTGTTGGTCCAATGGTCCTTGAGCGCGCCGGAAGATGCAACTTGGGAAGATTTTCCAGAATTCTGCCGCATTTACAATCTTACCAACCTTGCGGACAAGGTTGTTTCGAGCAGGGGAGTAGTGTTAGCCCAACCCAAATAGAAGGCCCAATAGTTTTAGACCCAAAGGATATGCTAGGGAAGATAAGAGGTTGGATAGAAAAAGCTAGCCATGTGGGAGAGCCAACCCAGGTCCCAGAGAAAGGAAGCTGCAACGAGAATGAAGAGAACCAACCGACTAGCGATGGCGAGAGAGTGTGGGCGCGTGGAGCACGAGTGCGTGTGCGACCCCGATGGCTCAAGGAGTTCGTTAGGCTGGAGCAATGCTGAGGGGCACGGCTGGGAGAATATTTTCTGTTACCTGTTATTACTATCTTTGTATTTCCTAAACTTCTGGATATATAAGGACCTTTTGTAATAGAATGGTTTTTATTGAATGAAATTGCAATTGACTTGCTGGGAGATTGGCCTTGTCTCGAAGAAGGCTCTTTGCCAACAGCTTGTTTGTTATTCAATTATTAGGGGGAAAGCACAATGAAGTTTCTAATAATATCCTACTGTATATTATTGTAAGCCAATTGAATCTTATACAATACTTTTATTAGTAATATATATCTCTTTTATAGCTTCTCTACAAACGTCCACATATATAGCTTCATTATATTTATTTTATTAGTAATATACAAGGCTAAACTTTTTTAACAATTTATATATCTTAATAGTGTGATATTAGAATGTTGTCTCTTTTGCTTCCTAAGTTATTTTATTTCATGATTCTTATTATTGAAGATTACCATTTGTAGTTATGGATGATTAATTACGCCATGGCGGGTTTGTTGCATCCATCTAAAATATGCATCTATATATATTATTAATGTGAGTTTAAGGAAAGTTGTTGGTTTCGGTTAGATTTAATATTATTTTTATTGTTTTTTGATAATTTTAGTTTTAGAGTCATCTAAATAAAGTAAATAAATTAAAAGAAATTAAAATAATAATAACTGGCCTATAATAATTTCTTATCACATATTTTATAAAAATTTAAATTACTCAGCTATGACAAAAAATACTTAAGTGTTTAAATTTATCATTTTCTTTCCATTATTAATTATTTATTTTATAACTTGATATATTTGGTTTATTCAAGCATATATGTAATAGTGACGTAAGAGATAAATATACATATTTTTTTTGTTTTTTTTTGTTTTTTAATGAGAAATTACTTATTTTAATTGCTCTGGCCATTAATTAAATAATATATATTTATATATAAATTTTGTTCACTTTAAAACTTTTTTAATTAAATAATTAAAATTTTATCAAATTAAATTTTTAAATTCATACTTTTAATTTAGAATTTCCTAATATTTTATTATATTGAATATTTTTTCTAAAAGAAAATTTGAAAAAAAAATGTATTTAATTTTAAAATTAAATTCATCATATATAATTGTTGACGCGGTTCTTCGCCAACAGGTAATTAAGAGAAGAAGAGAAAGGGACTAGTGCTGAAAGTAGAACCGTCACAGATATGAAATCTTAGAGAATGAACTAGGTGACTCAAGACACATTTTTAAGTGGTTCAAAGGTTAAAATCCTTCTACTCCACTAGTCAATATTATTGATATATTCTGGGTATTTGGTTTACAAAGTATATGGCTCTTCAGAGACTATTTTTTCCAACCCATATCAACTCCCAGGATACCTATATTTATAGGAGAAGGCACCTTGAAGTTGGTAGGGAGGTCATCACGTGACCTTACCATTTGTCATATCAACTTTGTAACATTTATGATTAATTCCTAAACCTGACACATAAGTGTGGTCTAATCAGTATGTAAGGAGATAATGGGCCGCACGGTCCAACCCAGCCGTGGGTGTCTGAATGCGCACGTTCCTGATGCGTGTCCGGGAAGTCAGGGAGATATCGGACACGTGATGTCAGATATAGGCACGTTTATCTTGCGTGTGTTGACTTTACAAAGGGTCAGAGATCCATGAGCAGCAGCTCGCACCACGAGCTGCTTCACTGACCCAACCTTCGGCCTTAAGGACTCCTTCCCCCAGTCTTGGGCAGCCTTGGCGAGTTCTTGAGGATACCTCGAGCTAAGTGGATACGACCTGGAAAACAAGATCTCTGACCTGGGGAAGTTTTTAGACTAGCCTTGATTAGTCCGAGGCTCGACCTGCTAATCAGCCCGTGGGAAAACCAGGGCGTACATCTGCCCCCCAAGCTCCTGCTCGTGGTATATGACGTCATATACAGAAGACCACAGTAGGGGCTTTTAGACTTCCCTACAACCCTTCACATTCCACTTTTTGTGCAGGCGTCTGATACGTGAAACGCCGTGGGTGGTGACGGTACGTTTTACGAGAACCGCATTTAATGGCCTAGCCTATTGCCCAGCTGTTGTTTCATATTTCGAGTGGAAGGCCTCGGATCCCTCACTAGGGCCATCCAAGAGCCTTCTTCACGTGATCCTTCCCTTATATATAAAAAAAAAGGGTGGCCATCCTACGCACGGACCACCCCTTCATTAAAAAATTTCCCAAATCTCTTTCCTTCTTCCTTCTCTGACTTTCAGAAGAACGAAACCCTCGGCTCTACTGCCACCATTTTCCTTGTTCACGAAGCTTAGGCACACGAGTTCCTCCAAAGCTTTGGAAGCTACTACACCGAGGAGGCTCCTGCCAACGCAACACTCTCATTTACCGTCCAGCCATATACTGTAAGTTTTCTTACCCTGTTCATTTTGAAAGCATGCCACTGTAGTTTAGGTGAAATTTTTTACTGTGGCCGCATGCAATGGGTTTTCTGGGTTGCGTGGGTAGGAGGGTGACAGCCCCTTTTAGGCTAGGGCACACTTGTTGTAGGAAATCTCCTTAGAGTATGGATTTCAAGATGCTTCTTCAGAAACAATTTTTGGTTAGGATCTTTAGGAATTTTGGGTGCAAAACTGGGAAGCTTAGGGGATACGCTTCAAAAGCAAAATATCCCACTGGGGAAGGCCTCAGTCATAGCGACGCATTCGTCTAGCGACGCATTCTTTGAGGCGGAGGGAATCGTCTCAAAGGTGACCGATCAGTTGAAGATCAACAAACTTTTCCTCACCCACAAGATCCCACTGGGGAAGGCCTCAGTCATAGCCCGACCTGCTGCGGAGGGCGAGCGGAGCTGTACGCCGCTAGACGAATTATTCGCGGCTTGGAGCGGTGAGCACTTCAAGGCAGGGGCCTTCCTCTCCCTGGACCAGTACTTCGCTGACTTTCTGAACTACGTGGGGTTGGCTCCTTTTCAGCTCCCCCCCAACTCCTACCGTCTGTTGGCGGGGTTGAGGTACTTGTTCAAGAAGCAGGAGTGGGAGGTCCCTACTCCTGCTAATATTTTATATTTCTTTTGCCTCAAAGCCAGCCTGGATCAGCGGGGGCGAGGTGACGGGTTTTACTATTTAACCCGTTTTCCTAATACGACGGCGGTCATCGAGCTGCCAAGCCATCCAAATGACTTCAAGGACCAGTTTTTCATGTCAACTGGGTTCCAGAACTGTGAGCACCACTACTTCAATCGTCCTCGTAAGTGAACCCTGACCCTAGCTCGCCTTTTAAGTGTTGTTTAATTTTAGCTCCCCCCGTACTCCATTCTGATTCCAACCCAATCTTGCAGCCATCTACGCGAGGACCGAGAAGTCTGCGACCCTCGGGGGTCAATATGAAACACTGGCGGGCTTGCCCCCCAGTGAAAAGGAGTACCGCGTGCTCATGATGGACGAGACAATGGTGTTCTGCAAACTGGTTTTTCCAAATCAGACTCTGAACCTGAAGAGGCTTTGGGGGCCGCCCCCAGCTCGCGCAAACAGACCTATCACCGTGGAGGAGGTCGCGAAAGAGGAGGACGAAACAGCTGAAGTTCCACTCGTGAGGAATAGAAAGAGGACCTTGGAGGTCGCTCAGGGGATGGATGAGGAGAGGATCCAAACCGGAGCAGCCGCGGGTCCTTCCGGTCAAGGTAACCCTTATTTGTTTAAGAATGTAGATAGGGCCACTGCAGACCCCCGGCTGGTTAGGTTCAATCCTAGGCAGATCGTCCATCGTCACGTGGGGGACCCGGACCTGAATACACTCCTGCTCCATTGTGTTGACCGGCTCGTGCTGGATCACCAAGAGAGCCGGTCTAGGGGTACCGTAGTAGTAGATAACACCCTAGCTTTTAGGTCGATCCTTTTTTAGGAGTATGGGACCAACTTACGCACATGGCCATCACTTCAGAGGGGTGCCTATGCTCCGGGGTTTAGACAGTATGTAGAAGAGTCATGTCCCGAGTCAGAACCGGACCTAGAATCCGCGCCAGTTCGTGAGATAATTGTCCTAGGCTCTTCCAGCTCGGGGGGTAGGGCTCCCTTAATATTCGTATACTTTTTTGCTTTTAACCTCTGCATGTTTGCTAACTTGTAATAACCATGTTTTTGTTTTTGGCAGAAGAGATGTCTCAGCCCGGGGGTAATCTGCAGGGTGTAGTCTTCGGCGGGAATCCCCCAGCAGGGCCAAGGTTGAAAAGGCTCTGAGAGTCAAAGAGCGCGGCTGGGGCCTCCACCAAATCCCCAGCTAAGGAGAAAGAAAAGACCCCGCCATCCCAGGTCGAGGGGGAAATCCTTCCTGCTCCCGGAGCAGGACACATGCCCCCGCCGCCCCAGCGATCTCCACAAGCTACCCAGGACGTGGTACTGGAGGTTGGGACTCCGACTGTGGCAGCCCCGGACGTACGCATACCGGTCGACTCCCATGATCTGGGAAAGATCCCAGAAGCATTCCAGGGGAAGGTGTATGAGTCGGCGAGCTATGCCGTCGGCCGCTTCTACAAGCTCAAAGAGAAGGATCTCCGGGCTATCGAAGCAACGAGCCCGGTCCGAGTCATAGAGTCTTCGATGGACATGACCCTAACGGTAATCTGCCCCACTCTTTTAAAGCTTTAACACTTACACAATGCCTTGTTTTTCCTCTTAGCCAACTTATCCTTCCTTTCTTGCAGGGCATTGCTGCCGCTCATCGAGGTATCGCCAGGACCAAGGCTCAGCTCGAGGAGATGGAGGCTGAGCGCCAGGCCGCCCTTAAGGAAGCTCAGGCGGCGAAAGATGCGCTGGCGGCTTCGAAGGCCGAGCTAGAGAGGAGCCGCTCAAAGAACCGAGAACTTGAAACCTCCCTTGCCACTTCGCAAACAGATCTCGAGGCAGCGAAGACCGAGGCCCAGGCCGCCCTAGAGGCCACCTTGGAAGCCTAGCGGGCCATCTTGGAGCAGTCCATGCAGGACCTGTTCTATCACTGCTGGGCCCATAACCCGGATGCTGACTTCTCTTTTATGCCGCTGGACCTCTGGGCTATTTTGTTGCCGAAACTCCAAGCCCGCCTAAACAAAGAGGTACCGCCCTCGGAGACTGGGGAAGCCTCTGGCGCGGCGGAGCAGGGCGAGACCGCGACCTCCAAAGGACCAGCTGATGGGGCTTAGGGCACTCCTCCTTATGCATTTTTAATTATTTTTATTTTGTCTTTGTAACCTTTTAATGAGGTGTTTTCACCTTGAGACGATTTACTTGGCCATCTTAACTTATATATATATATTTTTTTATATAACCTTAGTTCATGCTAACCGTTATTTATATCCCGAGCTCTTTAAGAAAGAGCCACGACCAATAAACTTAAGTTAACTTCCAAGTTTTATGACCCGGTTAAAACCAGGACCTTTTTTTGAAAACTTAGTTCGTGTTAACTTTTATCCATATCCCGAGCTCTTTAAGAAGAACCACGATCAATAAATTTAAGTTAACTTCTAAGTTTTATGACCCGGTTAAAACCAGGACCTTATTTTGAAAACTTAGTTCGTGTTAACTTTTATCCATATCCCGAGCTCTTTAAGAAGAACCACGATCAATAAATTTAAGTTAACTTCTAAGTTTTATGACCCGGTTAAAACCAGGACCTTATTTTGAAAACTTAGTTCGTGTTAACTTTTATCCATATCTCGTGCTCTTTAAGAAGAACCACGATCAATAAATTTAAGTTAACTTCTAAGTTTTATGACCCGGTTAAAACCAGGAACTTATTTTGAAAACTTAGTTCGTGTTAACTTTTATCCATATCCCGAGCTCTTTAAGAAGAACCACGATCAATAAATTTAAGTTAACTTCTAAGTTTTATGACCCAGTTAAAACCAGGACCTTATTTTGAAAACTTAGTTCGTGTTAACTTTTATCCATATCCTGAGCTCTTTAAGAAGAACCAGGATCAATAAATTTAAGTTAACTTCTAAGTTTTATGACCCGGTTAAAACCAGGATAGGACTTAGTTCGCGTTAACCCATATCCATAGATAAGAGTCAACATCTAAGTCGTTAAGGAGACCTGGTTATATCTAGGTACCATATGCCCCCCAAGTAACTGGGAAATGGTCTTTCGTGGTTACTTTTAAAATCACACTTGCAAATAAAAAGAAACATTTGATTCTTATTTATACATAGAAAGTGGCCCTCCAGGCCTTACAAGTGGATCATTGATAGTATTTCTTTAAGTGGATGGCATTCCAAGTCCGCGGGATCGCCCCTCCATCAAGTCGAGCTAACTTATAAGTTCCCTCCTTGATGACTTCGATGACCTGGTATGGTCCTTCCTAGTTTGGTCCCAAAACCCCATCTTTGGGATCTTTTCTGGCCAGGAAAACTCTCCTTAGGACCAAATCGTCAATGCTAAAGGAACGTTTTTTGACCTTAGTGTTGAAGTAGCGAGTGATCTTCTGCTGATAATGGGCGAGTTGGAGTTGCGAATCCTCCCGCCTTTCATCAACTAGGTCTAGGGAAAGGCATAGGAGTTCGTGGTTCCGTTCTTAATCGTAGGACTGGACTCTATGCGACAGAACTTTAACCTCCACGGGGAGGACTGCTTCACTCCCAAAGGCTAGGGAGAAAGGAGTGTGACCCGTGGAAGTTCGATGCGAGGTTTGGTACGCCCACAGGACCTGGGGGAGCTGGTCTGGCCAGACCCCCTTTGCCTCATCTAGCCTCTTCTGGAGGCTTGCCTTTAGATTTTGTTCACAGCCTCGACCTGGCCGTTCGCCTGGGGATAGGCCACGGACGAGAAGCTTTTCACAATTCCGTGCCTTTCACAAAATTCGATGAACATATCGCTATCAAATTGGGTGCCGTTGTCGAAGACGATCTTCTTAGGAAGGCCAAATCGACAGATGATGCTTTTCACCACAAAGTCGAGTACTTTCTTCGATGTTATTGTCGCCAATGGCTCTGCTTCGGCCCACTTGGTGTAGTCAATGGCTACCACGGCATAACGGACCCCGCCCTTTCCAGTGGGCAGGACACCCACTAGATCTATTCCCCAAACGGCAAATGGCCAAGGAGCCGAGATCATTTTTAGCTCGACCGGAGGAGCTCGGGCAACCACAGCAAATCGTTGACACTTGTTGCACCTTTTCACATACGAGATTGAGTCTTTGGATAGAGTACGCCAATAATAACCTTGCCTGAGAACCTTTAAGGCCAGGCTTTGCCCCCCAGTGTGGTCTCCGCAGAGTCCTTCGTGAACTTCCTGCAGGATGGCCTACGCTTCACTTAGAAGAACACACCGGAGGAGAGGTAGGGAATGCCCACGTCGGTACAACACTCCTTCGACTAGCGTATATCTAGGAGCTTGATAAAGGACTTGTCGTGCATCGTTACGCTCTTCGTGTAACCTGCCTTCGACGAGATACTCAAGAATGGGAGTCATCCAGGTCGGCCTAATATCAATCATCTCGATCTCTGCCCGATCTCCTTCTATACTTGGTTTTTCCAAGAATTCTATTGGCACCAACCCCAGGGTTTCTTTCTCTCCCGTGGTGGCGAGTTTGGCGAGAGCATCTGCGTTGGCGTTCTGCTCCCGAGGTATCTGTTCAATCGACCCTCGCCCAAATGCGGACAGCTGGTCTTTTACTTTTGCCAAATAGGCAGCCATCTTGGGTCCTCGCGCTTGATACTCTCCCAGAACCTGGTTCACCACGAGCTGGGAGTCACTGAAGCACTGGACGGAGCTCGCCTTTAGCTCACTAGCTACCCTCAACCCAGCCAATAAAGCCTCGTACTCTGCCTCATTGTTAGATGCCTTGAACCCGAACCTTAGCGCCGAGTGGAATCTATGTCCCTCGAGGGATATCAGGATGATTCCCGCCCCGGAGCCGTTCTCGTTAGATGAACCATCAACGAAGATCTTCCACGACGAATGTGGGGAAGCGACCTGAGGCGATCCTTCTGATGGATTCTCCTGGAATCCCGTGCACTCCGCCACGAAGTCGGCCAAGGCCTGACTTTTTATGGCAGTTCGTGGAGTATAGAAAATCTCGAACTGACAGAGCTCGATCGCCCACTTTAACAAACGTCCGGATGATTCAGGCTTTTGCAAAACCTGCCTTAGAGGCTGATCGGTCATGACGTGTACCGAGTGGGACTAGAAATATGGTCTGAGCTTTCGCGAGGCTGTGATTAGGCAAAACGCCAATTTTTCCATCAGTGGGTATCGTGACTCTACTCCAAGGAGTCTCTTGCTGATGTAGTAGACTGGCCTTTGAACTTGGTTCTCTTCTCGCACTAGCACGACGCTTGCTGCATCCTCAGTGACGACCATGTAGAGGAAAAGAGGTTCTCCTGCCCTGGGCTTGGACAGCACGGGCGGTTCAGCGAGATGCGCCTTCAAGTCGAGGAATGCGCTTTCGCATTCTACTGTCCACTCAAACTTCTTGTTTCCCTGGAGCAGGTTGTAGAAGGGCAAACACTTGTCGGTTGATTTGGAAATGAACCGGTTGAGTGCTGCCACTCTTCCTGTGAGGCCTTGGACGTCTTTCCGCGACCTGGGGGAAGGAAGCTCGAGCAGTGACCTGATTTTGTCGGGGTTTACCTCAATTCCTCGGGTATTGACTATGAACCCCAGGAATTTCCCTGACGTGACACCGAACGTGCATTTATGAGGATTGAGCCTCATGCCGTATTCCCGTAGTATTTTAAAACATTCTTCCAGGTCGGAAACATGGTTGTCGGCAGTCTTTGATTTGAAAAGCATGTCATCAACATACACCTCCATGTTCTTTCCGATCTGGTCCGCGGACATTCTGTTTACTAGCCTCTGATAGGTAGCTCCGGCATTCTTCAGACCAAATGGCATCACCTTATAGCAATAGACATTCGTTGGGGTCATGAAGCTGGTATGCTCCTGGTCCGCCGGGTTCATCGCGATCTGATTGTAGCCTGAGTAAGCGTCCATGAAGGACATGAGCTCATGCCCCGCCGTGGCATCCACCAGCTGATCGATCCTTGGCAATGGAAAGCAATCCTTGGGGCAGGCTTTATTCAGGTCGGAGAAGCCAATACAGGTCCGCCACTTCCCGTTGGGCATTGGAACCAGCACGGGATTAGCGACCCAAATTGGAAATTTGGCTTCGCGGATAAAGCCACACTTTTTGAGCTGGGCCACTTCTTCTTCAAGGGCTTCGGCTCGGGTCGTTCCTAAATGCCTCTGCTTTTGGGATTTGGCAGGAACACTTTTATCCAGGTGGAGTGTGTGCATGATGACACTCGGACTAATCCCCACCATGTCCTCGTGGGACCATGCGAATACGTCCAAGCAATTCTTCAGAAATGCAATCAGCTCCGCCTTTCTCTTGTCGCAGAGGTTCTTCCCAAGCTTAACCGTCCATGATGGATTTTGTTCATCAATGTTCACCTCCTCAAGCTCCTCAATAGCCTGGAGCTCGGATCTGTCCTCGCCTACTCAGGGGTCAATGTCCTCGGTCAAGGCGATCTTTTCCTCTTCGGTCTTCTGAGGTTTTTCAATCTCAGGAGCCGCCAAGGGTCCCTGAGATTCCTCCTCGCCCTGAATGGCCATTGCCAGCTGCTCGGGTTTAGACTTTCCCTTCATGGAAATGCTGTAGCATTCCCTGGCAGCGAGCTGATCGCCCTTGATGGTACAGATTCCTGTTGAAGTAGGGAACTTCATGGCGAGGTGTCGAACGGAAGTGATGGCCTTGAAAGCTATGAGCGCAGGTCGGCCCAAAATGGCGTTGTAGGCAGCGGAGCAGTCAATGACCACGAACTCAAGTAGCTTGGAGACTGTCCGAGACTCTTCTCCTAGGGTGATCACCAGCTCGATCATCCCTATCGCTGCTGATCCTTCTCCCGAAAAGCCATATAGCATCATCGAGGTTGCCTTTAACTCAGCGACAGTCAGACCCATCTTTTCTAAGGTGGATCGGAATAGGAGGTTCACCGAGCTCCCATTGTCCACCAACACTCTCCTTACTTTCCGGTTGGCGAGCTGGACTGCTACGACCAAGGGATCGTTATGAGGGAATTGGACATGGCCTGCGTCTTCCTCCGTGAAAGTTATCGGTTGTTTCTCTAGCCGTTGCTGTTTTGACTGATGTTGCTCCGGGACGAACTCCGCTCCGTTGAGGGCCTTTAACTCATTCACATACCTCTTCTGGGCGCCTCTGCTCGTGCCAGCCATTTACGACCCTCCAGAGATGGTGGATATCTCTCCCTCGATCACGGGAGGAGGGACGTCCTGATCTACCCGAGGCCCGGGCTGATTGGCTGGGACATCTGGAGTTGGTCGACCCGCTGGAACCCTGTTTCGTGAATATTGCGCCAAGGGGCCTGCTCGGATGAGAGTCTCGATTTCATCTTTTAGATGCCTGCAATCATCGGTATTGTGGCCGACGTCGTTATGGAAACGGCAGAACTTCGAAGTATCTCTCTTTCCCTTGTGGTGTTTCAATGGCTCCGGCCTCTTCCAGGGGACCCGAGCAGCGTTGGCCAAGAAAATATTTTCCCTGGACTGGGTGAGCTCGGTATATGTTGTAAACACGGGCTTGAATTTATCCACAGACTTATTCTTCTTTTGACCGTGCTGGTTGTTTTCACCGTTTCTCTTTCTTTTGCCACCGCCGGGCTGGTTGTTCTGTGCGTCGCCGGGGATTGCCACCGCGATCTCCGTCCCTGCTCCAGGGGGCTTCTCGGGAACCTGGCTGGTCCCCGCGGCTGAAGCTTCAGCTTCTTCTAAGTTTATCCATTCTTGGGCTCTGTTAAGGAATTCGTTAACCGAGCCGACTCCCTTCCTCTGAATATCTTTCCACAGGTCTCCTCCGACCAGGATTCCGGTTCTCATGACCATGAGCTTAGAGCTATCGTCAGCGTCTCGGGCTCGAGCAGAGACATTCGCGAATCTGCTCAAGTAGGCTTTTAGCGTTTCACCGGGCTGTTGTCTCACGTTAGCTAGGGAGTCGGCCTGGGAGGCGCGGAATGCCCTTTTGAAGTCAGCTGAAAAAGTCTTCCAGGAACTGATTGACTGTCTTTTACTTTGCTTCAACCACTGCCTGGCAGGTCCGATCAGTGTGGAAGGGAAGATCAAGCAACGCAGCTCCGGGCCAATGTTATGAGCCATCATTAGGGTGTTGAACATCCCCAAATGATCTGACGGGTCCCCGTCCCCATTGAACTTTGACAAATGAGGCATATGGAAACCAGATGGGTAGGCCGTCGCTGCTATATTGGGGGCGAAGAGTTCCATTTCGTCGCCCGAATCATACTCGTCTTTTTCTTTTTCTGTTAGGAGCTTTCTCATCAGCTCCTCCATCTGAGTTAGGCGCTCAAGGGTTTTGTCCTGAGATCCTGGGTTATTCCGGGGTTGTTCCACAGCTCCGGACCCATTGTACATATTAGGTGGGTTGTTGCCCCTCCTATCTTGAGATAGGTTATTTGGGACATTCCCTCCGTTACGTACTTCGGATCGGACTCCCGCCGAGCGGGCCTGCCTACCATCTCCGGTTCGATCGTCTCTGTGAGAGTTGAGGTGATCTCGGAGGTCGCCTCCCTGTGTAGTCTGGTGACTTTGTACCGAACTCAGTCGCTGACGCAGGTCTCCTCCCGAGAGATCACTCCGGCGACTACCGGTCCAGTGGCTCCTGCTGGATAGGCTCGGAGTGCATCTTTGGCGGTTACGATCTGATCCTTCCTCTGGCACCCTGCTGCGCCAGGAAGGCCCAGCTGACGGCGGGTCTCTCCTACTACTCCCGTAGGCTGGGATGTCCCGAATGGGCTGAGGAGATGGGTATCTGATTGGAGAAGGAGGATGCCTGACTGGGAAGGCGATCCTAGTTCCGTCCGGACGGATCAAATTTGGCGGGGGCCTTTCGGCGCTGCCAGCTTGCTGGTCCTGCGCAGGACGAGCTGGACGAGGCGCAGGACGGTCTTCTGCGACGGGCTGGCGCTGCTGGCCCGCCCCAGATCTCCTTCGGGAGTTTCCTCGAGCTCTCCTGGGCGCCCTCGAGGAAGGTTGAGAGCTAGGGGTTGACGTCCTAACCGAACGGTTGTATTGCTGTTGTCCGACCCCAGGCATTTCCCTGAAGTTTGCCTCTTGATGGTGTGATGAAGGAGTGGAGTTGGCTGCATGAGGCCTATCCGAATGGCTATGTCTGGACCGATTACTCCGGCGAGACATAGGAGCCTCACCTTGCCTCTCTCCAACGTTAACGTTGGTTGTGAGAGGGGGTAGTCGGGCCAGAATATCCTGGATTTGCCGACCGGCTGTTGCTAACTGGCTCCTCAGTTGAGCATTCTCCATCTCCACCGCAGTATAATAACACGGGTTCGGATTAGGTGGCCGGGGTGCTGAGCTACTAGTATCGTTCTGGCTCGCCGGCTGCTTTCCTGGCCTCTGCTGGACTTCAGGAATTTTCTCATCAGGGATGGCAACATGGTGGGCCTCCTGCCCATCATGCTGTTCTGTTTCGTTGCCATGCCTGGATCGAGTGGTCACCATAGTTGGATGTTTGTGGTAGCACTAATCGAACCCCCTCTCAATGAAAGCACCAAACTGTTGACGCGGTTCTTCGCCAACAGGTAATTAAGAGAAGAAGAGAAAGGGACTAGTGCTGAAAGTAGAACCGTCACAGATAAGAAATCTTAGAGAATGAACTAGGTGACTCAAGAAACGTTTTTAAGTGGTTCAAAGGTTAAAATTCTTCTACTCCACTAGTCAATATTATTGATATATTCTGGGTATTTGGTTTACAAAGTATATGGCTCTTCAGAGACTATTTTTTCCAACCCCTATAAACTCCCAGGGTCCCCATATTTATAGGAGAAGGCACCTGGAAGTTGGTAGGGAGGTCATCACGTGACCTTACCATTTGTCATATCAACTCTGTAACATTTATGATTAATTCCTAAACCTGACACATAAGTGTGGTCTAATCAGTATGTAAGGAGATAATGGGCCACACGGCCCAATCCAGCCGTGGGTGTCTGAATGCGCACGTTCCTGATGCGTGTCCGGGAAGTCAGGGAGATATCGGACACGTGATGTCAGATATAGGCACGTTTATCTTGCGTGTGTTGACTTTACAAAGGGTCAGAGATCAACGAGCAGCAGCTCGCACCACGAGCTGCTTCACTGACCCAACCTTCGGCCTTAAGGACTCCTTCCCTCAGTCTTGGGCAGCCTTGGCGAGTTCTTGAGGATACCTCGAGCTAAGTGGGTACGACCTGGAAAACAAGATCTCTGACCTGGGGAAGCTTTTGGACTAACCTTGATTAGTCCGAGGCTCGACCTGCTAATCAGCCCGTGGGAAAACCAAGGCGTGCAATAATCTTTATAAATCAAAACATAAAAAAATACAAAAATTTAAATTATTATGAACACAAAATTTCAAACTAATAAGCAACATCAAATAATTTACTTTTAAATTTCAGTAATTCAAAATAGATTTGTTAGATTTTTATTTCAATTATTTATTTTAATAAAATTAATACAATAACTAAATAAACAAATAATATTTGAATTTCAATATTCAAATCTCAGGGATGCACTTCAAAATGAATTTAATTGTGTTACTTTAATTGATGATGAGATTTTTGTGAGCTTAATTAAATTTAATACATTCAATGAGGAATGCATTGTAACCCTAATAGAGAATAATGCATTCAATGAGGAATGTATGATATTCCTAAAGGGAATTGACATAGTTTATGCATATAGTCATGAGACTAATGCAACCATAAGAGAAGGTAGACATGTCAATGAAATTGATATTTAGATCATGGCAACCTTGAGTAAAATTAATGAAACCCAAGGAAAGCTTCAAGGATGGTGGAATGATACTTGTGCCATCATTCATGCAACTAATGATAAAATTCTTTTTAAAACCCTTGAAACTGCAAAGGAGGGACTTAAAGTACAAATGGAAAATGAAAAGAGATCCAAGGTACTTGGAAGGGGCTACATTGATGTCCTTGGATTTGGTTGAAGGGCATTTGCTAGGGAAGGAGTAAATTGGTCATTTGACCAATAATTACACACATTTGGTTAAGTACTGAAGCACTCCCCTTTACACTTTCTAGAGCCATTCCAACTTTGTACCAAAGTGTTCCACAAAACCAAGTACCATTCCAAGGCCTTCCAAGGGTAAATTGAGTTGATGTTTGAAGATTTCAATGGGAATTGAGCTTCAAGGGGGGATTTACAATATCTAGCATCTCCATTAATCAAGGGATTTTTGGAATTCAGAGAGCCAAGCTTCTTTTTATGTGTTAATTGTTGTTCTTGATAGTTTTTAGTTAAGTTTAGTAACTTTGAGATTTAAGCTTGAGTTGGTGTATAGTTGATGTTGGGTTTCGGTATATGGGGGTAATATTACTGATTTGTTTCCGGGTTTATGCTTGAAACTAGCTGGAATTCTGTTTGGGGTTGAATTGGGTTAGGTTCAAAATTCTGGAAAATGCTGATTTCTGGGTTTATGGCGGTGGTGTGGCTGGGCCTCTGGGTGAGCGCCACGGAGCCGATGCAATTCCTTGAGAACAAGGTTTGCTCTCTGACTCCAATGGATCCGTGATCCTTTAGTAGGGCACCACGGAACAAAATGAGTTTATTTTAGGCGTCGAGGTGCCAACCCTGTTTTAGGTTATTATTTTTCGCGTCTCGTATTTAGGCCAAAACTTTTCACCCCGATGTCGGTGTTGGACATTCTTTATATGGTTGGAAAGCTTGTGAAAAGTCCTATAGTACTATAACCTAAGAAAAGTTTAGTTGTTATTATTTTGGACCCGAAATTATGAGCTAAGCTTGGTGCTAATCGATTTTGATTGGTTACTTTTACGTTTAACTAAAGATGCTTGAATGGGATCGCACTTGTGTGGTTTTGCCGCTATTATTGCAATTTAGGTAATAAAAGTTAACATTACATGTAGAGAGGGCATTGGCCCTATTGTATCTAGAAACAATTATAATCGTATAACATTAAAATGAGCTAGGGTTGTGTATCATTATTCCATGCTTTGTTTATTTTACTTATTAGTAATTGATTTGGTTATGGGCATAATCTTAGTGTTGGGAGGTGCACTCTACCAGGCATCGACTGTACATATGGTGCTGCTGATGTGAATTACTTGTTATAGTTGATATTTGATGCTAATATAATTATTGAATATATGTGGCTATGATTCATGAGTTATGTAAATTATTACTTTTATGAATTGTTATATGTTCATCCAGGGGTTGTTATGTATGTCTTGTGGAACTCTTCTTTCTGGGCCTTGGCTCATGGCTGCTCTATGGTGTAGGTAAGGGCAAGGGAAAGGTCGACCAGCCATGAGTTGGAGGGCTTTGGAGCAGGGCTTACATGTTCGGCTTGCTTGGCCGCCACAGTCATGTTATTTTGAGGGATTTAGAGTTTAAGTCCAGTTTTTTTGCTTAGGTCGACTATTTCGTAAACTTGGCTTGTAATTATGTTTGAATTAACTCTTTTCGAGATCAATTTGTAATTATTTAAGTTTTAAATGAAAATTTTATTTCTTTGACAAAAAAAATTAATACCTAAACCTTTGATTAGCTTTAATTACACTTTTCATCCCAAATGACTCACTTAACGAGTTAAGCACCATTTTAAACACACATTGTCACGATATTGAATTAGTAGGGTGTTACAACATGGTATTAGAGCTACCAAGGATTTATGGTTCCTGAAGATCGACTGAACATGTACGCTCACTGCTAAAGATAAGCTCGACATAGTTAGATAACTAATGTGTTGAATATGTGTCTAACTTCTTAATTGAATCATATGCCTTATTGACATGCTAGAATAGGGAGCATGAAATATACAGATAGGGCTTGGCCCTTGACTGCTAGATGAATATGAAAGAATTTCTTATTAGCATCATTGTTAATTGCGAGTGTGAAAAAAAATGCTTTTTAGCATTATTGTTGCATCTAAATTCTTTGTTTGTTTGAATTCGACTGTGCGACTGTTTCTGGATACTATTATCATGCATGATATGTCGAGTCATTTATTATAGACGTAATTGGAAGTTATGCATCCACATCAATCAACTAGACTAGACAGCACTAATATCGAGGCCGGAGATGATAATCAACTCCTCTGAGATATCCTTAACCATGGTGGACGAGCAACCACATATGTACACGCTACCACCAAAGCTCTCCAACTCATGGCTGGTCAAGTTTTCCTTTTCTCGTACCTGTACCACAAAGAACCCGTGAGCCAAGACTCAACAAGAAAACTTAAGAAAGTGCATAAACATAAAATACAGTTTCCCATATACTTATCTAGCAT
Source organism: Humulus lupulus (assembly GCF_963169125.1). Classification (NCBI taxonomy): domain Eukaryota; kingdom Viridiplantae; phylum Streptophyta; class Magnoliopsida; order Rosales; family Cannabaceae; genus Humulus; species Humulus lupulus. The sequence continues at coordinate 196,550,766 of NC_084796.1, read as the reverse complement.
GTCCAATAGTAATAGCTTATTCATACAGTCATTCAATTACAAATAAATGGTCACTGGACCAATTTCGGGGTGCTGCCCTGAACAGTTAACCATAGGGTCAACGTCGGGGCTCTATGCCCTAGCTGTGTGACTGTAGAGTCACCTGGGCTCTTTGCCCTTAGCTATGAGTAACTAGCCATAGAGCTAGTCCAGAGTACCTGGCGCTTTAATGTTTCATCGACCATAGGGTCGGCCAACGTAACAGTACATTGCTGGTTTAGGCCTAAACTTTTCAACCACCGTGCAACGCGCAATTGTCGTCCTTGACTAATAAGTTAAGCCCTGATCCAGGTATTCAAATATCAACACAGAAACAAATATGGATATGCATACCCCAACCAGATAAACACGCATACATGATTAATCACGTAACATCATCAGGTAACCGTAATCATAGTAATAATCATGCTTACTTAACTGGGCCAAGCCCTAGCCACGCAAGCCATGCGAACAATAATGCAACAATTAAGCTAGTAAAGAATATTCGATTATGTTTAACCAATAAGTGAAACAATAACTTAAACATAAATATTCCCAGAGCCCAAGCCCTAATCACAATTATTATTAATAATTGGGCCAAGCCCTGACCACATATAACATGTATCAGGTGCACTTTTCTTACCTCAGGTCTGAGTCTAGTTTAAAATAAGAATGACCCTCGAGCATGATCCTGGTTCCGAGCCCCTAGCGATAACATAGTCACAACCATAATATAGGATTCCATCAATAACGAGCAAATAAAGGCTTCTGGGTCGAGTCCCAACCTCCGAGGCCTCAAACTTTACTAAACCAGGTTAGTAGAATCGATCCTGAGCCCTAAGGAATAGATTCCCATCACTAATAACTCTCCAAGGCCAAAACAACCTAGGTGGGCCGCGACCTACCCAGGTTAGTAGGCTGGGACCTGCCCCTTGAGGGTCGTGGCGCACATCCCAGACAGAGGCCTCCCAAGGCCCTGGGTTCGGTTGAGTCGCAGCCCCTCAAGAACAGAGCCGTGACTTGGCCCTGCGAACCAATAATTACTTAATTTTTCAATAGCAAAATCCAACTAAAACTATCCCAATTTCACCCCAAAACTGTAATTCAACCATCACACCAACTTTAATATCTTCCCAGCAACAAAACCCTACTAAAACCTAGTTGCAAAACTCTTCAAAATACCAAATTCAACTCTTGAGCTATAAGGTTCAAGAACACGTCAAGAACAAGTATGAATTCTAATAAAATTCAGTTACAACAAAGATTAAAACATTACCTCAGTTGTGAATGGTGATCCCCTAGCCACAAGCTATCCGAATTCTAATCCCTAGCCCTCATTTCTTTGGTTTCTAGCCACAGTCCTCTTAATTCTTCAAGAAAACTAGCTTAAGGAAGCTTAGAGAGTGTTGACGGTAAGATCTCATCAACGGAATAAGAATGGAAATCTCAAAAACTGAAATCAATATCTAATGAACACAAGTGAACTTATAGAAACTTAAAGGACAATTGCAAGTGAAAAATAGTAAGAAAACTTGTATATTGCTCTTAGAGTAATCTGATCTTACAAGAATTTTTCCAACCCCCTTCAATGATGAAGTGAGGTTCCCTTTATAGTGGGCTCTAATGGCCCCTAATACATTGTGGTCCTAGGGGACCAGATTGTTCACAAGTACATCGTCAGTGTGGTGACACAGGTAGTAATGGTGCAAAAGATCGTGGTGTCGACTCTGGTACGTAGTTGTAGCCCATGGGAATGCCTCCACTACTTACTCAGTACGAGTGTCAGAGAAGTGACACCAGGTGTAGTGGCACAGGTGGTTGTGGTGTCGGCCATTATACATGGTCAGAGACGTGCAGGTAGGGCCTCCACCATTGGTACTAAATTGTACCATCACTAGTTGTCTAGTACGGATGTAAGAGTCATACCTCTGTGCTCCTCATGGTCGTATAGCCTATTCCTATACATGTGCCTTGTGCCTAAACGTTGCTCTCGTATATCCAAGATACACCCTTGCTCCAAGCCCCTTTTTATTTTGTTAAGTATGAGAGGACTTGCAGCCTTGAGTGAGACAAGCATGTGGGAGTCACGCCCCGCTAGTGACCCCTTCCTTGAGTTAAGCATATGCTCATATCATAGAGGAGTGGCCTCACGAGACAGGATGGTGCACGTTCCAGGGAACCTGACCGAGGCCTACGAGGCATGGCCTCACGAGACGGTGCGCGTTCCTGGGTACCTTGGCGAGGCCTGCGAGGCGTGGCCTCATGAGACGGAATGGTGCACGTTCCTAGGCACCTGGGAGAGGCCTGCGAGGCGTGGTCTCACGAGACAGTGTGGTGCTCGCTCCTGGGCACCTGGGGAAGGCTTGCGAGGCATGGCCTCGCGAGACGATGCGGTGCCCGTCCCTAGGCACATGGGCGAGGCCTAAGAGGCTTGGCCTCACGAGGCGGAGTGATGCGCACTTCAGGGTACCTTGGTGAGGCCTAGGAGGCATGGCCTTTCAAGATGGGACGATGCATGTCCCTGGCACATGGGCCAGGCCTGTGAGGTGTGGTCTCACGAGACGATGCGGTGCGCGTCCCTGGGCACCTGGGCGAGGCCTGCGAGGCGTGGCCTCGCGAGACGGGGCGGTGCATGCTTCTAGGCACCTAGACGATGCTTGCGAGCCTTGGCCTCACGAGACAATGCAGTGCACGTCCCTGGGTACCTGGGCAAGGCCTGCGAGGCGTGGCCTCGCGAGACGGTGAGCATGTCTCGTCCGTACTGGAACCTTGGCGAGGCCTATGAGGTATGGCCTTGCGAGATGGTGTGGTACGCATTCCTGGGCACCTGGGCGACGTCTGCGAAGCATGGCCTCACGAGATGGTGAGCCTGTCCCATCCATACTGGGCACCTAGGCGAGGCCTGCGAGGTGCGGCCTCGCGAGACGATGTGGTGTGCGTCCTTGGGCACATGGGCGAGGCCTGTCAGGCGTGACCTCGCGAGACGTGATGGTGCATGTTCCTAGGCATCTGGGCGAGGCCTGTGAGGCATGGCATCGTGAGACGGTGCGGCGCACATTCTTGGGCACCTGGGAAAGGCCTGAGGCGTGGCCTCGCGAGACGGTATGCTTGTCTCGTCTGTACTGGGCACCTGGGCGAGGCCTGTAAGGTGTGGCCTCGCGAGACGGTGCACCTGTCTCATCCGTACTGGGCACCTAGGCGAGGCCTGCAAGGTGTGGCCTCGCGAGACGAAGCGATGCGCGTTTCTGGCATCTGGTGCTTGGGTGTGTGGCTGGTGGCATGAGGCGCCTGGGTGCGTGACACCTAGGCATAGGTCCATAGGACCTTCAGCGAAGTAAGCAAGGTGAAGTGAGCTTGGGCCTCACGTGGGGTGAGATAGGTCAATCTTCCGAAGGCCTTCTGTGAGGCCTGGGTCTTTCAGGATCATGTCCAATCTGCGGTGTTCATAGAGAGAAAGAGAGTGAGTCGCTAGTGAAGTGTTTATGTATGTTTCTTTATGTTTCCTAAGGCTTAAGTCTTACTTAAGCTAATCCCGAGGCTCAGGGTACCAAAAACATCCCTAAGGGAAAAATGGTCAAAATCTCCAGTATTGCCTCCTAATCTTGTTAACATAAAATATATCCTCAATTATTCATTCCCATTACCTAATAACCCGATTTAATGCTAAATACCTAAAATACCCATTGACTCGCCGTGAGTCGGGTATTGTGTCTCGTTGTGCCTATCTCGCTAACTTGCTCCCTAGGATCGTCTCCTGCCGAGTAACCCAAATAAACTCACATAATAATGTGATATCTCACATATATCACATATATATACAATTATGCCCATAACGAGCCAAATTACCAAAATTTCCCCTTCTAATAAGAAACGGGCCCACATGCATATTTATCATCCTTAAACATGCATAACTAGTTATATTATCATAGAACTCACATAATTACAGTCAAATATACCAAATAAACATATAATTCCATATATTTCCATCTTGGCCCCCTATTAGGTAATTTTGGGACGTTATAGTTGAGGGCGCCGGGGATGAGATTTGGAAGAAGAGCGTTGCAAGGAGCGATGCTCGGAGGGTGGTACCTCCGTTTACTATGTCCAGTAAGGGTGGAGGTCTAAGTGATTAGAAGAGGAAGACTACATGTACAGATAGTACCCTCAGTTTAGATAAGAGACTTTGGGATTCTCATAGTGGTCATCAAGGTGGAAGTGAGAACTGGAAGAATTATCCAAAGTGTGCTTGGTGCAGGAGATGCCACTTGGGAGAATGTTGTGCCAAGGAATGTTTCTTATATGGCATCGTGGGTCATCGCAAGAAATATTGCTCACAATTGGGGAAAAAGGAACCCAATAAATGCGACAATTAAATTTCGGTCTGAGTAGGTGCTTTGACATAGTCATAGGCTAAGGCTAGTCTCTTCGTGGTGGCATGTTAGATTTCCAGCGCTGACTCTTCCTATACTATATTGATTGATTCTGGTGCTACACATTCATTTGTATCGAAGAGGGTAACAAAACAAAATAGTAGGCCTTGTGATAGACAACTGGGGAATTGGTAGTCTCTAAGAGATGGATCAAATATTTATCGGCAGAGGTCCATAGTAGGGAGCTATCTGTGGACTGGATTGAATTAGCAATGGAGGATTTTGACATGATACTGGGTATGGATTGGTTTGCCATGTAGGGGGGACGATAGACTATAAGATGAGAATGGTGACTTTTGAGCCTGAAGGAGAGAACCCAAGGGAGCCTAGCGTTCCTATCATCTCGGCATTGAAGGCAAGAGAACTATTGGAAAAAGGTTGCATAGGATTCCTAGCAAGTGTGGTGGATACCACTAAGGATGTACCAGTCAGACCAGAAGAGACTATATTGCTTTACGAGTTTCTGGATGTGTTCCCAGAAGATCCACTAGGATTACCACCGTACTGGGAGATTGAGTTTGATATTGAATTGGCACCAGGGACATAACAAATATCCAAGGCCCCTTACAGAATGGGACAAGAAGAATTGAAAGAATTGAAGGTTCATTTACAAGAATTTCTTGACTTGGGGTTCATCAGAACTAGTTTCTCGTCATGGGGTGTGCTAGTGTTGTTTGTGAAGAAAAAGGATGGGTTGTTGAGGATGAGTATTGATTACCAAGAATTGAAAGAACTGACTATTAAGTACAAATATCCACTACCAAGGATTGATGACTTGTTTGACCAGTTGTAGGGCAAGGCAATGTTCTCGGAGATTGATCTTCAACTGGTTATCACCACCTAAGGATCAAGGAGGAAGATATTTTGAAGACTGCCTTTCGCACGAGGTATGGGCATTATGAGTTTTTGTTTACGTCTTTTGGGCTAACCAATGCCTTGGCAGCATTCACTAATCTAATGAACATGGTGTTCAAGGAATATTTAGACAAGTATGTGAGTGTGTTCATCGATGATATACTGACCTACTCCTAATCAGAGACAGAACACGAACAACATCTTCATTCGGTATTACAGAGGCTGAGGGAACACAAGTTATATTCTAAGTTTAAGAAGTCGAAGTTTTGATTACCTTACGTGAAATTTCCTGGTTATATTATTAGTAAGGACAGGATTATGGTTGACCCAACCAAGACAGAGGCGGTCACCGATTGGCCAGTTCCAAAGAGTGCATCGGCGATTAGAAGTTTCCTGCGGTTGGCTGAGTACTATCGACATTTTTTGAAGCGTTCTCCAGGTTACAATGCCTTTGAATGAAACACAAAAAAATGGAAGTTTGTTTGGTCTGATAGATGTGAGAACAACATTAAGGAGTTGAAGTGACGATTGATTACTGCACCAGTGCTTACTCTTCCTTCAAATTAGGAAAAGTTTGTGGTTTACTATGATGCTTCAAGACAAGGATTAGGGTGTGTTCTAATGCAGGCTGGGAAGGTGATTGCTTATGTTTCAAAATAGTTAAAGGTATATGAGCAACGTTACCCTACTCATGATTTGGAGTTGGCATTCATGGTATTCACACAAAAGGTCTGGCGCCATTATTTATATGGGAAGAAGTGTGATATATACACGAATCTCAAGAGTTTGAAGTACTTCTTCAAGCAGAAAGATCTAAATATAAGGTAGAGACATTGGTTAGAGCTAGTGGAGGATTATGATTGCGAAATCCTTTACAATTCAGGGAAAGCCAACGTGGTGGCCAACATCTTGAGTCGAAGAGTCCCAGGAAAGTTGAATAGCATAAAGAAGATATCAGTGAAACTAGAAGAGGACATGACCAGGCCAATTGGCCAACATTACTCTGCAATCCACACTTCTAGAGATGATAAAAGAGGCTCAGAGGAGTGATCCTCAGTTAGAGAATCATCGGGAGGACGTCCTAGCCAAAGTGGCTAATGACTTTATCAGCTTTGAGGCAGATATGTTGAGATACAATGATCAGATATGTGTTCTGATGGATAATGATATTAGGAGAGAAATTATGGACGAGTCTCATACTACTCCATACTCACTACATTCAAACACAACGAAGACATATCAGGATCTGAAATCTTTGTGTTGGTGGCCAGGAATGAAGAAAGATGTGGTTGAGTATGTGGCTAAGTGCCTAACTTGTCAGTAGGTAAAAGCTAAACACCTGAGGCCAGCGAGATTACTATAGCCCTTAGGTAATCTTCACTGGGAATGGGAAGATATAACCATGGATTTTTTGGTTGGATAGCCTAGGACGGTGGGACAGCACGACTCGGTATGGGTTATCAATGATTGATATATCAAGTCATCTCACTTTCTACCAATGAGGACAACTTTCATTGTCGACCAGTATGCTGAACTATATGTGAGGTCATCGAAGTCTATGGTGTCAGATTGAGACCCCACCTTTACCTCTAAATTATGGGGAGGCCTGAAGAAGGCTATGGGTACCCAGTTGAAGTTCAGCACAACTTACCATCTTCAAAAAGACTGCCATTCTAAGAGGGCAATTCAGGTATTGGAGGATATGATTCGGCATGTGTATTGGATTTCGAGGGATCTTGGTGTAAGTACCTTCCCTTGATTAAGTTTTCCTACAATAACAGTTATCAACCGATGATTGGGGTGGCCCCGTATGAGATGTTGTATGGTAGCAAGTGCAAATCACTCATCCATTGGAGTGAAATGGGTGAGAGGAAGTATCTTAGTCCTTAGGTAGTTCAGCGGACCAGCGAGGTTATTGAGAAAATTAGAGATCGAATTCTTGCACTGCAGAGTAGATAGAAAAGCTACGCTGATCCCAAGCATAGGAACATGGAGTTCCAAGTCAGGGACTACGTCTTTCTCTGAGTTTCACCATTGAAAGGAGTAAAACATTTTGGGGAGAAGGGAAAGTTGTGCCTTAGGTTTGTAGGACCTTTTGAGATCTTGGAAAGAATTGGGAAGGTATCTTATATGTTGGCTTTGCCCCCAACTCTGTCAGGAGTTCATAATGTGTTTCATGTATCGGTGCTTTGGAAGTATGTGTTGGATACCACACATGTATTGAGTTTTGAGACCCTGGAGTGGCAGCAAGACTTGACCTATCAGAAGTGACTGGTACAAATGATTGACAGGAAGGATAAAGTCTTCCAGAACAAGAATATCGCCTTGGTGAAGGTATTGTGGAGGAACAGCAAGGTGGAAGAAGTGACTTGGGAATTAGAGTCAGACATGCAGGATCAGTATCCTGAGCTGGTTAGGTAAATTTTGAGGACAAAATTTTTATTAGAAGGGGATAGTTGTAGTGTCCTGAAACTTCGTTTATGAATAAATACATTGATTATCATGTTGGGAGGACTCATGAGTGAATTATGTGAATTAATTGATGTATTATGGTTTTATGATTGAGTATGCAATATTTTGAGTATTAAATGTGTTTAAAGACTCGATTTTTGTTAAAAATGGGCATTTTTCATAATTTTGACTTCTTGAGGGTATAATTGTGATTTTATGTTCTATGTGCATAAGACCACATTATTAAATGATTATATTGGTGATTTTTGACATGAGTGGATTTGTTTGAGCACTTTAGCGAAAAGTCAAGACGGGGATAAATGCTTGGCTCGGGTTGAGCCTAGGGATATTTTGGGAAATATTGGTAAATAAAGTAAATTGGGGGGAAATATGTGTGTGGGGTGCAGTATTCAATAAAAAGTTCAACTTATTGACAAAAACTTTTAATGCCTAAAATGTCGTTGAACCTCAATTACACTTTTATTTCCAAATGACTCGCTTAACGAGTTAAGCATTATTGTTAACACACGATGTAACAGTCCAAGATTAATGGGGCATTATAACTTGGTATCAGAGCCGCCAAGTTTTATTAGTTTCTAAAGGTTGGCTGGGCATGTACACTCGCCGCTAAAGATAAGCTAGACTCAGGGTTTGGTAACTAATGATTTGATTATGTGCTTAATTGTTTAAATGAAGTATATATGCCTTATCTTCATGCTTGATTAGAGGGAATGAACTATACTGATAGGGCTTGGCCCTTGACTACTAGGTGAATATGAGAATGTATGCTTGTTAACGTTATTTATTCATGTAAGATGTTAATTAGAATGATGGTTATAAGTGTTGCTTATTGGTTCAGTTGTGAAACATGGGGTAGTTTCTGGAATCTGTTATCATTGCCTGATGAGCCGAGTCATTGATTGCAAATATACTTAAAGATTTATGCCTCCAAGGCGATCCAACAGACAATTTGGCACTGAAATCAGGACTAGAGTTGATAACCAGTGTCAGAACCCTCCGCTAGCTCTTGAGAACTGGCAGCAGATGTTTACTGATATGCAAGCCAAATTGGAGAGATAGGAAGAAGAAATTTGCTAGTTGAGACAGCAGCAGGATCCAATAGGGAATCTTGTGCTAGTAGTACCACCTACTACCCTAGCACCAGCTGTACAGCAGCAGCCAAAGGTGGAGAATCGATTGGAACCATTATATGAGTGGTTCAGGAAATAACACCCTCCCACTTTTGAGGGTGGGACAGACCCACTGAGAGTTGAGTAGTGGATGAGTACGACCACCTCCAGCCTCGACTGTATGAGGGTGGTAGGTAATGAGAGATTGGCTTGTGCCACGTACATGTTTTGGGAGGATGCCCATTTCAAGTGGGAGGTTGTATCTCAGACCTGGAATGTCGCTGTATTAAGTTGGGATGATTTTCGAGATTTTTTCAATGAGAAATATTCCAACAATGCAGTTCAAACTACGAAGGATGATGAGTTTACCAGATTGGTTCAAGGAAACTTGAATGTGACTGAGTATGCCCTGAAGTTTGATAGGTTGGCCAAGTTTGCTTTAGACTTGGTGCCAACCGATGCTGCCAGAAGATACGAGCTTGTTCGGGGAATAAACCCCATGATAGCACGGAATGTTAGGATCACCTCAGTGCCTAGACTCACTACATATGCTCAGTTAGTTGAGAAGGCCCTTACTACTAAGGGTGCAGATGATAGGATTTGGCGTGAGACGTGATGCTAGGAGGATGGTTCCTCCATTTACTGGATGTGGTAAGGGCGGAGGCACTAGTGACTAGTACAGGAAGACCCCTGACACTTCTACTACTCTGGATTCTTACAGGAGGGGTTGAGGTACTCAGGGAGGTCGCCAGGCCAGCAACGAGGCCTGAAGAAGTTATCCAGTATGCACCAAGTGCAGGAGACATCATTTGGGAGAATTTTGTGCTAAGGCATGCTTCCTTTTCTAGGTAATGGGACATTTTCAGAGGGATTATCCTCAATTAAAGAAAGAGGAACAAAAGAAAGGCGATAGTTTGACTCCAATCTGAGAGTTCACACTGACCCAGTCACAGGCTGAGGCTAGTTCCTCCATAGTGACACGTCAGATTTACAGCGCTGTATCTACTTACATGTATTGATTCATTTTGGTGCTACACATTTGTTTGTTTCTAGTAGGGTGATTGGTTGACTGTGTAGGCCTTGTGATTTCTTTGCTGTTGGGTTTGGGACCTTATTTCCTACTAGGGAATTAGTAGTTTCTAGAAGATGGATTAGATCCTTGCCAATAGAGGTGGGTAGTAAAGAGTTGTCAGTATACCTAATTGAGCTAGTATTCGAGGATTTTGATAGGATTCTGGGCATTGATTGGTTATCCAAGTATGGGGCAACCATAGATTGTAAAATGAGGATGGTGACCTTTGAGCCCGAGGGCGAGGACTCATTTGTGTTTGTTGGCCTTGTGAATGGGATCGTATTTCTATGATCTTAGCACTGAAGGCTAGAGACCTATTACAAGGAGGTTGCATAGGATTCCTAGCGAGCGTAATGGATACAACCAGGAATGTGCTAGTTTGGCCGGCAGAGACCAAATTGGTGATTGAGTTTTTAGATGTGTTCCCAAAGGACCCACCAGGGTTACTGTTGTAGCTGGAGAGTGAGTTTGTCCTAGAGTTGGCACCAGGGACAAAACAAGTATCAAGAGCACCATACCTAATAGTTTGTCCTAGAGTTGAAGGTAAATCTACAAGAGTTACTGGATTTGGAATTCATGAGACCCAGCTTTTCACCGTGGGGTGCACCAGTATTGTTTGTTAAGAAGAAAGATGGGACATTGAGAATGTGTATCGATTACAAGGAGTTGAACAAGCTGACTATCTAGAACAAGTACCCGCTGCCAAGGATTGATGACCTATTTGACCAGTTGTAAGGTAGGACAGTATTGTCAATGATTGATCTTTGATCAAGTTATCACCAGCTCAAGATCAAAGATGAAGATATTATGAAGACGTTCTTTAACACACGATATGGACATTATGAGTTTTTGGTCATGCCGTTTGGACTAATCAAGGCCTCACCAACATTCATGGATTTGATGAACAGGGTGTTCGAAGACTACTTGGACAAGTTTGTGATTGTCTTCATCAACGACATCCTAGTCTACATCTCTAGTTGGTACTTCAGAGGTTGAGGGAGCACAGGTTGTATGCCAAGTTTAGGAAGTGTGAGATATAGTTACCTAAAGTGACCTTCCTTGGTCACATTGTTAGCAAAGGTGGAATTAAGGTTGATCCGGCCAAGATTGAGGCAGTGAGAAATTTTTCAAGGCCCAGGAGTGCCCCAAAGATCAAAAGTTTTCTTTGGATTGGGGGGGATATTACTGATGCTTTGTAAAACAATTCTCAAGTATTGCTACAACACTGACAGAGTTAACACAAAAGAATCAAGAGTTTGTATGGTCAGACAAATGTGAGAACAACTTCTAGGAGTTGAAGCGACGATTGATTACAGCTCTAGTACTGAGTCTTCCATCAGATCAAGAGAATTTTTTGGTTTACTATGATGCTTCAAGTCAGGGGTTAGGTTGTGTTCTTATGAAAGCAAGGAAGGTGATTGCTTATGCATCCCGGCAGTTGAAAGAATATGAACAACAGCCCTACACATGATCTAGAGTTAGCAGCAGTGGTCTTTGCATTGAACGTATGATGGCATTACCTTTATTGAGAGAAGTGTGAGATATACACTGACCACAAGATCTTAAAGTATTTCTTTACCCAAAAGGATTTAAACATGAGTTAGAGGCATTGGCTGGAGTCAGTGAAAGATTATGACTGTGAGATTCTTTACCATCCACGGAAAGCAAACGTGGTGTCATATGCCTTGAGTCGGAGAGGTCTGTGACAATTATTCAGTTTGAAGTAGATATCAAAGGATTTGGCAGAGGACTTGACTAGAGTAGGGATAAAGTTGGTGGTGGGTAAGTTAGCCAACATTACCTTGTAATCTACTCTTTTTGAGAGGATACATGAGGGTAAGTTGAATGGTACTCAGTTGATGAGGCATAGCGGGGACGTCCTAGCTTGATTGGCTAAGGACTATACTATTTCAGATATGGGTTTGTTGAGGTATAAGGAGCGAATTTGTGTTCCGATGGACTCTCCAATCACACAATAGATTCTAGATGAATCACACACTACATTGTATTCCTTGCATCTAGGCACCACGAAGATGTACCATAATATTAAAAGCTTATATTGGTGGCCTGGGATGAAGAAAGATGTGACTTAGTATGTGAGTAAGTGCTCACATGTCAGCAAGTTAATGCTGAACACCAGAGATCAGTAGGGCTACCACAGCCTTTGGGTATCCCATAATGGAAATAGGAGGACATCACTCTTGACTTTGTGGTTCGATTGCTCAGGACAGTGGGTCAACATGATTCAGTGTTGGTGATTGTGGATCGGTATACCAAATCAACCAATTTCTTGCCAGTAAGGTCGAACTTTACAGTGGATCAGTACGTTGATCTTTATGTGAAATAGATAGTACGTCTTCATGGGGCTCCTAGGTCTATCGTGTTAGATTGGGACCCCTTCTTCATGTCCAAGTTTTGGGGGACTTTGCAGAAAGCTATGGGTACATAGTTGAAATTTAGTACAACTTACCATCCTCAGACAGATGGTTAGTCTGAGAGGACGGTTCAAACACTAGAAGACATACTTGGGGCATGTGTTTTGGACTTTGAATGGACCTGGAGTAAATACTTTCCTCTGATAGAATTTTCCTACAACAACAGATTTCAGGCGACCATTGGGATGGCTCCATATGAGATTTTGTATGGTAGGAAGTGCATATCACCCATTCATTAGGATGAAATGAGTGAGAGAAAATACTTAGGTCTTGAAGCGGTCTAGAGAAGCAATGAGGCCATTGAAAATACTTAGAACTCGAATGCTCGTGTCACAGAGTAGACAGAAAAGTTATTGAGATCTGAAGCACAGAGACATGGAGTTCCAATTGGGAGACTACGTCTTCCTTAGAGTTTCACTGCTGAAAGCGGTAAAAAGGATTTGGAGGATGGGCAAGTTGAGCCCTAAATTTGTACGATCTTTTGAGATCATGGAGAGGATTTTTCAGGAGTTCACAATGTGTTTCATATATCGATGGTTCAAAAGTATATATTAGATGCAACCCATGTGTTGAATAATGAGGATCTAAAGCTACAGACAGACTTTTCCTATGAGAAGCGTCCAGTACAAATCCTAGATAGAAGGGATAAAGTCTTGAGGAACAAGACTATACCGTTAGTTAAACTGTTATGGAAGAACAACATGGTCGAGGAGGTGACCTGGGAATTAGAATTAGACATGCAAGGTCAGTATCCTGAGCTGTTCAAGTATATTTCAAGGACGAAAATTCTATAAGAAAGGGATAGTTGTAACGTCCAAAATTTGCTAATAAGGCTTAGTGCCTTGATTACTGTGTCAGGATGGCATAATTGGATTTTTATGAGTAAATATGATTTACTTGTTATTATATATGTGAACTATATAAATTATATTATAATATGACTCCTTATGCATGTCTAAGTGTATTAAATGTTCTTATATGCCCGTTTTTGTTAAAAATGGTATTTTCGTAATTTTGACTAGTTGAGGGTATATCTGTATTTATATATGTTTTTTGAGTGAGACCACATTATTATGTGAATATATTTAAGATATTTGGCACAAGTCAATCCTAGTGAGCAATTTGGCGGAAAATTCACAATGGGAATTAATACCCGACTCAGGGTGAGCCTATGGATATTTTGGTAATTTGGTGAATTATCGGGAATTATTGGAGTAAGAGTTATCGCTGTAGAAAATATTTGTATTTGGAGGATTAGTGGATTTAATTGGGATTTTAAGTGAAATTTGGAGTTTTAGTGAGGATGTACGTAGAATGACATTTTTGCCCTTGAGGGCTTTTGTGAGGGGCAAAAAAGTAGGGGTATTTTAGTGTTTTGGGACCCTTATGCAAATTAGGCTAAGTGTTGAGACTCTCTACTTAAAACTGTACATCTTTATTTCTTTCTCCCTTGGATGTTTTCTTGCAAACTTTTGAAGAGAAATCCTTGAACTTCAAGCTAGAGGGTCAAACATTGGTGGACTTTGGGACTATAGCTTGGGATTAGAGGTTGTCAAGCCAGGAGAATCAACTAGGGGAGCTCATATTTGCAGAGGTAATCCAAACTTTTTTTAAGTTTTTAGTTATTTTTCTCAAGTTCTTGAATTTTTGTGTTTGAGTGTGTTTTAGAGGGTTGGAGTTGTATGTTTTTGTGTATCTGTTTTGCTGGAACCATTTTGATTGTCAAATTTGATTTAAACTATATTTTGGGGTGACTTCGGTGGAGCTGCAAGTTCTACAAATCACAAAAAAATTTGGGTTCGCAAGGTCAGTCTGTGGCATTGTCATTGCGACGCCGCAGCCCGCATGAACTCAACGAGGCAAGAGGTGCCTCGAACTGACTTAGCACCGCGATGCTTGGCGGGCTGCGCCGCGATGTGTTTGCAGGGATTTTGGTTGTGGGACTCTTTGCCTATGGGAGTGTCACAGCCCCTTTAGGGGTAAGTCACTTCTCAAATAGAGAAAAGGTAGGAAATTGTGTTTTGGGTTGCAGAAACCCAAACCTAGGGGTTTGGAAATAGTTCTACTACCCGGGTTAGTAGAATTCAAGATCTTGGAGGCTAGGACTTGGTTCGAAAGCCTTGGTTGGTTCATTTCTTGATAGTTATTTCGTGTTATGTTGTGACTAGGGGGTACCTTAAGGCTCGGGAGGTAAAGATCATGCTTACGGTCTCTTTACCTTATTGCTCAGGGCTTGAGGTAAGAAAACTGACACTTGCACCTAGTGTAGGGCATGTGCCTCAAATATAAGGCGTGGGGATGACCGTGTCATGAATATATTTAAAGTTAAATGTCTGCTTTGTATGAACCTATGTTGTTATAACTGTTTGTACTTATTGATTGTGATCATGACCATTCAGTCGGGAGGTTGTTATCGGCATTACATATGTAATGTAAGTCATAGTGGTAAGGCCATTACAAGGGTGCGATATCCGTCCTAGTTGTGGAGCAATTGTGGGGGTGCATTATCCATCTACTCGGCGTGAGCTGTATACTGATTGGAAAACCTTTGTCAACATATTGTGATTATAAAGTATGCAATACTTGTTAATGTTTATCTGGATATCTGTTTGATTTGTTTGGGTTTTCTCGTTGAGCCTTCGCTCACAGGTGCTTCGTGGTTTAGGTAAGGGCATAGGAAAGTTGGACCAGCCATGAGTTGGAGAGTTGTAGGGACAGAGTGTACATACTCAGCCTGGTCGGCCTCCACGGTTAAGATACCTTTGTGGAGCAGGGGTCATTAGTTGAAATTTGTCGCTTAGGTCGGCTAAGTCTATAATTTTGATAAACTTGTATTTTATTTGGAGACTTTTGGGATCCCTTGTAATCATTCAACCATTTTTAATGAAAATTTCAACTTATTGACCAAAAATTTAAATATGTAAACTGTCGTTTAACCTTAATTACACTTGTAAGTCCAAATGACTCGCTTAATGAGTTAAGCACTATTGTTAACACACGATGTAATGATCCTGCATTAGTAGGGCATTATAGAAATTTCCTGTGGTTCTTCAACTTGAGGATAATCCAAAAACATACCAAGAATCAAGGTCTTTGCGAGACTCTGCGTTTTGGAAGGAGCTAAATAAATGATGAGATGGATTCAATTAAGTCAAACCACACATGAGAATTTGTAGAACTTCCACAAGGTTCGAAACCAATTAGGTGCAAGTGGTTATTTCATAGGAAATATCATATCGACAACACCTTACAAGCATTCAAGGATGGAATAGTAGCAAAGGGATTTAAACAAAAGGAATGAATTGATTATATTGACACATATGCACTGGTTGCTAGGACAACCACGTTAAGAGTTTTATTTTTCTTATCATCAATATATAAACATTATGTTCATTAAATTGATGTAAAACATGCATTCCTAAATGGAGATATCGATGGGAAGATCTATATGGAACAACCAGAAGGTTATTTTCTAAGGGAAAATGAACATAAAGTGGATAGGCTTGTTGAATCATTATATGGTTTAAAACAAGCGTTGAACATGGCATGAGAAGTTTGATAAATTCATAACTTCAGATGGATTTAGACACAATAATGCAGACAAGTTCTTATACTCTAAGACTTGTGTTAGCTATGTCATCTTGGTGTCTCTATATGTTGATGATATGTTGATAATATGTTGATTTTGAGTAATGAGAAGAGAGGCATAATAGATACGAAGAGGTTTATATCTTCAACTTTCAAGATGAAGGACCTTGGAGAGGTCAATACCATTTTAGGTATAAAAGTGAAAAGAAATAGTGGGGGTTATGCCTTAAGTCAAGCTCATTATGTTGAGAAAGTGCTTGACAAATTTAGTCATCTTAAAATCAAAGAGGAAAATACACCATTAGATTTAAGCATAAAGCTTGAATAGAACAATGGTAGAGTGGTGGCTCAACTTAAGTATGCGAGTGCATTAGGGAGCCTGATGTACACCACTCATTGTACAAGAGTGGATATTGCATGTGCAGTTAGTAAACTAAGTAGGTTTACTAGCAATCCAAGTACTGAATATTGGAAGGCAATTGAGAGAGTTCTAGGGTACCAAGAAGCTAAACCTCCAATATTCAAAGTTTCCTAAGATACTTGAGGGATATTCCAATGCATGTTGGATATCGAGTGTGAGAGATAATCTCTCCACAACTGGTTGGGTGTTTATGCTTGGAGGAGGAGCAGTTTCTTTGGGTTCAAAGAAACAATTATGTATTTTCACACTCAACCATGGAGGCCGAGTTTATAGCTCTAGTGACTACCGGCAAAGAGGCAAAGTGGCTTAGGGATCTAAATTGGATATTCCAATTTCTGTGGATGAGGTATCGACGATCTCGAGACATTGTGAAAGTCAAGCCACATTAGCTAGAGTCTATAATGGCTTATGTAATGGGAAGTCTAGACATATAAGTCTTAGACAAGAGTATATGAGACAATTGATTCAAGATGAAATCATATAAATCTCATATGTTAACACAAGAGTTAACTTAGCTGATCCATTTACAAAACCTCTTGCGAAGAGGTTAGTAAGTTCCACTTCAATAGGGATGGGATTGAAACTCCTAGAACAAAAGATTCACCAATGATGGCAACCCGACTCCAAACTTGTAAGCATCAAGGGAAATAGTTCAATGGGTAAGAACAAGTCATTGATAAGTGAAGAGTTTCAACACTAACATAATTGTGAGTTCCATCAAATGATGGTTAGTGTTGGTTGCTACCGAGGGAGGGTTAAGCCTGGGGCTTTTAATGAAGTTCAGTTGTGTGTAATAAGCATATCTAAATGTAGTAAAATATGTTGTAAGAACTTCATCTATGTGAACTTAGAGATGGTGCCACCTCTATGGGAGTTGGAGTTTCTCCTGTGAAAGTAGCACATGAAAATATGAGTGCTAAGCGAGAAAAGTGGGAAAATGAAGGGACAAGTGGAGGTGAGTAAGGTGTTATCGGTCTTATCACTAAGGAGTACTTGGTTCAATCTTTAAAACACCGATGACTTCGATAGGGCTTTCACTACTACAAAAAAGGTCATTTGCATCAGATTCTAACTGCCACAATTGATTTTTTGCGTTAGTTTTATATGTGACACAGAATCTCATGACGATAACCAGGTTGGCATTTGCGTCAGTGGGGAACTGTCACAAATCTAGCATTTGTGGCAGTTCCCCACTAACACAAATGCCCTAGCGTTTGCATCAGTGGGGCACTGTCACAACTTGGCATTTGTGGCAATGCCCCACTGACGCAAATGCTAGCTGGGCACTGTCACAAATGCCACGTTTGTGACAGTTGGGAACTAATGCAAATGCCATATTAAAAAAAATTCTATGAACCCCGACCAGTGTGACAAGCCCCCAGCCACCCCATACGACCCTAGTCCCCTTATACCCAATCCCCAACCAGCCACCTTTGAACCCCCGCGACCCTAGCCAACCCCCACGACCCCCACAACCCCAGCCACATACATGACCCCTTCGAACCCAGTCACAGAATAAATCAAGAGGAGGGTTTTTGGGTTTTGGTTCTTCAAAAAATATAATCTTCAAAATCAGAAATCTATACAAAAAATAAAAATAAAACTATGTATAAGGTTCATCAACATATTATATTCATCAATTTAACCTTAAAATTAAAAAAAAATGAAACAAACTCACCAAAATGGATCTAGGAAGTCGGAGGCGCTGCTGGTTCTTAGGAGAAAACCTAAGTTTTGAATTTGGAAGAATGAGGGGTTCGGGGTCGATGGCTGGGATTTAATACTGGGCGCACTGTTTATGTCAGTGGGGAAATTGACGCTAACAGCGTGTTTGCGTCCGTGCCCCACTGACACAAACACGTCGTTAACGTCAGTTGTTCACTGACGCAAACAGTGCGTTAACGGTGTTAGTTGGCCACTGAAGCAAACTTCGCCAATTAACAGCGTCAGTGCTATCACTAATGCAAATGCCCCTACATTTATGGCAGTGCTCAACTACCACAAATGTTGATTATCGGTCAACGTCGTCAGTCAAATTCGCTGACTGACACGTTTGACTGACACAAAAGGGGTATTTTAGTGTAGTGTTTGTAATAAATTCACTAAGTTAAAGGTCAAATCAAAATATATTTGACTTTATTCACCGATATTGTATGAGCTGAGAAGAAAGGATTATATTTATCGAGGTGGAGGAATATTAAGATTGGTTAAATATAATGGTTAAGTTGTTTACACAATGAGGTGCAAAACACTTAACAATTTCACTTAAGTTGAAGTGAAAATATGAGATTTAATTGTAGGCATCTATAATTGACTTTTATGGGTCTAAAATGTACCATGAGGTATCTAAGTATACCCCAAAAGTTTGGGAGAATTTGGAGGTGTTTAAGGTCAATTTTGAATGTTTTGAGTTGCCTAGGTGGTGTTGCGCCGCCACCTAGGAGGCAACATATTGCCTAAAGCCTTAGGGCTTTGAGAAACCCAACAGGTGATGCATTGCTAGAAAGTAGGTAACGCATCGCCTATAGATTGATGACGCGTCACCTAACATGTCTGTACGAATACATGTTTTAGCTCCAAAATTGTAACGCCCTACTACCATAGAGCCGTTACCAAGTGAGTTTAAAATGTGCAACTAACTCGCTAATCGAGGATTTAGGACAAAAGTGTAATTAAAACATAATCAGAGTCATAAACTTGAAAATAAACCTTTCATTAGAAATTATAAGACATATAACGTTTGGGATCCCAAAATCACTGTTTAGAATATATTTACAATTCAAAATCAAGTTAGAGTCAACTAAACGACAAAATTCAGGTTTTTGTACAAGGAACTTCCAAAACACCCCTGGCCATGACAGCCAGACGGACTGGACATGTACGCCCCGCTCATCCTGCTCGTCATACTCAAGGTTGGTCGACTCTCCCTTTGCCTTTACCTGTACCACAGAGCACCCGTGAGCCGAAGCCTAGCAAGAAAACTCTCACAAACAGTTGATAAACGCATATCAAACACTTAATATAAACTCAAGCCAACAACAGGTCATACAAGTACGACCATGCCGTCCTAGGCGCTTTACCAGGCCCTGGGTACGCAGTCTAGACCGTAAGAATATCCCAGGTATCCCTTGGGGTCTCACCCTGGTAACTCGCACTCCATGTGCTAAACGCTGCTCCTGGCCCCTTGCCGTTCTCGACCTTCTTCGTTCCCGACCTTCTCCGTTTCCGGCCATCGCCATTCCATCATTGATACATAAACGTAAAATACAAAACAAGTATCACAACACACATAAATTCAATCAAATAGGGCCGAGCCCTACAACAAAAGCTCTATGGGAACAATAGTTTTCTTATCTGTGTCCCGAACTTTCTAAGCACCGATATCCCGAGCACAATTCCCTAGTCCGAGCCTTGCCGAAGCCCTAATCACAACACATTAGCAATATCCACCCATCATACTCTAATCCAATAAATAACTTCAAACCACAATTCTAATCTCCGGGACCTTGAATTCTATCAATCCGGGTGACAAAATCCATCCCAAGCCTTTGCAATTAAGTTCCCAAGTCAAAACCCACTAAAATCCCTGCACCTTGAACTAGGGCCGCGACTAGCCTCAAAACAAAGGCTAGAGACCTCCCTGGACACACACACGGGCCGTGGCATGCTTGGACAAGCGCCGCGGTGCACCTCAAACTCCTGGCCTCCCAAGGCCTCGCGTGCACACGGGCCTCTGCCCTCGCCTCCAAACCCAGAAAACACCAATTTTGCTTGCTTTTCCCTTCGAGCCATCACTTCTAAAATCACCTCAGGTCAACACTTAAACTCAAAATTAAGCTTGGACCTCCCTACCACACCATCTAAGCTTCACAACAAGTTCAAAAAACCATAAAACTCAGCCCTCAACCAAACTTAACTCAAAATTCTAGTTCACATGCAGCTTATAGTTCCAGCTATAATTCTACTAAAACTCAACGGATTTTAAAATTAAACTCCTTACCTCAACTGGTGATTCCTAGCTTTCTCTTGCTCCTCAAGCTTCAAAGCTCACCCACTTCAAGCTCCAAACCTTGGATTTCTGATTAGAGTCTCCCAAACTCAGCTCCAATTCCTTAGTTCTTAACTGGTTTTCCCCAGAAACATCTCTATGCCTTCAAGTGTAGAAAAGAAAACAGAGCAAAGGAGAGGGAGTGGGTCAGTTTAGAGGAAGTCTAGGGGTTTCCTTTATTTTGTTTTATTTAACATAAATCTATGTGGTTACCTCAAGGCTCGGGGTACCAAAAACGTCCCCGAGGGCAAAACGGTAAATTTCCCCCATATTCCCTCCTAGACACTCTAACCTCAAATATATCTCCAGATATTTATTTCCGTAACCCAATAACCCCGAAAAATATCACATACTCGGTATACCCCTCGACTCGCCCCGAGTCGAATTCTCAACCTCGTTGTGACTTTCTGACCAACGGGTCCCTAGAACTGTCTCAGATTGTGCTACACAGATATATCTCAAACATATCACATTTATGCCCTCAATGGGCTATAATTACAAACATACCCCTAATATCCAAACGGGGCCCTCATGCATATTTAATTCTACTAAACATGCATCTCTATCACATATTCACATAAATTCACATATTATAACAATAATTCACTAATTGCCCTCCAGGCACACTAATCAAGGCCCTAAGCCTTATTGGCAAATTTGGGTCATTACAACTATCTCCTCCTTACAGAAATTTCTTCCTTAAAATTACCTGAATAACTCGGGATACCGCTCCCTCATCTCTGACTCAAGTTCTCACGCTGCCTCCTCAACCTTGTTGTTCCTCCACAGCACTTTCACCAAGGCGATGGTCTTGCTCCGCAAGACTTTTTCATTCCTGTCAAGAATCTGAACTGGCTTCTCCTCATAAGACAAATCTTGATCCAGCTCCAAATTCTCATAACTCAGAACGTGCGTCGAATCTGACACGTACTTCTGGAGCATGGACACGTGAAACACATCATGGAGCCTTGATAAGGCTGGAGGCATTACCAATCTGTAAGCTACCTCTCCAACCCGTTCCAGAATCTCAAAGGGGCCAACAAACCTAGGGCTCAACTTGCCCTGAACACCAAACCGCTTCACTCCCCTCAAAGATGAAACCCTGAGGAGCACATGGTCACCAACCTGGAACTCCACACTCTTGCGTTTCTGATCTAAATAACTCTTCTGGCGACTCTGGGAGGCGAGCATTCGAGCTCTAATCTTCTCAATTGCCTCATTGGTCCTCTGAACCATCTCAGGAACCAGATACCTTCTCTCACCTGTCTCATCCCAATGGATAGGTGATCTGCACTTCCTCCCATAAAGCATCTCATACAGAGCCACTCCGATAGTCGCCTGATAGTTGTTATTGTACGAGAACTCAATCAAAGGAAGATACTTACATATTGCTCCAGATATTGCTCAGCATACTGCTCCACAGTATATGTAATGCCCCAAATTTCCTAATAAGGTTTAGGACCTTGATTAGGAGGCCGGGAGGGCCATAATTGATTTGTTATAGTATTTCATGATTATATGCATATTTACGTGAATTATATTATTATATGACGGTGAGTGCATGCATATGGGAGAATTTATTATTGTGAGGGTATTTTGGTAATTTGGCCACTGTGGGCGTAATTGTATATTTTGGGTGCATGATTGTGATTAATTAATATAGCCACACTATAAGGTGGATTGGTTCGAGCTATCGACATGAGACGATCATGAGATGTAAGTGTTCGATCTAGTCATAACGGGTTTAAGTCCGGGGCTCGGGGTGAGTCTCGGGGTGAATTTCATGGTTAGAGCATTACCGGGAATTAAAGGGTAATGAGATATGATTTAATGGAATTTGGAAATATTGAGGATAGCGGGAATTGGAGAGCGTTAATTATAATTAACAAGATAGGCGGGAAAGGACGGTTTTACCCTTGGAAGCTTTTAAAGGGGTTTATTTGGCTTAGGGGCATTATGGTCTTTTGACCCTAAGCATTTATATCAGCTTTTAAGTATTGGAAGGCTGTGGAAATACAGGGGAAAAACAGAGTCTCTCCTTCTTCTCTCCCGATAGATTTTCTTACTCTTTTCTCTTTGGATTTTCGAGCTCAGTTTGAGGAATCGAGCCAAGGAACCAAGCTTAGACAAACTAGGGTTGTGCTCCACCATTGAAGAGGGTGTGTTGCCAAGATTAAGGTGAGTTTCTTGCCACTAGAACTCTTGGTTTTACTCTGTTTTATAAGTTAAGTTTCAGCTGGTTTTTGGGTTGGAAACTTGGGAATTGGTTGGAGTTTTGGCTAGGGTTCTTGGGGTTGTGGTCCTTAGGACATGTGGAGATGGTATTTGGGTTCATTTGGGAGCTAATTTGATGTTTGGAAGCTTTTGGTTTGGGTTGGAAATGGTAAAATCGAAGGAAGGAAAAACTGGGATTTGGCTGGCTGAAGGTAGCGCTACAGCGCCCAGTGTAGGGCGCTATAGCGCTACCTGCAGGGAGGTTGGGCAGTTTGTGTTTCTTCCTTGAGCGCTGGGACGCTAGAAGGGCTGTAACGACCCAAAATCGCTAATAAGGCTTAAGGGCCTTGATTAGTGTGTCAGGAGGGCAGGTTGGGATTTATGTGTGATTTTATGAGTTAAATGCGTGGTTATGATTTAAAGCATGTTATTTGGCTATTTGTTTATCTGAGATGCATGACTACGTATATTAGTATGCATGTAGGCCCGGATCGTGTTAGAAGGGCGTAATTGTAATTTTGGCCATGTTGGGCATAACTGTATCGATAAGTGATAATTGTATTCTGTGAGTTGTACCACGTGAGTGTGGTTTTATTATTGTGATGCACGTGCCGAGACGGTCCTAGAGAGCTAGTTAACTCAAGAGTCACAACGGGATTTCTATACCCGGCTCAGGAGGAGCCTAGGGGTACCTCGGGAATTTTATGGTTAAGTTGAGATTTAGAGGGTAATGGTTATTGGAGATTTAGTAACCTGGGTAACCATTAGTTACTGCTGAGAGTAACAAGTTTTAGAAAGAAAATGGTAGAAATGAAATAGAAATGAAAGGACTTAAGTGCCCTTGAGGTTTAGGTAGGAAAGGATAGGCAAGGAGGGGCAAAATGGTCATTTGGTTGGGAATTAGATAAATGGCAGCTGGGTTATATGGGGTACACGGTTTGGGGCTTAGTTATTTTGGTCATTGATTGGTTTTGTTAAAAATAAAGAGAAGAAAAGTTAGGGCAATGAGAAGAAGAAGAAGAAGAAGAAGAAGAGGAAGAAGAAGAAGAAGAAGAAGAAGAAGAAGAAGAAGAAGAAGAAGAAGAGAAGTGAAGGAGCTGAAATTTGGAGACTTAGGAGATGAATCAAGGGAGCTTAGGATGGGATTCTCTACTTAAGGTAAGGATTTATGCATATTTAAGTTTGATTATGTTTAGATTTGTGAAACTTAAAGCTTGAGTTAAGTTTTTTTAAAGTTTGAGTTTGAAGTTGCTGATTTTTGCAATCTAAGGGTGGATTGTTGGATATGTTTGTGTTTTGAGCTTGAATCTAGTGTTTATGGGTTGTTAGATGGTCCATTTGAAGTCTTAAATTGATTTTGGGGTTTGGGTATTGGTTTGGTATGATTTGGGAAGGTTTTAGCTCGGAGAAAACGCAAGAGAAAACCCAGAAATCTGGGTTCGCGTATGAGCGCCGCGGCCCTGTTCTTGGGCGCCGCGGCGCGAGGTTGCTTCAGGAGGAGGGAAACTCCCTGGGCGCCGCGGCCCTTGAGGGGAGTGCCGCGGCCCTAGGCCATTTTGGCAGGCAAAAATTCTGGTTTTTAGGGCTTTTGCCCGGGGACTCGGGGGATGGTTCCGATGTATCGTTTTAGGGAAATAGAGGTTTCGAGAGTGCGGGATTGGTCCCGGGAAGTGGTTTTGGGTTGGTTAGTATTAAAAGTGTTATATGTGTGTTGTGACTAGGATTTCAAGGAGGCTCGTGATTGCGGACCATGCTTGTGGCCTTGGTGCATCGGAAAGCTCGGGAAGCAGGTAAGAAAACTATAACACCCGTAGGATGGGGCATGGGCCCATAGTGTGATTGCAGGGCACGACCCTATATTGCATGTTGCATGATGAAATGATTGCAGGGCACGACCCTATAGTGCATTACATGTTAGGGTGCAGATTTAAATGAATTTATATTTGTTTGAATGTTGTTTGATTTATGCTATATATGATTATAGTGAAATGAACGGCTATGGCCGAGGGCGGCAAGGCCGAGAACGACAGCGGGGCCGGAAGTAACACCTAGCACATGGGATGCTATGGTCAGGGTAGGACCCAGGGGATACGGGTGGTATCCCTACGGTGAAGACCGAGACCCCAGGCTTCGGTAAGGCTTCGGGGGCGGCATGGCCGTGTTTGCTTAGTCTGAAGATTGACTTGTTTATATGTGGATTATCTATTATGATAAACTGTATAGATTGCATATGTTATGTACTGCATGAGTTTTCTTGCTGGGCTTCGGCTCACGGGTGCTCTGTGTTGCAGGTAAGGGCAATGTCTGAGTCAACCAACCATGAGTACGGAGAGCGTGAAGCGACGCGTACATGTTTGGCCTGCCCGACTGCTTTGGTTGGGGGTTTACTCGAAAATGGCTGTAATAATCTATGATTTTATGATTTCTCAACTGTAACCTTATTTCATGATGTAATTAGTTTTCAAACCTGAATTTGGGATCCCAAATGTTTAATAATAGAAGTTTTAATGAAACGACACATTTTCAAAGATTACAGCCTTAACTTTTAATTAGTCACACTTTTGTTTCAAAACCTCGGTTAGCGAGTTCATTGCACACTATTTTGTCTTAAAAACTCACTTAGTAACGACTCTAAGGAAGTAGGGCGTTACAACTTGGTATCAGAGCGAGCCAATGTTTATTGGTTCTAGAGATCGACCAAACATGTACGCTCGCTGTCAGTGACAAGCTCGACTCAGGGTTGGTTGGTATGAATGATTGACATGTTTGAATATATGTTTGAATGCCCTGTTTGCCTGCTTATTTATATGGAGCATGAGAACTGAGTTGACATATGCATGAGATACTGATAGGGCCTGGCCCTTGATTATTGCATGATGAGATTGATGCATGCTGATTAATACAATTATGCATATGGATGAATATTGGCATAATGGTTTACATATGGAGTTTATGTGGTCAATTGTTTAATTTGAACTCGTATGTAATATCCGTATATTTGCTTGTATGAAGCATGTTGAGACCTGTATATACTTAGTGATGTTAAATCTGGTAGATAAATGTATGACATTGTGGATTTGACCTAGTATATGCTTGTGTGTGCATTATATCTGTGGATGTTTGCACCTAGTGGTGGTTTGGTTCAGAGTAGGGACCACAAAGTTCAGGAGTTGGGTCAGTTTTGACAGGTGAACTCGTGTTGTTGGTTCCTAGAAGGGTTTGTGGACCTGATATTGTGTTGAGAGGGGGATTCTAGGTATAAGTTGGAGTTGGGATCTCCAGTTATCCCAAAAAGCAGCAGCAAAGGGTCACTAGGGTGTGAGTAAGCTGTGGAGTTTGTTAGTTGTGACGGGATAGAAGGATAGCGGATTTCTCTGGGGAAATAGCTGATTTCGAGGTTTTAACAGTAAGGTTACCGGTGTTGGTTTACTGTGAGGTATGGACAGATAAGGGTGTTATCCTATAGTTTTGAGGAAAGTTCGGCAGAGTTAGTTCCACCCTTGGATAAGAGGATGGGAGATCCTGATTAGAAGATTGTGTTAATGTTGAGGCAGAGAGATGCCTGGAAATGGTACTCGGGTTGAGGTACTGGCTTAATGGGCTGAAAGGAACTCAGTTGAGGACTGGTTAGAAGAGGTTATAAAGACATGGTATGAACCGTGGAGACTGGTGGGCTTATAAGTTTGGTTTGGACTGTTGGGGGTAACTCAATGGGTTTGGTGAGTTGGGTGATTCATTTCGGAAATGTATACTGAGGGATATATCTGGAATTGATGGCGACCCATTTAAGGACATGAGATCTGGAATAGTCTAAGGCATTTGGGCTGCTCTGAGGAAAGAGTTTATCATCTGCACGTGGATGGCGGAGAGGGTCGTGTTGTTCGAGGAACTAATGGTTGATGTTCAGAGCATGAGTGCTGGAGCCGCTTATGGCGGAGCTTCCTTTGATGGAAATTAGTAAAGATAGATTTGTGATAAACGAGTTAAAGGAACCCCGGATAGTTCTATGGCTTCTGGTTTGCGAGAAAGGGGGAAAAAGTCTGATTGATAAGATGGTACTTTTATTGATAGATCGCAGCAAGGTTGGATTCTCAATTGTTGAGGTAGAAGGTCCCCAGACAGTGTTTGGGCACCTAATTTGAGATTTGAAAGCAGCTTGATTGCTAAGGTGGTTGTCGAGTTGGCGACAGGAACCAGGAGGTTATTTGGTATGCACATGAGGAAGAGGATGCCACCTGAGAGGAGGTCAGGTGAGGGCATGACTTCTACGTAGAATGACTCGAGATGTTAAGATGGATTTCCCATGGTGCGGAAAATGGAGAACTGGAATGCATCGATACATTCAAAGTTCGAGGCTGAGTCCTCAAGGATGAGTATTTAACTGACGAACTTATGCTTTGGGCATGTAACGAACTGGAAGGACTCGGTGTTGAGAATGTCTAGTGAGAGAGATGGACATAGAGAGGTTGCCTCAAAGGTGCTATTTGAGAGGCTGAGGATAGTAACACTTATTGAGAAGAAATTTGAAACTCTGGCAGATGGATCGGGATGCAAGTGATCAAGAAGTGCATAGTATATGACAGAGTTTGTCTTAAGGGAGCCTTAGCATGAGTCACAGTGAGCGAGCTAAGCAGTTAAGAAATAACCATGGATTGTAGAGGATACCATCTGGAGTATGCGAATGAGACTGAGTGGAAACTGAGCGGATCAGTGGGAAAATTATGTAGGTATGCAAAGAAAGAATTAGGGAATACTTCAAGGTCAGACTACAGATAGGATTGGTTTAAGGAATGTTGTAAAAGACAGTTTTGGCCGACAGAAAGTCTATCGAAGCAATTGAAGGAATCTGAGCCTGGTGTAGCCAGTGTGTTATACTGCGGGGATTGTTGGCATCGTCGGGTTTGAACGAAAAGTACAATGTTGGCTACCAGTGGGGACGATGTCTCCAAGAGTTGATCTACGACCTGGTTATTGCCAGCTGGAAACCAAGGATAGAAACATTTCGGGAAATTTTCTAGTTTACACCGGGTAGGGTGTGAGGAGCTGGTAACAAAGACTCTAGAATGGTTCAAGCTGCAACAGCACAGGTAAGTTCTTTAGGCAGAGAATGCGTGAACGGTTTGGGCAAGTCCCCTTCAAGCTCACGAGCAGTGCATGTGGATTACTCCCAGACAGAAATGGTGAGCAACTGATTATGCGAAAGACGTTTGTACCCAGAAGGCAGAGTCTCAGGTAAGGTTCTACGGATTGTTAGTTTGAGCGTCGTCAGGAGTACTCAGATTGGAGCTACGAGAAGAAAGAGCAGGTATGAGGAGATTGATCTGAAGCCACGAAGAAGCTAATGATGAATATCTGAAGAACTGAAGGCATAACAAGACTGGTAAGCGCGTCATCTATTGCTCAAGCATCTCTGGAGACAACTGCATCAGAGATGAGGCGAACAGTAAAACTCGAGGTTAGACAGACTGAGTGGTGTCACATCAAAAAGAAATTCAGAAGACAGGTAAGAATTAATTGGTATCTGGCGATGCTGGAATGAGTGTGTGTTATGGTTAAGTAAAGAGTGATTGCATAAAGGACCTGATCTATGGTAGGGTTAAGGAAATGTGGGAGTGTACCACGATTGGGCACGCCCAGGAGTAAATTGACGCGAGAATGGATCGAACCTAGCGGGAGAAGAACGAATGAACACGGTTGATATACTTGGAGCATTAAGTTGATAGTTATGGATATCATAAGATGCTTGAGTATTGGGTATTAGTAAGAAAGGTTAATGTTGAGACACAGATGTGGTGAAAAGTAATAGACGAATGATCAGTGTTTGAATCCTCGATTGAGCGAAGGGAGATATAATTGGAGGCAGAACTCCTAGCTGTGAGGCGTGTGTCAGTCAGGGGATAGCGCCATAGACTGTAATAGAGTGGACAAGGCGACGAACGAGATTGGCGTAACGTTGGCAGATATGATTAGCTGGTGAGTGTCATTGAGCTACAGAATTCAAAGTGTTGGTTTGAGTTGAAATAGGGAAGGACCCTGTCACGATGGTACAAATAGGATACCAGGATAGAGTGAGGGATCCAGTTAGGATTTGGTTTTGAATGAGGATTCTGAATGGACATCATTCCACCTCCTAGGGTACGTCGTACCGGGAGGGTCGAGCGGGTGACGAAATATAGTGTTTTCCTTTGGACCCTGAGGGGTTAGGTGATGTGGTAGTGTATCATGGGAATAGACCACTTTAGACCTTGAGTAAATTGTTTGGACATGAAAAGTTTTAACTCAGTTGAGGGAGTTAATGTTGTTGGATCAAGTGAACTGGTTTCAGGGTAAAACGTCGATGTTACGGAATTGATACCCTATAGTATTTTAAATTGTTGGAATGGATTTAGAGGACGAAAAGAACAGAGTGGGAATCTGGGATTATCAGTTGATTGCAAGTGAAAGGGCAGTCTAAAAGTTTATTAGATATCTTGACGAGTTGAGCGCTGAGTAGGCGAATACTTGAGGTATTAAGGGAAGTGTAATCCCTAACGAGTTAGTCGTGGTGGCAGTTGCTGGTGCCTTGTTAAGGTAACACGACAGAGGACATGATAAGAGATGAAGGATAGTGAATACTACGGTTTGGCTTTAGTTCAGAGAGAAAGCCAGAGAGGTAGTTGGAATTCTTAAGCCAGGAGTGTTTGCCTATCTGAAAGAATAAAGAGCTCGTAAATTGTTAAATTATGAGGAAATAAAGCTCCGGAAGGAAAGAGTTGCGTCTCTGCGTGATAACAGACGAGGATCTGTAAGGTGTTCAGAGAAAGAAGGGAGAGTTCTGACTCTTGATTCAACAGTAAATTCTGAAGTTGTACTAAGGGTTAGGCCAGCGGGGCCTACACACTGATCCCACCTAGTAGAGGTGATGACTTTTGAGTATCTTTGGAATCAAGAATAAGACAATGAATTGGTCATTGTAATCTAGGCAGACCCTGAGGCTTCAGCAGGGTTGCGGTGTAAACGAGAAGCTATCAAGGTATGGCTATTAGACGAGATCTTGCGGGGCAAGATTGTTACTCCTGAAAGAGTGATGTTGGGAACTAAAGTAAGGCAGTGGACCTTAGAGATTATGTTCAGATTGCGGGTTGCTGACTGGGGTGTTTGGGTAAATTTCGAGGACGAAATTTTTATGAGGAGAGGATAGTTGTAACGACCCAAAATCGCTAATAAGGCTTAAGGGCCTTGATTAGTGTGCCAGGAGGGCAGGTTGGGATTTATGTGTGATTTTATGAGTTAAATGCGTGGTTATGATTTAAAGCATGTTATTTGGCTATTTGTTTATCTGAGATGCATGACTACGTATATTAGTATGCATGTAGGCCCGGATCGTGTTAGAAGGGCGTAATTGTAATTTTGGCCATGTTGGGCATAACTGTATCGATAAGTGATAATTGTATTATGTGAGTTGTACCACGTGAGTGTGGTTTTATTATTGTGATGCACGTGCCGAGACGGTCGTAGAGAGCTAGTTAACTCAAGAGTCACAACGGGATTTCTATACCCGGCTCAGGAGGAGCCTAGGGGTACCTCGGGAATTTTATGGTTAAGTTGAGATTTAGCGGGTAATGGTTATTGGAGATTTAGTAACCTGGGTAACCATTAGTTACTGCTGAGAGTAACAAGTTTTAGAAAGAAAATGGTAGAAATGAAATAGAAATGAAAGGACTTAAGTGCCCTTGAGGTTTAGGTAGGAAAGGATAGGCAAGGAGGGGCAAAATGGTCATTTGGTTGGGAATTAGATAAATGGCAGCTGGGTTATATGGGGTACACGGTTTGGGGCTTAGTTATTTTGGTCATTGATTGGTTTTGTTAAAAATAAAGAGAAGAAAAGTTAGGGCAATGAGAAGAAGAAGAAGAAGAAGAAGAAGAAGAAGAAGAGAAGTGAAGGAGCTGAAATTTGGAGACTTAGGAGATGAATCAAGGGAGCTTAGGATGGGATTCTCTAATTAAGGTAAGGATTTATGCATATTTAAGTTTGATTATGTTTAGATTTGTGAAACTTAAAGCTTGAGTTAAGTTTTTTTAAAGTTTGAGTTTGAAGTTGCTGATTTTGTGCAATCTAAGGGTGGATTGTTGGATATGTTTGTGTTTTGAGCTTGAATCTAGTGTTTATGGGTTGTTAGATGGTCCATTTGAATTCTTAAATTGATTTTGGGGTTTGGGTATTGGTTTGGTATGATTTGGGAAGGTTTTAGCTCGGAGAAAACGCAAGAGAAAACCCAGAAATCTGGGTTCGCGTATGAGCGCCGCGGCCCTGTTCTTGGGCGCCGCGGCGCGAGGTTGCTTCAGGAGGAGGGAAGCTCGCTGGGCGCCGCGGCCCTTGAGGGGAGTGCCGCGGCCCTAGGCCATTTTGGCAGGCAAAAATTCTGGTTTTTAGGGCTTTTGCCCGGGGACTCGGGGGATGGTTCCAATGTATCGTTTTAGGGAAATAGAGGTTCCGAGAGTGCGGGATTGGTCCCGGGAAGTGGTTTTGGGTTGGTTAGTATTAAAAGTGTTATATGTGTGTTGTGACTAGGATTTCAAGGAGGCTCGTGATTGAGGACCGTGCTTGTGGCCTTGGTGCATCGGAAAGCTCGGGAAGCAGGTAAGAAAACTATAACACCCGTAGGATGGGGCATGGGCCCATAGTGTGATTGCAGGGCACGACCCTATATTGCATGTTGCATGATGAAATGATTGCAGGGCACGACCCTATAGTGCATTACATGTTAGGGTGCAGATTTAAATGAATTTATATTTGTTTGAATGTTGTTTGATTTATGCTATATATGATTATAGTGAAATGAACGGCTATGGCCGAGGGCGGCAAGGCCGAGAACGACAGCGGGGCCGGAAGTAACACCTAGCACATGGGATGCTATGGTCAGGGTAGGACCCAGGGGATACGGGTGGTATCCCTACGGTGAAGACCGAGACCCCAGGCTTCGGTAAGGCTTCGGGGGCGGCATGGCCGTGTTTGCTTAGTCTGATGATTGACTTGTTTATATGTGGATTATCTGTTATGATAAACTGTATAGATTGCATATGTTATGTACTGCACGAGTTTTCTTGCTGGGCTTCGGCTCACGGGTGCTCTGTGTTGCAGGTAAGGGCAATGTCTGAGTCAACCAACCATGAGTACGGAGAGCGTGAAGCGACGCGTACATGTTTGGCCTGCCCGACTGCTTTTGTTGGGGGTTTACTCGAAAATGGCTGTAATAATCTATGATTTTATGATTTCTCAACTGTAACCTTATTTCAAGATGTAATTAGTTTTCAAACCTGAATTTGGGATCCCAAATGTTTAATAATAGAAGTTTTAATGAAACGACGCATTTTCAAAGATTACATCCTTAACTTTTAATTAGTCACACTTTTGTTTCAAAACCTCGGTTAGCGAGTTCATTGCACACTGTTTTGTCTTAAAAACTCACTTAGTAACGGCTCTAAGGAAGTAGGGCGTTACAAGGGCAGCGCTGTAGCGCTCCCCTGTTTCCTCTTAACCCTGTTTTGGGTGTTTTTAAGGGCTTTTGGCTTGGGGTTTCAAACCTTAAGGCCCGGGATCG
Source organism: Humulus lupulus (assembly GCF_963169125.1). Classification (NCBI taxonomy): domain Eukaryota; kingdom Viridiplantae; phylum Streptophyta; class Magnoliopsida; order Rosales; family Cannabaceae; genus Humulus; species Humulus lupulus. The sequence continues at coordinate 196,518,523 of NC_084796.1, read as the reverse complement.
AATCTACTCACCGTATGGGCATGTTTTGAGGTCCCGAGAGTGGGGTTTAGGTTAAGACCCTATCTTTGGTAATTTTCATTAATTGGAGATTGTTTTGGTTATGACTAGGTGACCGCTAAAGGATTAAGGATCGATCGTTCTCAAGGGTCGTTCTTGTTTTAACCTCTACTCGAACCGGAGGTAAGAAAACTGCACCCTGTGTATATGTGACATGCATGGTTATTATGATGCATGTTAGTTGATTATTATGTATGACATGCATGGTAATTCTTGATGCATGTTGGTTGACTATTAAACGTGACATGCATGGCTGTTATTGGTGCATGTTGGATGGTTTGATATTCCATATGATGCATGAGAAACATGTGATTAGGACATGCTTCGTATACTGAGTATGATATCGTCCAGTGCTTGAGCCTCTGTGTTTATGCATGGTCCTAAGTACTAGTACCTGTTTAATTAAGCATGCTGAATACCTTGTTTATGGATATGGAACATGTGATATATGATTGGCGGCATGACTTATTTGTGAATGACAATGACTAGTCAGGGACCGACTCTAAAGTCGAGAATCATGCATTGAATGGCTCTATGACATTAATGCTAGATCGACCCTAAGGTCGATGAATCAAGCATTGAATGGCTCCATGGCATTAATGCTGGACCGACTCTAAAGGCGAGAATCGTGAATTGAGTGGTTCTAAGGCACTAATGCCAGACCGACCCTAAGGTCGATGATCACGCATTGAATAGCTCCATGGCGTTAATGCGGGACCGACCCTAAGGTCGAAGAACTTATAAGAGCTTGCCTGGTCTACGACCAGATGACTATAGCCAAGGTATATGACCCCGGTGACTGTTTGTCACATGGCTAAGGGATGTTGTCCATAGTTTCGACTCTAGGGTCGTGAGGAAGGTTATTGTAACGCCCTGGATAACCAAGACCGTTACACTGTGTGTTTAAAATAGTGCAAGACTTGCTAAACAAGTCATTCAGACAAAGTGTAAACTCTATACCATTATCAGAGTAAGAATAAAAAGATTTTGGTCACAAACAGGCTATTTTCATTAAAAATAACAGTTTAATACATGGAGACTCAAAACAGGGTTTAGATGTCTTAGTTAAAACAGATTCTAGAAGTTACAAATAGTTCAAGCCACTCTAATGGAAAAATAAACATTTTAGGTTTCCGTTCCTGTATCATCTCTCGACCGTGGCGGCCGAGCAGCTGACGATGTACACCTCGCCCCCAGAGCTCTCTAACTCATGGTTGATTCAGCCTACCCTTGCCTTTACCTGCACCACGTAGCACCCGTGAGCCAAGGCCCAGCAAGAAAGCATAATAACATAGCAAGATCAGCAACACTTATCAAATATTTCACAATGCTCAACCAAGAATTCAATATTTCATAACATTTATCCAATCAGTAATAACAGTTTGTCATCCAAACAATCAACCAACTATATTCATAACACAATATTCACATTCATAATCAATATATTGTCATATCCATAAAATAACATTCAGGGTTGGCGCCCTTAGTCGCACCCTCTATTTAACACACTGTCTTCGGCTCATTAAGGCTGCCCCCAGTGTAATACTCACTGACTCCGGCCAGCTTAACCGAGCTCAGTGATAAATAAGCTGCCTCAGCTACTAGTGGCCGAGCCGCGCCCCAGTGCGCAAATATTGATTCCGAAACCCTTAGGCCGGTAATCGCATGTCCCATGGCATAATAACACCATCTCACGACATGATATACAAATGTAGGGAGCTCTTAGTCCCATCGTGTCCACATGGTTAATCACATTCACATAACAATGCATACAAACATAGGGAACACTTAGTCCCAACCTAACCACATACTCAGGTGCAGCTTTCTTACCTGTATCCCGAGCTTCCGATGCCCCAACGCCGCGAGCACGGTCCTCTTTCCCGAGCCTCACCGAAGACCTCAATCAAACTCAGCTTGAACTCCTCCCAATTCGAGCTCCCAACCTCTTTGCTCTTGATTACCCTTTGAGAAATCCTAGCTTAAACCTGGTTTCGATTGCCTCAAACTCCCTTTGAGTCTCCTCCTAGGTCCCAAGTTCAGCCCCTTCTTCATTTCCCTTTTCTTTCTAGCCCTTTCTTTCAAATTCAGCATAAACCAAAATATAACAAAGTATAATACGTATTCCCTTTTCCTACAGCTGAAGTAATCCTAATCCTTGTCTAATGACCATTTTACCCTTCCATCTAACTGCCATTCCAACTAAACCTCAAGGCCCTTCTTGTCACTCCTACTTCCTTACAATTCTACCACTTCTTTTAACCAATCTTGTTACTCTCTATGGTTACTAGCAGTTACACAAGTTACCAAATTACCAGTTACCATTATCTCACAAGAGCTAACTTACAAAATCTCCAAAATACCCATAGACTCCTCCCGAGCCGGGTATAAAATCCCCGTTGTGACTTCTGAGTTATCTAGCTCTCTCGGACCGTCTCGGCACGTGCATCGCATTGATATCACCACACCCACGTGGTACAAATCACATCACATAATTATCACACTTATGCCCTCAACGGGCTAGAATTATCACATATCATAATACACATAGTCATGCATCTCAAATACTCAAATAGTCATATAACATGCTTAAAATCATAATCATGCGTCTTTATCATTAAATTCACGCATACTTCCCATTATGCCCTCCAGGCACGCTAATCAAGGCCCTTGAGCCTTATTAGCAAATTTGGGTCGTTACAGTTATGTTGGTGACTAATCACCTTGCACCTGTCCTAACTAAGCATATGAAAGAATCCCTTATCAGTTGAGCCCTGGTGACTCTATCGTCACATGGCTAGAAGGAGCGATGCTCATTATTGTGACTTTTGGCTATTGTCACCTATTTGCTTGGACTAACAGTCCTGAATGGTTATTATGATCGTTGTTGAGACTATGTCACGCTTTATTGTGTTTTCTTGCTGGGCTTCGACTCACGGGTGCTACGTGGTGCAGGTAAAGGCAAGAGGAAGCTGGACCATCCTTGAGTTGGAGAGCTTGGGTGATGACGTGTACATATGCAGCTGCTCGTCCGCCACGGCCGAGGTTTAAAGTGGAACTAGGGTTGAACCCTGTTTTGCCGCTTAGAACGGCCTGTTGTAAATATTTTCTGTAATAAACTCTGAAATTATATTTTCGGGATCCCAAAGTTTAAATTAAACGTTCTAGTGAAACGTTACATCCTAACCAAAGTTTTTAATCCCTAAACCGCTAATTACACTTAGTTCACGATTTTGACCAAATGACTCGATTAGCGAGTTTAGCACTGTTTACAAGGCACACTGTAACGGTCCCTGGAGTTTGGGGCGTTACAGTATAAGTCGTCCTAACTGGCAAAAAGTGGGCGGACATGGTATACCTATCCACAATCACCCACATCGAATCATGCTGTCCCACGGACTTTGGCAACCCAACCACAAAGTCTATGGCGACATCTTACCACTTCCACTCTGGAATCCCTAGAGGCTGCAGCAACCCTACTGGCCTCTGATGTTTAGCCTTGACCTACTGGCAAGTTAGACACTTGGCCACATAATCCACCACATCCCTCTTCATGCATAACCACCAGTAGAAAGCTCTTAGGTCTTGGTACATCTTCGTCGTACCCAAATGCAAGGAATAGGGAGTGGTATGCAGTTCATCCAGAATCTCTCGCCAGATATCTGCATCCATCAGAACACATATCCAACCCTTATACTTCAGTAACCCTGTCTCCGAAATAGAAAAGTCCTTGGCCGTTCCGACCAAGATGTCATCCCTATAACCCCTCAACTGGGAATCATTCTCCTAAGCCTCCCTGATCCTCTCAAGGAGTGTAGACTGAAGAGTGATGTTGGCTAACCGACCAACCACCAACTCTATACCTGCTCTAGTCATCTCCTCTGCTAGCTCCTCGGATATCTGTCTCGAACTGTATAGCTGTCTTGAGCCTTTCCGGCTCAATGCATCGACAACTACATTAGCCTTTCCAGAATGGTATAGGATATCACAATCATAATCCTTAACCAACTCCAACCATCGTCTCTAACACATATTCAGATCCTTCTAAGTGAAGAAATACTTCAAACTCTTATGATTAGTGTATATCTCGCACTTCTCACCATGTAAATAATGTCTCCAAATCTTAAGTGCGAATACCCCCACTGCCAATTCTAGGTCATGCTTGGGATATCTCTTCTCATAGTCCTTCAACTGTCTCGATGCGTAGGCCATCACCTTCCCAGCTTGCATCAACACACACCCCAAACCATGCCTGGAAGCATCACCATAAACCACGAACTTCTCATTGTCCGTCAACAGACTCAACACTGGCGCTGTGATCAGTCGCCGCTTCAACTCTTTGAAACTGTTCTCACATCTGTCTGTCCATACATACTTTGTCTTCTTCTTTGTCAATTATGTCAATGGTGTAGCTATTCTGGAGAACCCCTCAACAAACTGCCGGTAATACCCTGCCAATCCTAGAAAACTCCTCACTTCAGGAACACTGCTCGGTCTAGGCCAGTCCCTGACTGCTTCAATCTTATTTGGGTCAACCAGAATCCCCTCTTTACTGAGGATATGGCCAAGAAATGTAACTTGCAGTAACCAGAACTCGCACTTCCTGAACTTATCATATAACTTATGCTCCCTTAATCGATGTAAAACCAACCACAGATGCTGCTCGTGCTCTGTCTCTGACTATGAATATACTAGAATATCGACGATGAACACAATCACGAACTTGTCTAAATAATCCTTGAAAACCCTATTCATCATGTCCATAAAAGCTGCTCGGGCATTGGTTAATCCAAAGGACATAACCAGGAATTCATAGTGTCCATACCTCGTGCAAAAAGCGGTCTTTGGTATGTCCTCCTCTTTGATCTTTAACTGATGGTAACCTGATCAGAGATCTATCTTATAGAACACTGTCTTTCCCTGCAGCTGATCAAACAAATCATCAATCCTAGGCAGTGGGTACTTATTCTTGATGGTCAACTTATTCAGCTCCCTATAATCAATACACATTCTGAGGGATCCATCCTTCTTCTTAACAAAGAACACCAGAGCATCCCATGGCGAGAAACTCAGTCTGATGAACCCCAAATCTAGTAGCTCCTGGAACTGGATCTTCAACTCCTTCAACTCTGCTAGAGCCATTTGGTAAGGTGCCCTGGATACTGGCTCTACTCTTGGTACCAACTCTATAACAAAATCAATCTCGCGCTGCGGCGACAGCCCTGGCAGAACAGCTGGAAATAAATCTGGGAACTCACATACCAATCTGGTCTCCCCCAGTCCAATCGACACAACCTTAGAGGTATCCACAACACTCGCTAGGAATCCTATGCAACCTCTCTACATCAGATCCCTAGCCTTTAATGCCGAAATCATAGGTACCCGTGGTGCACCAGCTGTTCCCACAAATACAAAGGGTACCTCCCCTTCTGGCTCAAAAGTCACCATCTTGCGCTTACAGTCAATTGTCGCCTCATACTTTGATTAACAATTCATCCCTAGGATCATATCGAAGTCATCCATCGCAAGCTCAATCAAGTCAGCAAACAATTCCCTACCATCTACCTCTACTGGTAAAGCTCTAATCCACCTCCTAGAGACTACCAGTTCCCCAGACAGCAATAAAGTCTGAAAACCCCTAGCATACAGAACACTAGGTCTACACAGCTGATCTATCACTCTAGCAGACATAAATGAATGGGTAGCCCTTGAGTCAAACAATCCAGTATAAGAAGAACCAGCACTAGAGATTTGACCTGTCATAACTGAGGGGCTAGCCTCCGCCTCAGTCTGAGTCAAAGTGAACACCCTGGCAATAGCGAGACTGTCGCCCTACTTCGGCTCCTCCTTCCTAGTTTGTGGGCAGTCCTTCTTTAGAAGATTGGCACTCCCACAGACAAAAAGGCCCTAATCCTGCACTCACCCTGATGTCGTCGCCTGCACCGAGGACACACTGGGAAACTCCTCCAGTTGTCACTTCCGCCCTGACGGCCACTAAGACCACCTCGTGCCCTCCTATCAGAACTAGGAGGAACAAAGGAATATGGGGCCTTTCTCTTCTACTCACCGAAGCCACCACCCCGACTGGATCCAATAAAAGGAGGCACTGTCCTTCTGGCATCGTGCCTAACAATGCTCTCTCTCCAAATCTGGTCCTCGGCCCCCTCAGCTGTAAGGGCCTTCTCTATCACTTGAGCATAGGTAGTAGTCTCTAGATCCAAAGTGATCTTTGCATCATGGGCGATCATAACATTCAATCCCCATACAAACCTGTCCCTTCTCACCGCATCTGTCAGCACTAGATCTGGCCCAAACTTCGCCAAACGATCAAACTTCAGAGCATACTCTGTCACAGTCATCCGGTTCTGAGTTAGGTTGATAAACTCATCAACCTTCACAGCTCGGACTACCATACTGTAATATTTCTCATTGAAAATGTTCCTAAACTCTTCCCATGTCATAACGGTCACATTCCTCCTCTAGACCACCATATCCCACCAGATGCGGGCATCCTCTCTAAGCATGTAGCTTGCACAAGCTACCCTCTCGTTCCCCTCAACCCTCATGAAATCAAGAATGGAGGAGTTCATATTCATCCACTACTCTGCCCGTAGTGGGTCTGGTCCACCCTCAAAGGTGGGAGGATGTTGTTTCCTAAACCGCTCATATAAGGGTTCCCACTTATTCTCCACTATAGGTTGAACTGGCGCTGGTGCCATCTGCTGAATTAGCAACCCTGTAACATGTGGAGGGGCCTGCTGCCTCAGCTGGCGAAGTTCTTCCTCTGTTCGTTGCAGCCTTGCTTCCATTTCGGCAAACATCTGCTACCAATTTTGTAGGGCAGGTGGAGGGTCCTGACCCTGGTTATCATCTTTGGCCCGACTGCCACGGAGTCTAGATGATTGACGAGGCATCTCAACAAATATGCCTTCAACCAATGACGCCGCTCATCAAGCATGATAACAACATCCAAAACCACCTCCCAATCACATCAGTCATCCATAAGCAACAATCCACATAACACTTAAATAGCATATAACACATAACGGGCCATGCCCTGACATCATGCATACATTAAATCATTCATCATGCTTTATATCAAATAAGCAGGAAAACAGGGCATTTAAGCAAATATTTCAACATAATGTTCAGTCATACCAACCAACCCTAAGTCGAGCTTGCAACTGATAACGAGTGTACATGTTCGGTCATTCTCCAGAAACCATAAACCTTGGCTCGCTCTAATACCAAGTTGTAATGCCCTACTACCTTAGAGTCGTTACCAAGTGAGTTTAAAATGTGCAACTAACTCGCTAATCGAGGATTTAGAAAAAAGTGTAATTAAAACATAATCAGAGTCATAAATTTGAAAATAAACATTTCATTAGAAATTATAAGACATATAACGTTTGGGATCCCAAAATCACTAGTTAGAAATATTTACAATTCAAAATCTAGTTAGAGTCGACTAAATGACAAAATTAAGGATTTTGTACAACCATCTTCTAAGACACCCCTGGCCGTGATAGCTAGACGGACCGGACATGTATGCGCCGCTCATCCTGCTCGTCATACTCAAGGTTGGTCGACTCTCCCTTTGCCTTTACCTGCACCACAGATCACCCATGAGCCGAAGCCCAGCAAGAAAACCCTCACAAACAGATGATAAACGCATATCAAACACTTAATATAAACTCAAGCCAACACCAAGTCATACAAGTACGACCATGCCGTCCCAGGCGCTTTACAAGGCCATGGGTATGCGATCTACACCATAAGGATATCCCAGGTATCCTTTGGGGTCTCACCCTGGCAACTCGCACTCCATGTGCTAAACGCTGCTCCCAGCCCCTTGTCGTTCTTGGCCTTCACCGTTCCCGGCCTTCACCGTTTCCGGCCATTGCCGTTCCATCTTTGATACATACACGTAAAATACTAAACAAGTATCACAACACACATAAATTCAATCAAATAGGGCTGAGCCCTGCAACACAATCAAATAGGGCAGAGCCCTGCAACACAAGCTCTATGGGAACAATAGTTTTCTTACCTGTGTCTCGAGCTTTCTAAGCACCTATATCCCAAGCACAGTTCCCTAGTCTGAGCCTCGCCGAAGCCCTAATCACAACACATTAATAATATCCATCCATCATACTCTAATCCAATAAATAACTTCAAACCACAATTATAATCTCTAGGACCTTGAATTCTATCAATTCGGGTGACAAAATCCATCCCGAGCCTTCGCAATTAAGTTCCCAAGTCAAAACCCATTAAAATCCCTGCACCTTAAACTAGGGCTGCTGCCCACCCCACAAGCGCCACGGCTAGCCTCAAAATAGTGGCTAGACACCTCCCTGGACACACACACGGGCCGCGACATGCTTGGACAAGCGCCGCGGCGCGCCTCGAACTCCATGGCCTCCCAAGGCCTCGAGTGCACACGGGCCGCGGCATGCCCCTCCTAGGGCAGCAACCCTTGCCTCCAAACCCATAAAACACCAATTTTCCTTGCTTTTCCCTTCGAGCCATCACTTCCAAAATCACCTCAGGCCAACACTTAAACTCAAAATGAAGCTTGAACCTCCCTACCACATCATCTAAGCTTCACAACAAGTTCAAGCAACCATAAAACTCAGCCCTCAACCAAACTTAACTCAAAATTCTAGTTCACATTCAGCTTATAGTTCCAGCTATAATTCTACTAAAACTCAACGAATTTTAAAATTAAACTCCTTACCTTTCTCTTGCTCCTCAACCTTCAAAGCTCACCCACTTCAAGCTCCAAACCTTGGATTTCTGATTAGAGTCTCCCAAACTCAGCTCCAATTCCTTAGTTCTTGACTGGTTTTCCCCAAAAAAATCTCTATGCCTTCAAGTGTAGAAAAGAAAACAGAGCAAAGGAGAGGGAGTGGGTGGGTTTAGAGGAAGTCTAGGGGTTTCCTTTATTTTGTTTTATTTAACTTAAATCTATGTGGTTACCTCAAGGCTCGGGGTACCAAAAACGTCCCCGAGGGAAAAACGGTAAATTTCCCCCATATTCCCTCCTAGACACTCTAACCTCAAATATATCTCCAGATATTTATTTCTGTAACCCGATAACCCTGAAAAATATCACATACCCGGTATACCCCTCGACTCGCCCCGAGTCGAATTCTCAACCTCGTTGTGACTTTCTGACCAATGGCTCCCTAGAACTGTCTTGGATCATACTACACAGATATATCTCAAACATATCAAATTTATCACATTTATGCCCTCAACAGGCTAAAATTACAAACATACCCCTAATATCCAAACGAGGCCCTCATGCATATTTAATTCAACTAAACATGCATCTCTATCACATATTCACATAAATTTACATATTGTAACAATAATTCACTTATTGCGCTCCAGTCACACTAATCAAGGCCCTAAGCCTTATTAGCAAATATGGGTCATTACAAAAATGATGTGTTCAAAATCTCTAATCCTATTGGTTAGACATAATGATGGTGTCTACATTTTAAATAAGGGTTATTAGAATTATAAAGCTTGGATCACACTCTACAACTATTTATCTAACCCCTGTCTCTCTCTCTCTCACCCTAGTTCTCAAAGATCATACGTTTTCTCAAAGAAACTCATCAAGAATTGCTTGACTTGGGGATTTTCAAAGGCTTCTTCACTCCCAAATCTCATTCTATGTTTGTGAAGCTTCAAGCAACAATGGGAAGGCTTGGAATAGAGATTTTGGATAGCGATACTCCTCGTGTATAAGCCTTTGGATGTTCCCCCAAGTTTGAAGATTCAATTGTTCAAAACAAAAGCTGTATTTCTCTAAACTCTAACTATCTAAGATAGAATATTTTGATTTCGTTTCAAGGTTTCCTATTATATTTTATGTTCAAACATTTGATAGTTCTATAATATTTCATGTGAGTATTTCATTTATCTAGGAGGTGTAATTTCATTCTCCATTTTACATCATTTTCTAGATTTTCTTTAATCTTTAAATTTTCAAGATTTTCCTTCATACTATGCATGTGATTCTTGATTAGTCTCTAGGGTTTGTATTAATGAACTTATTTCTATTATTCATTGTTGATTTAGAAAGTGAAAAGCCATAAATTGTAAAAAAGTTGTAAGTGAGACCATACCTCGAAGGGTCAAAATCAAACCATATGGAATCAAATTGCAAGAGATCTCCCTGACAGCCCTCCTGATGATGCATACGAAACCATAGTGCAAACCCACGGGACCTTGGTGCGAGGGGATTGTGCGATATCAATTTGCGGGCTTCTGTGTGATGCCACTTCATGGGCTTGTTGTGCAAAAGCGTCTCACGAGGTCAGTTTGTGAGGCCGCCTCGTGAGCCTCTTGTGCGTGGGCATCTCGCGTCGCCATTGTCAAGGGCGGCTCACGAGGCCATTCTGTGAGGCCCTCCTTGCGGGCCATGGTTCCTGCAACCATCGCAAGTTGTGTGAAGCCCTTGTTCGAGCCCAACGCACAACGCCTCTATGTGATGCCCCCATGCAAAGGCTCACCTCGAGCACCCACCTTGAACACCCACTTCGAACGCACACCTCAAAAGCCCTATGCGATGGGTCATCTCAAGAGCCTCTACGCAAGGGGGTACCCCAGAAGCATGTCTCATAATGAACTTCAGTGTATAGAAAGCTTACTCCTTTGAGAAAAGAATCCATAACCCCAACAACACTTGGTGTGCATGGAAGGGATTGGGATAGAAACATATCTTCAAAAGGTAAAAGATAACAATCAAGTATGAGCTACACTGGCATACGAAGTACGTACAAGCCTGAGCATATAAGGGTACAAACCAGACACCTGCACCGTACAAGTAGTTGTAGAACAGGACAGTATAGAGTGGTGGCACTACCATCATGCCACTAACACATGACAGAGCTTACTAGCACACCTCCAACATTACTACCCTCTGAAGCACTACCACCTGAAACATGTTAGGGTACTATCTTGTCCCTTTGGGACCACAATGGAACAAGAGCCATCAGAGCTCACATATATATAGAATCAACCCACCAGGAAGGGGGTTGGAAAAATCATTCTAAGACAACACTAAAGTGAAATATAATTATTTTTTCTCCATTGTTTTTCTGCAATATTTTCAAGTCCTCTAACTTCTTATTTTTCTTTGTGTTTTATGACCAAAACTTGGTTGACAAGTTTTTACTATCAACATTTAATAAAAAAAAATTCTCAATTGACACAAAGTTGTATGTGTTTAACCTGGTCCATCAGCTTACATGAGGGAACAACTTTTGACATAAATTGTCATTTTAAGGAAATGCTAATTTCAAAATTTTACATTTTCTATTTAAAGTTTGATATCTTGTATCTCATAACTTATGTGAAGTGTATGATGATGCATTCTTGATTTTCCATATTTGTTTTAAGTTTATCCATGTGGAACAACTTATGTTATTTAAGCTTTAGCACAAAATTTCATTCTGAAGTGTTGTCCATGTTTAGGGCTAATTATTTGTTGTGTTGTCAGTTTCGGATAGACTGGAGACTGCTGATGTGGGAATCTAAGTTTTGTGTTGCTTTAAGGGTGAATGATATTGGAATGCTTTTCTTTATTGTAGTTTGTAATTGTCTCTTTTGATTATCCTCTCCCATAATTAATTGTATTTTATTTCTTCTTTAAAAATTGGTTATTAATAAAGTTAGAACATTGAACAAAGACATTTCTATCAATTTTTAAAAGAATGGTATTATACTCTTTTATCACTCTTCTATTTGTGGCTTTACTGGTTAGACTAATGAAGAGTCTTGGCTAGCAGAGCAACTAGCTTTTGATGAGCCAGAGAATTCTTACAAAAAAATATATATTGCACACTACATTTTTAGATTTTTTGAAAAGAGTTATCTCAGTTCATAGTTCTACGTGCTATTTTGTTATTTAATTGGTGGAATTAGAAGTTCGATTTGAATATTGTGTTTATATAGAGATCTATAATAAAAACAATGGATTTTCTTTTAAATTCGCATATGTTTCCATTACATACAGATTTGGTTGCTACAAACCTAATGATTGATAACTTTATGTTAAGTGGTTTGTTTATATGCATGAGTTTTCCATTTTAAATGAGAAATGGTGGTAGTGTTTCCTTAAGGATTGTGTTAGAGATATTTGTATTGTCTCAATGAAAAATAAGAAATATTATTACAATTCTATGCAAAATAATACAAAAACACAATGAATGATTAAATAAGATTACAATGCAATACTCAAAATACAAATAGATATAGAAAAGAAATAGATGAAGAGAATGATAAGGACTACAACTTTAAAGCAAAAGATACAAATAAATATGTAAAGATAAAATAAAAGAATATAAGATAAATGCAATGGTAGAAGAAATAACAAAAACAAAAAAGTAAAACACTCTCACCCACTTAACCAAAGTGAAGAGCATTGGGGATCACCAACTTGAACAATGTTTACAACCTTTGCCCAAAAAGCTTATTTCTCCATATCTCAAGCACTAAGGGATTCTCTCAATATTAGAAATAGCTCTCTGAATAATCAAGCATTTTAGTGTATTTCTTGCCAACTGCTCTAGTGGATAGAAATAGAGTTGTCTTAGAAGTGAGCATTAGGCTTCTATTTATAGAGTTTTGAGACACCATTTGAATTTCAAATTCCACGAACATCTGTGGCTGTTACTAATGATTAATTGGATGTTTATGGAATTAAAAAAGAGTTTGAGGAGTTATTTGGGGTGTTAGAACCATTTAAATTTTAAAAAAAGTGGAAAATTGGTTGAACACATCTCTGGCCGCGACCACTAGCATGCCTGGCTGTGGCTGTGGCTTGTTGTCCCTCAGGCCGCGACCACCAATGCTCCTGCCCGCGACCACAGGCCATTTTCAGCTAAAACATGTCATTTTTCCAAAACATTCCAAAACGTCCCAAATCCTTTCTCACATGATTTTGTAACTTCCAAACTCCTAATGGGAGTTAAAAACATATCTCCAACAGCCATATTTCATAATGATTTTGTGAAATCCAATCTCAAATTTGTAACATACAATCTACACATTATTGGGTAATATTTGAGAGTTACAAATTTGTAACTAATTTTGTAACTCCAAAATATGTCACATTTTGGCAAACACATGTATCGAATTTTGTGACTCTCAATAATATGTTACAAGGAGTGACAAATCACATTTTGTCACATTATTTAATCTAACATTATATTATATGAAATAATATAACAGATTGTATCATCTTTCTATTGGTTATGCTATGCTCCCTTGATATACTTGTGACTATTGATTAGGGATGGCAAAAAAAAAAACTGGTGGAACGGGGTGGGTCGGAGCCCCGATGCGACGGGGCAACCCCTGATCCGGATATAAGCGGGGCGAAAACGGAGCAGGTCAACATCAAACCTAACCCGCTAGCAATTGAAGCGGGTCGAATCACGACCCTACCCAATTGTTGTTGTTGTTTTTTTAAAAATATTAATTACTACGACTATTTAGGGTGATCCACGATCCAAATATATATATAAATAAGACAAAGTATATTTAAGATAGATAGATGAGAAAATTAATATTTTGCTTTGAAGTATATTAAATTTTATTTTATTTTAGTATACAAGACCATTTATAATAAAATTTAGGCAACTCATTTCTGTCTACTATGATAGATTTTTTTACCATTTATTTTTATATTGTAATATTTTTTTTAAAAAATTAGTTTTTCTTTTTTTAAAGAAAAAAAAAACATTACCAAATCGAATCTGACCCGCCCCATCACATCCAGGGCCTTACCCACATCAAAAGCCTTAACAGGGCGGGTCGTGGCAGATCTTTAGCGAGGCAGGGCTGACCCGCCCCATTTACATCCCTAATATTGATCTTGATTCCTCTGGTATTGTACTATGGAATTTGTCTTTTGCTTCTAAGAAAGAGATAGAATTGAAGTTGTCTTTTGTTTTATTTCTTATTCTCTCATTAAATAGCAGCTTAGAGTAATAGCCATCCAAGTGATCGTTTGTGCTTTTATGTTTTTGTAGATAATTTTAATTGATTAACTGAACTACCGGTAAGCACTGCTAATTTCAATCATTTTAAAATGCTGGTGATAAATAAGAAATATATCATATGCAAACATTTGCATCATCCTATTTCGCTGTTAGAAACAGCAAAGAAATGATTTTCTGGCGCCATTGCGGTGCCTCAAATCTAGAGGTGGGGTGGTTTTTCTCGACGGTTGATCTGTCTAATTGCTCATATTTACGGTGGTTTACAAAGACTCAGTGCGGACTATCTTTTTTTCTTCCCCAAGTAACTAATTTATGTTGTGTTTGGTAAAATTTTTATTTTTGAATTTTTTAAAATAAAAATATGTTTGGTAATTATTTTTGTTTTTTTTTTTAAATAAAAAAACAATAAATGTGTTTGATAACTTTTATTTTCACATTTTGTTTAATAATACAAAATAAGGTGTTGATATGAAGAATCTAAGAACAAAAGAACGAAAATTTAAAAATAGTTTAAAAAAAATTTAAAAGTGAAAATTTTTTATTTTCAAAATTTAATGAATTTTAATTAAAATTTTTAAAAAATAATAAATAATAATAGAGTTACCAAACACAATTTTATTTTTAATTGTCAAATTATTAATTAATTAAATAAAAAACTATTTTTTTAGTGTTACTAAAAATCATCTTAGTTTAATTAAAAAAATTGTTGGATTTATTGAATAACTTCACACCCTGGATAACTAGGAACTTTGTAGCTAATCGAAAATTTCATGTAGTTAAATTTGTAACTTACATAATTGACAACAGTTTGATTAAATTGACAAAATTTTATCTATCAAATCTGAGTTTAGGGTACCAAATATGTACGGTTTTAAAATACAGAGTACCATATGAGCATTATTGAAAACAGAGGGTACCAAAATAATACTTTGCAAAAACATAGAGTACCAAATGAGTATATTCCCATTTTTTAATGCTTTATTTAAGAAGGAATGGGAATAACGATCTCCCAAACTCATGTCATTGCCAATCTCATTCATTAATCCCAAATTTATGTGGGAACCCACCTATTTCATTCTCATTCTAATTTCTTAATAAAGTTAGGTAAGTAATCATGATTAATAATACTCATTCCTCATTCTCATTCCCTAATCCCACAAGTAACACTTCAATAGAGTATTATGGGGTTTTTTGTATACTAAAAGTATATTGCAATAATAATTAAACAAAAAAAAAAAGGGGTACATAGCATTTGAGTTCCCCAATTTATACAAATAGTATCACTTAGGTTTCCATTTTCAATTTTTGAGTACATAGATCCCCATTTTCAAGTAAATGCTCCAATTTAGTCCCTATGCCCCCATTTACCATTTAAAAAATATTAAATTTAAATGAAAAACTATAATTATAGTGTTTTTATTACCCATTTAACAAGTTAAGTCTCCATCTTAACCTGAACCGCAAGAACTTTATTACACTTGATTGAGGTTCAAATAGTTTGTTTCACGTGCGTGCAACAGGCTATTTCAATCCTGTTTTTTTAATAATAAATTATATAGAATTTCTCAAAAACTTGAGGGAGGTTTTCTATATCTACAATGTACACCATCATATTAAAAAAAATTAGAGTTATGAATTTTCCATGCACCAAAACCAGAAAGGGTCTACTTGTGGGTCCCTTTTCAAGGGTAGCACTTGAGACATTCCCTAAAATATTTAGTGTTGAGAAAAATGATTATGGTAATAAAATTATGAGAATGAATAAAAAAACTATAAATTAGACGAATAAAAAAATTGTAATTATAGTTTTCCTTTTAAACCAAATGGTTTTTAAATCGTAGAAAGGGTGTAGGGATTGAATTGTAGCATTTAGTAAAATATGGAATCTTTGTTGGTAACAAATTTACCATGTGCGCAACGGAATGGGCAGGGCCAAGATATTTCAAAAATTTATTTAAACAAGCTTTAAATAACGAATCCATTAATTACAACAAAAACAACATTAACAAAAAAAACAATATTTAAATGTGTAGATCCATTCATCCAACAAGCTTTTCTTCTCTAAATTTTTCACAATAAACAATCTTCAAGCCATAAAACCTAATGAGACCATCAATTTAAACGTAATGATAAAAATAGAAGTGATAACAACAAATGAATCATTTAAAAATGTATCTTTCTTGCTCTATGAGATGCAAACTTGCAAATCAAATAATTGTAATGAAGTTTATCTAGGAAATTATTTTCAATAGACAACATAGAAAACCCACTCAATCGTGCTGGCAACATAGTTGATCTTAAATATCATTTTATCAATTTCAACTTTGGAAAACTTCTCTCTCTAGAAGCAACGATTACGGGAATAGTTAGTAATATTTTATTAGCAATGAATGCATTTGAAATAGAATCAATATTTTTTGTGTAATCAAGTATGTCAATTGAGTTGTTATTTTCATTTGGAAAACTTTTACCTCAACACTTTTAATTTTGAAAACAAATCAAAACCATCAATATGAGAAAATTCAATATATTCCAAAATATCGTCAAGATTTAAACAGTGATCATTTAAACTATCTTCATCTAATGCTTTTACTTTCTTCACACTTAATAAAAAACCAAAAATATTTCCATACACATGAAATTATTGAAATCTATTTTTAAGTGAACAAATAATTTGGTCAATCATGTAAAGAATTCAATCCAGAATGATTCTTCAGGGGATTTAATTATACCATTATCAACACTTTCATCAAATTGCTTTTTCCTACAAATCGCATGTTTTTCACAAAATTTAGGCTCTATTCCATCTCACTTGCAATTTCTTTGGCTGAAATCATAGTAGCTACAAATCCATTTTTTCTATAATCTTCAAAATAAGAATGGAGGTCATTTAAGTCTTTTATAGCCTTGTCAATGTCCATGCATGTACTTTGTAAATATTTACCAACTAAATTGACGACAAATAAAATTTCATACTAGATAGTCATGCCCAACAAAAATTCAAAATTCTCTAATTCATAATTTACTCGACTTTTGCTTCACTCTTTATTTTAGTATCCTTACTTGTTTCTTCAAGTTCAAACAAAGCATCTCTTTTTGTTGGACTTTGAAGTCTAATTGCCTTAACACTTTCAATGTGGTTTTCCCAACAGGTTTCACACAATGATTTCACAGTAAAAGTACGTATGTTATTTTTAAATATTGTCTATCATTTGGGTGAAGACGAGAATAATGAATATATGCGTTGTAAAACACCAAAAATTGATCCAACTTCAACACAAGAATTTGCAACATCTCAAAGCACTAAATTAAGATTATGACAACCACATGGTGTATATAATGCTCTAGGATTTATATCTAACCATCTTTATTGCACACATTTGTGTTTTCCTTTCATGTTAGATCCATTATCATATCCTTGCCCTCTTATATCATCGATGTCAAGTTTCACATTTTCAATTTCTTTTGTAAGTTCATCAAAGAGACATTTTCCTAAAGTATTGTCCACTTTCAAAAATCCCAAAAAATATTCCTCCTTTTTTATTGGACTAGATGAAGTACTTACACACCTCAATATGAGAGACATTTTGTAACGTCCTGAATTCACTATTAAGGCTAAGTGCCTTGATTAAGGTGCTTGGAGGGCATAATATGATTTATATGTGGAATTAATGAAATATAGGTATGATTATGCGATATAAATGGTTTAATGATAATGTGAATATTTATGAATGTTTATGTGTATTAAATATGCATGCGGGCCCGTTTTTGTAAATTGGGGCATATTCGTAATCTTTGACCCGTTGAGGGTATATTTGTAATATATATGCTTTATGAGTGAGACCACAGTATTGTGGAGATATATTTGTGGTGTGTGGTTTGAGGCAATTCTAGTGAGTGTATTAGCAAAATAGTGACAACGGGGTTAAATACTCGGCTCGGGGTGAGCCTAGGGGTATTTTGGGAAACTTTGTGAGTATTCGGGATTTACCGGGTAACAGAGAGTTATTTGGTGATTATTTGGGTATGTTGTGATTAATTGGGAATTTATAGGACTACTTGAGGATTAGCAAAAATGTGGAAAATGACATTTTTGCCCTCGTGGGCATTGAATAATAAGGTTATGATTAAGAGGTATTTTAGTCTTTTGTCAAAGGGATACACTTAACCCTTGGATTGTCTTATCTGCCTAAAGGCCATAGGAAGCCTATAAACAATCAAAAAGCAGAAGGAAACAAACACTCTCAACCTCTCTTTCTCTCTCACGGTTTCCTCTTCTCCCTTGAGGTGGTTTGGCTTCCTTGAGTTCTTGAGGTGATAGTTTGAGGATTAAAGCCCATAATTGGAGCTAGGATTGGGGTCAAGGCAGGTGGAGGATTGGGGTTATCAACTGCGGTAAGGACCTTTCCATGATGTGATGAATGTTTTTAATTACTTTAAAATTTGGCTGAGGTTTAGATTCTAGTTTTAGTTTTTGAGTTGTTGTAAGATTGTTGGCTGGTTTTTGGATTATAAATGATGTCTAGGTTGTGTTGCTGAGAGTTCTAGAGTCAATTTTAGCTTAAGTTTTTGGTTACGATGAATATTGGTGAATTTGGATGGGTTTAGCTTGGAAAAACACAGGGGAAACGCTGGAGAATTCTGGGTTTCGGAGCTTGAGTCGCGGCCCTGATCTTCAGGCATCGCGGCCCGTATGCGTGGAAAGGCTTGGCGGTTCTCTATTATCACCCAGGTGTCACGACATAGGTTTGAGCGCGCCGTAACCCGTGTTCCCCAAGAGAGAGCCTTGGGCTCTCTAACTCTAGCGCGTTGCGGTCCTATGGGATTGGGTCGAGACTCAAATTATAGAAAATAGCCAAAACACGTTTTTAAGCTTGGGAACTCAAATATAAAGGCTCGGGAAGGATTCTACTACCCGATTTAGTGGAATTTGAGATCCCAGAGTCTAGTATATTATTCTGAAGCTTCTAATTTATTTAGGTTTTGATAGTTATTTGTTATTATGTTGTGACTAGGTTATACTGCTAGGGCTCAGGGATAGGGATCGTGCTCGAGATTGCCATACGCTAGCTGCTTGGGACTTGAGGTCAGAAAACTGCACCTGGGTTGTGATTGGGACTGAGACCCCTATTAATAAATATGAGTATGACTATGAGTATATGTGAGAATTTGGCTATAAATGTGTTTGAGAATATTCGGTAGGGTATGCTTATATATGCTGCATTTGATTACTTGTTGTGCAATGTATATGTGATTTTATCTATTTAAAAGGTTGGCTTAAGGGTGTCGGGGGTTGATAGCAAGCCTATGGAACGCAAACCTACCTAAGCATGTCGGGGTCGGCTATAAGACTAGAGGACTTAGCCTAAGGGCGTCGGGCGTGAACGTTATACAAATAAACAGAAGTGTTGATTGCACTTAACTAACTGTATTGAATATCAAGATTGAATTACATGTTCGATTGAACTATTTATCATTGCCTAGCTTATTTCTTATGTTCTGTTGTTATTGAATTGATCAATTTAAGTTTATTGTTTATATATTGTTGTTCATTTGTGTTTGTGAATTAAGTTTTCTTGCTAAGCCTTGGCTCACGGATGCTATGTAGTGCAGGTAAGGGAAAGGGATAGTCGGACCAGCCATGAGTTGGAGAGCTTCAGGGGCAGTGTGTACACATGCAGCCTACTCGACCTCCACGGCCAGGATAGCCGGGGAGGAACTAGGCTTGAACCCTGTTTTAACCACTTAGGATGGCTAATTTGTATTCCATTTTTCTTTTTATGAGTCTGTAACCTCTATTACGATCCCGTGTATGAACTTAACGTTTTTAATGAGAAACAATCACTTTGTTGACCAAACTTTTTAATACCTAACCTTGACATAGTCTTTAATTACACATTTGAGTCCAAATGACTTGCTTAGCGAGTTAAGCACTATTTTAAACACATAGTGTAACAGTCTTGGCTAACCAGGACGTTACAATTTGGTAAAAATAATCTCGACTCACAATTTGGTATCTAATAACATGACTATGTGTTTAATTGTTTAAATTGAACCTATGTGCCTTATCTGCATGAAAGAATAGAGAGCATGATGCATATATATGTATTTTGTGAGAATAAGACTTGATAATTGATGCATGAGTGTTATAGACTTGCGTCTTGGTATGCATATTGTATGTGGCTATTGTGTTGTTTGACCCTACTCATGGTATAGTTTTAGATATGGACATCATTGGCTGCAGATAGATTTGGAAGTTAGGTGTCCAAGGAAGTCAATTGGACTAGGCCTGGTTAATATTGGGGTTGCGGATGATACTTGGGGACAGAACTCTCCCTCTGCCCTAGGAATTTGCAGCAAATGTTTGCTAGCATCCAAGCAATACTACAAAATCAGGAGGAGGAGATTAGGTGGTTGAGACAACGGGTTCCGTTGGGGAATGATGATCCGTATGTTTTGAAAACAATGGCACCAGTTTCGGTTCGACCTGAGGGTGGAAATAGATGGGAATTATTGTATGAAAGATTCATGAAATATTTTCCTCCATCCGTTCAAAGTTGAATAGTGGAGTGGCATGATTAGCTCTATTCTTGACTATATGGGAGTGGTAGGCAATGATAGAGTGGCTTGTGCCACGTATATACTGCAAGAGGATGCCCGAACGTGGTGGGAAGTGATATCTCAAACCTGGAATGTTGTCATAATGGGTTGGGAGGAATTCTGACAATTGTTCAATGAAACGTACTGTTGTGACGTAGTTCGAATTGCAAAGACCAATGAGTTTATGAACTTGGTTCAAAGTAGTAAGATAGTGACAAAGTATGTCAATGAATTTGATGGGTTGGCCAAATTCTCTTTTGATTTGGTACCAACGGATGTGGCTTGGAAGGAATGATTCATTCGAGGATTGAATTCTGGGATATTCTAGAGAGTTAGGATCGCTCCAGTACATGAGAATTCTACCAACGATCAGGCAATAGGAAGGACCCTTGCTATAGAGGATGCAGAAGATGGGATATGGAGCGAGAGTGTCATAGGATAGGAAGCTCATACAATGGTACCCTGAATGGCGGGATCAGGTTAAGGTAGAGGCCCTAGTAACCAGAAAAGAAATACCCTTGACAGTTCTACTATTCTTGATCTTGACAAGAGAGGCGATAGTATATAGGGTGGCCACTAGGGCGGCAACGAGGTCTGAAGGAGTTATCCAGTATGCGCTAGGTGTAGGAGATGCAATACGGGAGAATGCTGAGCGAATGCATGTTTTCTATGTGGAATAGTTGGGCACCTCAAGAAGGATTTCCTGAGGTTAAAGAAGGGAGAACCAAGGAGTACAACTTTCTTGACGCAATCGGAGCCTAAGGCTGGTTCCTCAAAGGTGGCAGATCAGCTTTCTAGGTCCCGATCTCTTATAGTGTGTTGAATGAGTCTTGTACTACGTATCTCTTAGAAGAGACATAGACATGTGGCACATGTTATATGATTGTTACGCTGTGGGGCTTGAGACTTTAGTGTCTGCCAGAGGAAATTAGTAATTTCAGGAAATGGGTTATAGTATTATTGGTAGAAAGTTAGAAGTAATAATTAATTGAGTTGGTTATATGAGGATTTTGATGTGATCCTGAAAATGGATTAGTCTGCAAAATAACGGACAACCATGGATTGTAAGATATGATTATGACTTCTGAGTTTAAAAGGAAATGACCCAGATGCATTTACAGGATGCCTAGCTATTAAGGAGGGTACCACTAGGGTTATACCAATTAGACCAGTATCGTTTCCAATGGGTTCACAATGATTCATTGGGATCGTTGTCACGTCAAGATTTTTCCATCTTCCTGGATCATAAATATAATCTAAATCATCCTTATTGTTCATTAGTTTCTTTACTTGAGTTACTTTCATCTTTTTTGTTAGTGATAATAAACTTTTCTAAACCTCTTCTTTGAGATTTAATTAAACTTTCTACTCTCATTTTTTTCTTAAACTTTTCATAACCGATGGATATTTTCTACTAGTCATGCTTCAATTTTGAGTAAAAAAAAAAAAAAAAATCACAATGAATTTAAGGAAAAATAAATAAAAATTGAACTATTTCATTTGAGAACAATTAATAACAATAAGTGTCTGAAGAAAGATATAACCTTGATTTATAGCAACACTCTTCAAAATAATATCAAATATGAATATTTTATTTAAAATTTCGAAGTTTTCCTCTCTTTGAAGAGAACATATTAAAAAATTCAATACTTCAAAATAAGATATAAATATATATATATCAACAAAACTATTAAAATTTATCACATAAAAAATAAAAAACAAGAGGAATAGTTGAATGTGTACCTCTATATAATCTGTAATGTGTATGTAGAATAGGATTACTGAAAAGGATATATATATATGATAATTGATTATTAAAAAGATGTAGTTAATTAGTGTGCAAGTTCAACAGATGGAATTGGTGTTACTAAAAAGAAAATTATTGGGCCAATGGCCCTTTATTCCTATTTCTTGAGCACGGCAGGCAATAACTTATTGGGAGTCTTTACTCTTGGTACTCTAAGATCAATTAATAGTGTGCCTTTTGTTTATATAAAAAAAAATACATAAAATTTGATGGCCTCTTGGGTTAAGGGGCCTTGGCAACGGCACAAGCGGCCCCACCCTTTAGTCGATCTTGGTAAAATTAAATTGATTATCTTAATTTTTCAATGTAAGAAAAATACGGTCTCGGTTGGTTGAGCTTTTGAAACCCACTTTTGAGCTTTAAAATAAAAGTAATTTTAAGAATCGATAGGATTGACAATGTAATTCGACTTTTTACTCTAAAAAAAAAACTTGTAGACAAGAAACTAATCTTCAGAACTTCTTGAGAAATAGCTGTTTGAGAAGTCCAAAGTTCAAATTATAAGTTTAGCCATCTAAGTCTTAAAATACGCATAGAATAATGATAGGTGCACACTTGTTTTGCACACCCAAAGTGCACACTATAATGTTGCATGTATCTAAAAACAATTTAATACTTTTAAGGTGGAACCTATTATTTTTATGTAGTTTAAGATGCATACAACATTATTTTATGTATTTTGAGTGTGCAAAATATCAGTCTCCCTAATAATTTGTATGCATAATGGGCAAAAATGTCGAGGCAAGGACTGCCACACGATTTTATATTTAGTGTTTACCTTTCACTTATATATTGTTATAAGTTTATATATTACATTTTACTGTTTTGCCTATCCGCTTACATTATAATTTTTTGTAATTTCTTTTAATTTTCTTACATACTTTATCCATATTATCCCACTCTTTTTACTTTTTTTTTTCTACTTCACTATCACACCTCTCCATTTTCTTTTTATTTTCTCTCCATTTTTACTCCTTCCTAACCATTCATATTATCTCCAGCTTCATCCTCTCTTTCTATTATTTGATGATATATATATATATATATATATATAGTATACTTAACCATTATGACCATTTTACATTATGGGTCTTCTACACCTTCACTCTCTATAAAAAAACTACGAAATTCCTCGAAGTATCAGAATCAGGAGAATCAAGAGATTATAGGATTTATATCCTAAAAGTATGTAAATAATTTTTATTTATTTAAATAAAAATATAACTTATTATATTTGAATGTTATAATAATTGTTTGAATAATTTATATAAATATCAAGAATATACCATATTCATTTATGAAGATATAATATTATATTAGTACTAGAGAATTAAGACATATACATTGAATAAAATTGTTAGTAACATATAAAAGGAATCTTTAATGAATGATTATTACTACGATTTACTAAGCATAAGGGATGCAAGTAATCTAGATTCAGATGACTGATGTGGAGAGACATCTTGGTAAATGTACTGTATATAATAGAAATTATATATGACCAGACTGATATGAATTAACTGTCTATATAATTTACCATTTGCTAAATCCTGAGTAGTCATGAACTCTTGTTTGTGCTTATTGGATCTTTTGATTCACTCGTTGAAGTTTCTTAGTGTAATGAGGCTAGTGACTTTTGTTTTGGAGATTCAATATCATGAATGGCTAGGAACATGATTTACAATATTGGAATCCATACTTTCCTAACGGGTCGAATATTGGTTTCCTTATGGGTTAATTCTGGAACTGAATAGTTATTAAGTTCAAATCTATAATTTGATTGTAGATTAATTATTCGCTAGTGAATTAATGGTACTTAAGGAACAATAGGTAATTAGAAGGGTAAAACGATAATTTTGACCACCTCTAATTAACGATCCAATAACTACATTTATTGATTATATCGATGGACTACAAAGAAAACTCAGTAAATATAATTCTATAAATACTTAGTGTGCAATTCCATATTTATAGTGGAGTAATCATGAAATTAATAATTAATTTTATTAGATTAAATAGTTTGATTAATAACTTGGTTTATTGGAGATTCGTATTATAGGTCCATGGTCCCTAGGTCATTTATGTCTTACACTGTCAAGGGTCAGGATGCCATAAGGAAGATTTGCAGAGAGAATGACTGAATTACAAATGAATTAATTTTCCATGGAAAGGAAATAATTATGTAATAATTGTGGGTAATTGGTTAATTGTGAATTAATTAACTATTTAACTATATAGTTTTTATTCTGAAAAGCTTTATGTTAAAATAAATATTAATCATATTTGGATTAATATAAAGAGAGTTTATTTATTATCTTATTATAAGATATTTACAATAATATATTTATTTATTTAAAACCGATACTTTAAAGGTACAGTTAATTTTGAATTAACTGGAATTTATTTTGGGATAAATATATTGTCATAAATATTAATTAAACAAACAAATGAGAAAATCAAGGATAGCCAAATTGTAACGCCCTGGGTAGCCAAGACCGTTACATTGTGTATTTATAAAGGTGCGGGACTTGCTAATCAAGTCATTTAGTCAAAAATGTGTTAGTGACATCACTAATGAACTAGGGTTAAAATATTTTGGTCATAAAATATACATTTCATATAATTTAACGTTTTATACAAGGGATCCCAAAAGATACAGTGTTTGAAAATCAGTTTACAAAATTTTCAAAGTACAACGACTGCTAGCCACTCTAAGGCAAAATAGAATTTTAATGGTTCTCCTGTTCCTGTCTCCTCCTCAACCGTGGTGGCTGAGCAGCTGATCATGTACATTCTGCCCTTAGAGCTCTCCAATTCAGGGCTGATCAAGCTTGCCCTTGCCTTTACCTGCACCACGTAGCACCCGTGAGCCAAGGCCCAACAAGAAAAATATAACGTTATAGCACAAACAATGATAACAATTGAATAACCCTTAACACATGTTCATAAATTTAGCATACCATATTGATCACACAGTCCAAAGACATAATCAGAGAATCAACAAACCAACTTTAAGCTATTCTATATAACAAATTCATCAATCAACAACAATAATCAAATCACATGATAATCAGGGTCGACGCCCTTAGGTCGCACCCTCTGTTTACCACGCTGACTCCGGTCCGCTTAAACCGAGCTCAGTGAATAATAAGCTGTCCCCAGCTACTAGTGGCTGAGTCGCGCCCTATGCGCCAATATAAACTCTGGCACCCTTAGGTCGTTTGTACATTATTCACATGGCATAATACCATCCTTCATAAAGCATACAAAACAGGGAACTCCTAGTCCCATTATTCATTCACAACCGGGTGCAGTTTTCTTACCTATGTACCGAGCTTCTTGAGCACATAAATCTCGAGCGCGGTCCTCTAACCCGAGCCTTGCCGAATACCATGTCACAACACATACATTGCACTCTCATTACTCACCAATTCATAATCATCTCCCGGAACCAATCCCGTGCTCTCGGGACTTCCCGTTTCCCCGCACAAGGTAGCGGAAGCGTCCCCCGAGCCCCCTGAACCAAAACCCTAAAAACTCAAATTTCCACTGTCCTGAAATTAGCCTAGCGCCGCAGCACAACCCTATAGGGGCCGCGACGCCCAGCCCTATGGTAAAATTCCCCAGTATTCCCATCTAAGCTTCCTAACCTCAAATATATCTCTAATTATTTATTTATGCAACCTGATAACCCAAATAACCATCTAATACCCAAAATGCCCCTTGACTTACCCCAAGTCAAGTATTAGGTCCCGTTGTGACTTTCCCACTAACTAGCTCCCTAGGATCGCCTCAAGTCGCATGTTGCAGATTTACCCACATAATAATGTGGTCCTCACAGTTATCATATATAATCATATTTACGCCCTCAATGGGCTAAAATTACCATTATACCCCTTTAAGCTAAATGGGCCTACATGCATACTAACACTTGTAGACATGCATTTCATATATATTCGTATAATCACACAAGTGTGCTTATCACATGATCATGCATTAAGCTAATAAATTCACAAATAAACTAATCATGCCCTCCCGACACACCAATCAAGGGCCTTAAGCCTTATTAATGATTTTGGGTCGTTACACAAATAGTGGCACACGACACTCACTGTGTTGCACAATGAGTGACGCCACATTCATGAATATCCTATCCCTAGGATTTGAATTTTGAATTTCAAATAATTTATTTATTTAATTAGTCTTTTTAAATACGATTTGAATTAAATAATTAAAATAAATGTAACTGGTTAGTTTTATTTAAATAATATAAAGATGAATTAAATTAGTTAATTATCTTTACAAACCTTAAAAGAAGCGATATTTCTAATAAGTATAGAAGTTGTTAATTCTGACTGTAAGACTCTCTCTAAGAAAAGAAATGATTGAATTTCTTAAACCTGAAATTCTAGACATTTCTATAGCCTCTCTCTTTTCAATCCTCTCTGTATCTCATGTGTTGAGTACATCTAGAGAGTCTAATTTAGCATTTGAATCCTACGTGCCTGCACACGTCCTTGTGTGTTTGGGGATTGGCTTGGAAGGCTAAGGTGTGAGCTTTTAGAAAGGATAAGAAGATCATTGGTTGATACGACAAGATTCAAAGACACTTTATAAGCTAATAGAGGCAATCTCTTATCTATTTATGTGTAATTTATTATATCTATATATGTATGATCCTGGCTGGTATAAATAAATTTTTTATAAGATAATATTCTGTTGCGTATTCCTATTTTCTCATTTAATACCAACAGGTCTTCGGAGGTGATGTTTTTGGGTGGAAGTACTCCTCCAGTGGTGGCGAACTTAAGTTGAGGATGGGTTTTACCTCCCGTGGAGCCTGTAGAGGGCGCCAGGATATTTCACCAACATTCGGGGAACCCTAATCCTTTTTTAAAGTATGTCACGTGCCATTTGGTGAAAACACGAACAACATTTTCCCCACAAGTCTTCACTCGTCCTCGACCAATGGAGACTATGAATTGAGAAGAATGTCCTCGTGGAGTTATACTCGAGTCGAGACGGTTGGGCATCCTCAATAGCTGACACTTACATAAAGGGGATTGCCACGTGTCGACTACCTATTGCAAGGCGCATCAATCGATCCCATTTAATAAAGGGTCTTTTTAATTCCTGAGACATCCTTTCATTTTTTCGTGTATCATCCTTGCCTTGATTCATGTGACTATTGGATCACTCTAGAGTACTTACTCCCTAGCTGATGAACGGTTGGGCTTGAATTGCTTCCTTCTCATGCTTAGGGGTATATATTTGAACTCTTGCCTCCTTCCTTCATCACTTTCACATTTGGAAATTTTCACACAGAGCTCAAGAGCTCCCATTTCGCCAAGAGCTTTTCATCAATCCAGTTATCTCTATTTGTCGATCTTGGAACAATGGAGGAGGAGGAAATACTTTTGTGTTAATCAGACACAGTATTTTCACGTTCGAATGAGGCTTAGCACCTACGAGCGCTTTATCTCGAATAAGTAATTCTCTCATTTTTCTCTGTTTGTTCTCGTGTATTTCTAAAAATTTCTGGGTTTGTCTTTAGGCTAGTGGGACGAGTAGGATATAGAGGTTATATTACCTCTTTTTAACCCTATTTCAGGCCTTTGTTGGTGTGGAAACCAACCGTAAGTGGAGATATTTTCATTTTTTGCACCTTTTTGCATCTTTTGTCATCCCAACGGTTTATGGGGAATTCCTAGATTCCAGTGATATTCTTGAGCTTCTAGTGGTGGGGCTCCGTATGCACTCCTTAATTAGAAAAATCTCCCTTTCCTAGTTCTAGAGCAGTTGTTTTAGGGTACTCTAGTGTTTTGGCGTTTGGGTCAGAGCACTAACTACTTGGTTTTTGTTTCAGAAGTCCGAGGAACTTCACAAACTACATCAACAAGGTTTTTACATATTTGACAGGGAGTTACCTATGATGGCCTGAGAAGGTGCTCATCAACTGGATAAAAGGCGGGAGATGGTAGTAAGAGAAGTTGCTCTAGTGGCAGAGAGGTCGGCTCATCGGGGCCACTTTCTGACGGAAGTGGAGGTAAACGTGGCTCCTCTCCCTCAACCCACGGTGGTATACAAGGCCGCAGGATTTGAGGTAGAGCAAAATCTAAGAAAGTTGAAGCATCTTGGGGCTTTGACCAGCATAATCAACCATTATGGGGGAGGGATGAAGGTGTTCCGTGAGAATGAGAGTGCTCATCAGATTGTAAACGGCCTCGGAGCCTTGAACCAGAACACCTCCATGCGGGTGCAACCCTACCTCTTCACCGATTCTTCATCAAGTTTTTGAAGTTTGTGGGGATTTCTCATTTCCAACTCACCCCCAACGGCTACAAAGCCCTCACGGGCCTTCTCCAGCTGAGATTTTATGTCTTTACAACTTCCGGGCTTGTTTCGAAGAAGAAGAACACCGATCTTGATGAGTTTTACACCCTCATGAATTTTTCCAACATGATGTACAAGGCTCATCATCTTAATGAGAGCCATGCAAGATATTATAAGGACCACGTTTTCTTCACCAACAACTTTCTGCTCTCGGACAACCCTACCCATATTCTGGAATTTTCCAAGGTTGGTATGTCCTGTGTTTCCTTTTGAGCTTCTTTCTTCCAACACTCAATAGGAGTCCATATTTAGTGATCCTATTTTTTTTAGGTGGCTTCCAGCGTACACTCCGGGTCCAGGCCTTTGAAGATCGCCTGGAGGTGATGAACTCACTTACGGATGTGGAACTGGAGCAAAGTTAGTTGGTTTAGAGGACAACCTCATTGCGGTTGGACTTCTCCAGAAGGGCGGCACATCAACAATTTTGACCTAACTACCTTCAGGAATTGCAATTGTTCTCGGGCGATGGGCGTAACCCACATACAATATGTTGACAGACTGGCCCGCGCCCAGTATAATTAGTACTTGATGGAGGAGAGGATGGAGAACGATCATGCTGCCCGAGTAGCCCAAGAAGCTCGAATGGATCAGGTGTAGGAGGAGGAGCTCAAGGCGGGCATAGAGGCTTCCTCCCATGTCCAAGGTAAATCTCTCATCGTAGTTTATAATGTTAAGTCTGTAGGTGATAGGGTTAGTCCTGAGCATGTTTGAGCCTCTCTGTCACTTCTACAGTGTGGCCTCAACTCAGACTTTCATTGGCCTCAAGATGAGTACCAGGATTATCAAGACATGATCAACCCATAATATAGTGTGTGAACATTATAATTTAGTACTTTAGAACTCATGGTTTGTTAATGTTGTATAGTTTATTTTACTTAAATTGAGTGTGTTTTGTAGTTTTGGAAGTCGTTGGACTAAGAAAAAGAGATGCAAGAGAAGAGTAAGAAGAAAGAAGAAATCTAGTGCAAAATCAGTATTCATTGTCACGACGACTATCTTTAGTGACGTGATTCTAAGGGAGTTCTGAAATCAGTAGCTAAGTTTCATGACGGTAAGAGTCAGTGTCGCGACATTGAGCGAAAATTCAGAAATGGGAAACTTCCTTTATTTGCTTATTATTCTTGCGAATTTCGACATAGGCTACAAAGGGCTTTGACGAGCATAAATTTTGGAAGAGTTTTAGAGAGAGAAACAAATTAAAAAGGCCTAGAGTGAGAAGGAGAAAGAGGAGAATCAAGAATTGAAGATTAGAGTTTTCATCTATGATATTCTTTTCTTTTGGTTTTCCTTGTAAACTGTGTGATGTTAAATTTAATTGTGATAATTTATGTGATTTACACTAGTCTTATCATGAGATAATTTATTATTTTAGGATTACAATTGGAACTTAATATGTAGCTTGAATTTGTTATTTGATCTTCATTATGAAATCAATATTAAGTTGTTCATTTTATTCTATGCTCATTGGTTCTAATTAATTGGTCATTAATTACAATGATTAGGAAAACCGTAAGCAACTTGGGAAATGAAAGTTTGTGTTTGACGAGGAATAGAATGATAGGAATATACATGGGGGGTAACTGAGTAAAATCTATGAGTTTCGCATATGATAGGAATATACATGTGGGGCATATATAGCTACTAAATGAACATGTGCATAATGAATTTTATGCTATTATGATTATTATAGGAATATAGATAAGATATTTTTGCATGACCATCGGGAGAGGCTTGTGAATATTTTTGGATTATTGGTTAACATCTTCTATTGATTGATAGAATTAAGTGAGAATAATTATATTCAAGTGACATATTGAGGGAAAATTTTAATCCTATGTTTCTATAAAATTTGGTTAATTGTCTTTTTGAAATTGCCTATTTTAATTTTAATTCTATTATGGTTTGGATAAAAACTAGAAGATATAATTTTGGTACTTAACAAATCTTTAGTGATAAATTCTCTGTGGGATCAACACTCTACTTAGACTTTATTACTTGTTGTGGTGGCGTGCACTTGTGTTGTTTAAAATTTACACAACAAGTTTTTGACTCCGTTTCTGGGGAACTTTAAGTACTACATTTTTTTTATATTAATACCAATCTATCCTGTTCTTAATTCAAACCTTTTGTTTTATTTTTTTTAGTTATTGTTCAGCCAAGATCGCAAAGCTTTGATTTGGTTCTTTTGGATCCTAAGAATGAGTGGACTTTAAGAGGAATTGGAAAAGAGAGGAACCAACAACAACAACAAAAAATTATAATGCCTAAATAGGAGCAAATGGGTAAAACAAGATCACTGAGGGAGTATGTTGTTCCTTTAGTTAATAGCATTCAGTTTAGCATCTGATGATCCCCTATTCAAGCCAATAATTTTGAGATTAAGGTGGGTACCATTCAGATGTTGAAAGATTTAGCCATGTTCCATGGGCAGCCGAATGATGATATTAATGAGCACATCATGAATTTTCTGGAGATTTGTGACACTTTCACGTACATTGGAGTTTCAGATGATGTTGTCAGACCCAGACTTTTCCTTATTTTACTACGGAATAAAGCAAATAATGGGCTGACGTCCATGCCAG
Organism: Humulus lupulus; assembly: GCF_963169125.1. Classification (NCBI taxonomy): domain Eukaryota; kingdom Viridiplantae; phylum Streptophyta; class Magnoliopsida; order Rosales; family Cannabaceae; genus Humulus; species Humulus lupulus. The sequence continues at coordinate 196,487,063 of NC_084796.1, read as the reverse complement.
CTGGATCCTTTACTACGTGGGAAGTCTTGGATCAAAAGTACTTAGATAAATTCTTTCCTCCATCCAAGACAACTAAGTTGAGGAATGATATCACTTCTTTTATGCAGCATGAGTCAGAATCACTTTATGAAGCTTGGTAGAGGATCAAAGATTTGATCAGAAAATGCCCACATCGTGGAGTGCTAGAGTGATTGATTATTCAAACTTTCTATAATGGGTTACTCAGTCACTTAAGAACCATTGTTGATGTTGCTGCATGTGATCAATCATGAGAAAGTCTGCTACTGAGGCATATAAGTTATTTGAGAAAATGGCAGCAAATAGTTATCAATGGACATCTGAAAGATTTGATCCAAAAAAGGTAGAAAGTGTTCTTGAATTAGATCTTATTTCGGCTTTAGCTGTACGTATGAGTCTACTGTCTAAGAAGTTGGATACTTTGGGGGTGAATGCTTGTCACAGTCAAGTGACAACTTGTGATTTTTTGGTGATCATCATGCGAATGGTCAATGTCTTGAAACTACACAATATGTGGGGAATTATAATAGACAACAACCAAATTCCAACTCCAACTTTTATAATTAAAGAAATCACCCAAATTTCTCATGGAGCAACAACCAAGGACAATCTTCAAGACCTTACAACCCACCTGGTTTTCCACCTAAATAAGAGAAAAAGTCAACTTTGGAGGAGATGTTTATGCAGTATATGAAGAAGATAGATACGATGTTGCAAAATTAAGAAACACTCATTCAAAGTCAAGCTACTTCATTAAGAAGATTAGAGAACCAAGTCAGTCAACTTGCTAGTTCGTTGAATTCAAGGCCTCAAGGTTCTGTACCAAATAACATTGAAGCTAATCCAAATGGGGATAAGGAACAATGCAAGGCAGTAACTTTGAGAAATAGTAGAGAATTAGCTAGTGAGGGAAAGAAGCCCAAAGTAGTGGTGAAAGCAGTTGAGAATGAGACAAGAGATGAAAAAAAAATATCACCACCAAAAACAATGATTAATCAAGAAGAGAAGAGTCCTTACAATTATGCCCCACCATTCCCTCAGTGTCTGCAGAAGCAGAAGCTTGGCAAGCAATTCTCCGAATTTCTAGAGGTGTTCAAAACGCTCCACTTAAATATTCCTTCTGCTGAGGCATTAGAGAAAATGCCTATCTATGTCAAATTTATGAAGGATATATTGTCTAAGAAGAAAAAATTGGGAGATTTTGAGACTGTTTCTTTAACACAAAAGTTTAGTGCAATCTTTAAGAAGAAACTTCCACCAAAGCTTAAGGACCCAGGTAGCTTCACTATTCCTTACACCATTGGTACTCTGTTCTTTTGGAGAGCTCTTTGTGACTTGGGGGCTAGTATAAATCTTATGTCATTTTCTATCTATCAAAAGCTTTGTTTGGGGGAAGCGAAGCCTACTTCTGTCACCTTAGAGTTAGCAAATCGTTCATTGACTTATCCAAATGGCATAGTGGAAGACATTTGGGTTAATGTGGAGATGTTCATATCTCTTACAGCTTTTATTGCATTTGATATGGAGGAGGATAGAGAAATCCCAATAATTATTGGGCGACCATTCTAAGTGACAGTTCGAACTCTTATTGATGTGCAAAAAAGAGATATAACTATGCGAGTACAAGACCAAGAGGTGACCTTTAATTTTTTTCAAGCTACAAAATTCCCAACTGAAGCTGATGAATGTCATAGGATTGATGTAATTGGTGATTGTGTGAGAGGTGTGTTTGCTACTCAATGTGTTGAAGATTCTCTTAAAGATTGTTTTGTCAATGGTTCTTTGGTGGAACAAGAAGGTGCTTTAGAGTGTGTGAACCAATTGAATGTGATGCCTTACATAATCAAACCAAAATCTTTGTGGGATGCTCTTAATCAAGGTATGAATGGAAAGGGTCGCATCAAGCCATCTATTTAAGAACCACCTAAATTGGAGCTTAAACCTCTTCCTGCACACTTGTGGTATGCATACTTGGGTTATTCTTCTACAATACATGTTATTACTTCTGCTGCTTTGGATCAAATTCAGGAGGAGAAGTTTTTGAGGGTGTTGAGAGATCATAAGAAATCTATAGGGTGGACCATTACATATATCAAGGGTATTATTCCATCTTTTTCTATGCAAAAGATTTTATTGGAAGAGAATCGCAAGCCTTTTATTGAGCACCAACGTAGACTAAATCCTATCATGAACGAGGTGGTGAAAAAGGAGATAATTAAATGGTTTGAAAATGAGATTATTTACCCAATTTTGGACAGTTCATGGGTAAGACCTATTCAATGTGTCCCAAAGAAAGGGGGAATGACTGTGGTAACTAATGACAAGAATGAGCTTATTCCTACTCGAACCGTTACAAGGTTGAGAGTGTGTATGGACTACCATAAGCTCAACAAAGCTACTAGAAAGGATCACTTTCCATTACCTTTTATTGATCAAATGCTTGACAAGTTAGCAGACCATTCTTATTACTATTTTGTTCGATTTGTATTCAGGATATAATCAGATTGACATAGCTCCAAGTGATCAAGAGAAAACAACATTCACTTGTCCATATGGAACATTTTTCTTTTCAAGAATGCCTTTTGGACTTTGCAATGCTACAGTGACCTTTTAGAGGTATTCATGAATGGTTTTTTCAGTCTTTGGTAGCTCTTTTGATTCATGTTTAGAGAATTTGGCTTTTGTGTTGGAAAGGTGCGAGGGAACTAATAAGGGTGTTCAATTGGGAGAAGTGTCACTTCATGGTTCAGGAGGGAATTTTTCTTGTCCACAGAGTGTCATCAAAAGGAAATGAGGTGGACAAAGCATAGATTGAAACAATTGAGAAGCTTCCACCACCAATGTCTGTTAATGGAATTATGAGCTTTCTTGGTCATGCAGGGTTTTACCGTAGATTTATAAATGACTGTTCAAAGATCTCAAAGCCATTATACAACTTGCTTGAAAAAGATACGCTATTCTTGTTTGGAAGCGTTTCACATTTTGAAGAAGCTTATTTTAGCACCAATTATTGTAGCACCTAAATGGGATGACCCATTAGAGCACCAATTATTGTAACTAATTTACCATGTGAACAACGAAAAGCATGGGGTGTTGGGTCTAGAGAGTTCAAAAAAAAAATTATTTAAACGAACTATAAATAATTGGATCCATTAACATGCAAAACATTAATAATAGAGAAATAAAAAGATGAGGATTTACCAGATGAAGAACTATCAAGAATCCCTATTTTCTTTTTTGTATCTCCAACAAACATCTAATCCAAAGCAGTTTTTCAAAATACTCAGGCCAAGATCTTTCGAGTTGTATCTCTACACCTCAAGACATGTGTGGGCACATAGAGTAATGGTAGGAAAATATTTGTGATTCACAAGATATTCTCAATACATGAGATCTAGGAATATTAGGTCTGAGATAGTTTTCAGGGATAGAAACAGATAATACAATCTATTTTCTTTCTGTCAAAAATCTTATGAAAATATATCCATCTGATAAATTTATAAAAGAAATAATTAAATTTTTTAAATTTAAAATTCAAAAATTCAAAATTAAAATTTTCAACCAATTATTAAATAATTAAAATAAATAAAAGACATATCCAAGACTCATTCTTGGACCTTGTTACACGCCAACTACAGTGCATGGACTGTAGTTGGCGTGTAACACATCCCTGATTTCAAATATGTGTTCCAACTATTTTCTTTTAATTATTATTTAATAAATTATTCATTCGAAAATATAAAAAGCTTATAACTTATTTATCAGATTAATTAAAGAATAAATATCATTTCAAATTCAAATCCAATTTGAATTATGAAAAATATATTTTTCACATTATTTAAATAATAAAGCTAAATCATTAAAAATTAATTATCTTAATTATTCAGATGCTATTTTCGAAAATACTAAAATAATTTTTGAAAAATATAACTAATTAATTTCAAAAATTAATTTACTAATCAATTAATTTATATCAATTACATATTTGACCCTGAAAAACAAATTTCTTCTAAATATGTCATTTTCCTGATTTTTCTCAATTTAAACTCTTATCTTGAATAGTGTTGATAGAGTCATCTCGGGGACCTATGTACCTCTAATTTCAAGCTCCAATAAATTTAGATTATTAATTAAAAATCTTTAATATAATAACCTTAACAAATTAATCTCAATATTATTCCACTAAAAATATGAGATTGCACTCTTGTAATTATAGACATTTATTTATTGAGTACTTTTAAATATATAAAAAGTGTCTATCGATTTAATCACCACATACAATTCAATTCTCTATTAATGGTTCATAGGTAAAGTAGGAATTAATCACCGTTTAAGCTCTTTAATTCTATCTTGTTTTCGTAAGTATCATTAACTTGATTAGTGAATGTTAATTCATAACTGATTTATGAATTTCTACTTAATAACACCCTTAAGAGAACCATTATTCAATTCCTCTCAGAAAGGTATAGATTTCATATATGTATATTATGTCCCCAACCAATTACATATATGAGTACCCAAAATGTTTTTAGCCTGATCATTCTGACAACCCATAACGAGTGAATCAAGGAACTCATATGACATAAGCAGGAGTTCCTAATAACATCAGGATTAAGATCAATTTGTATATGATCATCTTATTGATATGTTTAATTAATACTTATAAATTAAATAGTATTAATAAGTATTAATAACATATCGGGTCCTGTTCATGTATAACCACTTTATACAAAGTACCTCCACTAAGATGTCCTACTACACTACAAGAAAAAGACTCTACAGCGATAACATTTATTGCGACGACTCCAAAGTTATCGCTGTATGTAGTTGAAATCCAAGAAGAATTATTTTTCTTCATTTATTAAAAAAAATAAGCTACAACGTCGTTGTAGGGTCGACAACAACACATGATTAGGTCCTCTAAATTCCTAGAATCCTACAGCGACGACGTGTCGTCGCTATAGGCTACCAGGAATGTGCAGTGAACACGAGGCGAGAACTGACTCTACAACGACAACATGTTGTCACTGTAAGGTCTTCGTCGAAAAAAAAGAGGGAAATATGTTTGTCTATAGCGATGACTAGTCGTCGTTGTAGAATGGGGAAGGAGCTCAACTGCCTAGAGTTGGTTTCCTATTTGCACCCCCTATAGCGACAATGTGTCGTCGCTGTAGAGTCATCGTGGAAAAAAAAAGGAGGGAAATATGTTATTCTAGAGCGACAACATTTCATCGCCGTATGATAGAGAGGGAACTTAACCATTAAGAGTTGTTTGCCTATTTTTCACTCCCCATGTCGTCACTATAGAGTCCAATTTAATCCACTAGTCAGTTATTTTGTACTCTTTTGCGACGGCATGTCGTCGCAATAGGGCCCAAAAAAACGTGGGAAAGTGAATCGCCAAAAAATTTAAGTCAATTTTTACTGCTTATAGCAACAACATGTCATTGTTGTAGGGTAGAAGCGTAGCAGATGAGAGGAAACGGTGTCGATGTAAGGTCTCGCTGTTTGAGTGAAACGGTGCATTTTGACATCAGTGACGACCGTTTATTACCTATAGGACGACATGTCGTCGCTATAGGATCTGTCGATATAGCTCCCCAACCCGAGTCTTCTTCTTCACTTTCGTAAATAAAATTCTGCAACAATCAGATACCCGACAGAAAACCATCCCCCACCAGCAATCCAATTTATTTCAGTCCGATTTGTTGCCATTTCTTCCTTGTTTTGGTAATCTAAACCCATTTTCTTTATATTTTATGGTTTAAAATGTATTTTTTTTTGTTAGTATGTGTGTGTATTTTGTGATTGGTATAAATGAGTTTTTTAAATTTTCTGGGTTATTTTTTCTTTGCATATTACTTGTGCCTAGCTTGAGCCTTGGGATTAGATTATTGGCATTGAATAACGCTCTAGCCTAACTTTTGGGTATTGTTTTTAAGTTTTTTATTATTGATGAAGTGTTAAATTAAGTTTTCAATTGTGTAATTGGTTTTTTTTTTTTTTTGATCAAGAAGGAAGAACTTCATTGAACAAACAAGCTGTACAAAGCACTATGCTAAGCACTACAAGACCGAAACAAAAAACAAACCAACAGCCCCAACACTAATTACATTGTAAATGCCTTAAAAAGGACTGCTCTGAGACTGAAAAATTCCTAGTATTAACCAAGTAAAGTCTATATTTAACTACACATTTAATCTCATTAACAAGACAGTTAGCTGTCAAAGAATAGTCATCAAATAAACTTCTGTTCATATTCCTCCAAATGCTATAAACAGTAGCAGCAACAACAAGATTTAGGATAGCTGCCATCAGACCACGTCGAGGTCTATCAAGCCAAACACTCCAACTGGTGTAGTCACTCGGCCAAGCAGTGAAGCCAAACTAGTTAAATAGAAAATGAAGCACCTATTTAGATAAACAACAAGTGAAGAACAGATGATGGTGACTTTCAGGAAGGCAACCACAAACCGGACACAGTTGAACAGGCACCACAATATGCAGCTTCAACAGATTATCCCTAGTAAGAAGCTACTCATTAATCACTTGCCAAAGCAGGAATCTATGCTTAGGTAAAGTGAGCTTGCACCAGACAGCCAAACAGTAACTTACAAGCTGCTGGTTTAGAGCTGAATTATACAACTTGGATGGCTGAAACCTCCCAAAACTACCTACTGCCTGAATCTCAATGAGACCAAACTTCTCCCTTATGCGACATAACTTCCTCCAATACCAGCTACAGTCAGATTTCAAAGTATAACACCAAAAATTGAGGCCTTTCAAATATATAGAGTTAACCCATTTAACCCATAAAATCTCAGGCTCAGATAATGCCCAAATATACTTGGCAAGAATTGCTCTATTCCAAAGAGCACCATCTCTGAAACCAAGACCACCATACGCTTTTGGAAGGCAAACCATCTTCCAAGAAGCTAAATGAGGTTTACTTCTCAAAACAGCACTACCCCACAGGATGCCGCGACACAATTTCTCAATTTACTTAACCACACTCTGAGGAAAAACAAAGATACTCATCCAATAGTTACGGAGGCAAAATAAAACCGAATGGATAAGCTGCATACGACCTTGATAGGAGAGGTGTCTACTAGACCAAGAGTCAAGTCTTAATCTGATTCTTTGCAAAATTATATCACAGTCCTCATGACGCCACTTAGTAGGCCTCATAGGAACCCCAAGGTACATGAGCGGAAAGGATCCTTCCATAAGATTCATCTCCTGAGAAATGAAGTTTCTCACAGTAGAAGAAACTCCGCCAAAAAAGATTTGAGACTTAGCTGAATTTATGGTCAAACCAGTAGCTGAACTGAAATCATCAAGAGCAATTTTGAGAGAAAAGACAGCCGAGTGAGTACCCTTACAAAAGAGGATCAAGTCATCAGCAAAACAAAGATTGATAAGCTTTAAAATCTTGCACATAGGGTGAAATCTGAAAGAAGGATCGACTGCAGCAAGTTGAAGTCTCCGAGTCAGATATTCCATGATAAGAACAAATAATAGAGGAGACATTGGATCTCCCTGACGCAGCCCCTTCTTACCCTTGAATTTACCTTGAACATGACCATTCATGAGTAAAGAATAAGAAGTATTCCTTAAACACATCATAATCCAACCTATAAACTTCATAGGAAAACAGAGAGCATTTAAGAGGTCCTCAAGGAATTGCCAATCTACCGTGTCATAAGCCTTGCTCAAATCAATCTTTATAGCACATCTTGGGGAAGTAACAGCCCGACCATAATTTTTAATAAGATCTTGAAAGATCATGATATTATGAGCTATTGAACGACCCCTAATAAACGCCCCTTGGTTTGACTGAAAAATAGCAGGGAGAACCAACGCCAAACGAGAGCATAAGAGCTTAGCTATACATTTATATAATGTAGTGCAGCACACAATTGGCCTATAATCAATAGCTCAAGAAGGATTGGCCACCTTAGGGATTAAGGACAATGAAGTTTCATGCATGTCTGATGGAAAACTCCCTGATTCAAAGCAGTTACTGATAGCAGAACAGACCTCTTTGCCAACAATCTGCCAGGCAGCCTTGAAAAATCGAGAGCCATAACCATCCGAACCTGTCGATTTGTTAGAGGGAATACCAAATAAAGCACTCAGAATTTCCTTGAAAGAGAAGGGTTTTAACAGTATAGTTTGATGATCTATTGAAAGCTTAGGTCCCAAGTTTATACAGTCCATATTGATGCTGCCTGTAGCTGAACTCTGACTCCCCAGATAACCTCTGAAATGCTCAAAAAAATGAGAGACAACTTCAGGAAAATTATCCACCAGCTGACCTTGATCATTAACAAAAGAAGCTATACCATTATCAGCTCTCCTTTGCTTCAGAAAATCAAAGAAAAAAGAAGTATTCAAGTCTCCCTTCTATAACCAGTCAACTTTACTTCTTTGGGACAAAAAACTATAGAACATTTTTTTCCTGAACAAGATATGCTTCAGCAGGTTCCTTAACACTTTGCTGGAAACCATACTCAGACGGGAAAGCTTGGGCTTTTAACTGAGCATCCTGGTATTTTTCATTAGCCATATCATATCTCAAACTAATATCTCCAAAGGTATTATGATTAAACTTCTTTATAACATGTTTCAGCCTCGGGGATTTTAAGAAAATAGCCCTTAAACCAGTAGCTTGAATAGGTAACTGCCAGCTGAGCCGCACCACTTCAGGGAACTGAGGATGATCAGCCCAAAAATTATAAAACCTGAACAACTTTGTACCCAAACTCACCTTAGACTGAATATTGATAATACAAGAGTAGTGATCGGAAACAACTTCCCACTTAAAGACAGCAGTAGCATGAGGAAAAATATCAAACCAAGTCTCATTTATGAAAACATGATCAATTTTGGAATAAATACGAGCTGAACCACTTTGATTATTAGTCCAAGTGAAAAATGAACCTAAACTTTTTAAGGGAACCATATGAGCAACCTCAAGCCAACGAACTGAATCCACCAATTCAACACCAGAAATAGGATTACCACCAACTCTATCCATACCAGAAAAAGGGGCATTAAAATCCCCTAAAATAATTCAAGCTTCATGCACAAGAGAAAGTCTAAGTAACCCTTCCCACAAACTCCTTCCACCTTCTACAGAATTGAAGCCATAGACAAAAGTGATATAGAACCTGTGCTTCTGACCAACCATCGAAACCAAGTAGTGAACAAATTGAGGAGAATCCTCAAGAATTGTAACCTTGACAAAAACCTTCCTCCACACAATCAAAATTCTACCCTCTGTAACCAAACTAGTATAAAAATCCCAGTTAGGTAATTTTTGCTTCATAAAATCCAAAATTTTAGTACCCTTCATCTTTGTCTCCAAAAAACCTCCAATACCAATTTTGAACCTACTACAAATATCCACAACTACTTTACTCAGACCCCTTAAATTCCAACTGAGAATGTTACTATTATCCATTAGTAGAAATAGGTAAGGGAATACCCTCTTTATTACCACACAAATGCTCTTGAAGAACCTGAAACTGATTGAGTTTATCTTGTCCTTGTCCTGAATTCTTTGTAAATGAAACAGTCTGTTGCCCAGATTTCGGATGAAAGGCTACTCGTTTAGGAGTAAGCCATTTAGTGCTGTGCTGCTTATCTTTATCAATAACTGAGATTGCTTGAGAGTTAAGCTGGTTACCCTCTGATGTAGTGACTAGTGCCCTTTCCTTTTCAGAAATATTACTCGGATCCCCTACCTTTTCCACAGTAACCAAACCTACATTCTCCAAACCAGTAGACTTTTCCTCCTCAGTATTCAGCCTAGACTTCACCTCCTCTTTAGATGTAGTTTCTTTTTTAACCCATTTTGTTTTCAGCTCTTTTCGACATTCCATCTCACCATGACCAAAACCAGTGCACACTTTACATTTAATAGGAAGCCATTCATATTCCACTACTTGCTCCATTATCTGACCAAATTCATTCAGAAATTGGATAGATCTAGGGGGATTATCCGTTACTTCCATCTCCACAAATACTCTAGCAAACTGAATTCTTGAGCGCTCCCTAGTGAATTTATCAACCATTATCGATTTACCAAGCGTGCTCACAAGAGCACTAAGACATTTACTTCCCCAATACTACAAACCTAAGTCAGGCAAGCGAATCCAGAGCGGAACTAAACGAACAAGACGAATGGCACTAAGATTCGCAGACCAAGGCCTAATAATAACTGGTTTCCGATCAAAATGAAGGATACCATCTTCAAGAACTTGATCCCTTGTAGCTTCATCATTGAATTTGACCATGGTTAATCCCATTGTCATTCTAGAAATCTGAGCTATACCTAAATGACCCCAGACTCTTTTTATGAAACCTTTGAAAACAGTCATGGGAGGATTTGCCCCTAGCACCATGCAAATAACAGCAGAACTCCAATTCGCAGATTGGACCTTAACCTCTTCTGCATCTATCCTAGCATATTTCCTTCCATCTTTGAACAAAGGCTCAGAGAACTCAAGTTTCTGATCTGAAAATGAGAGTTTTCTAGCTGAAAATTGCTGCCATTGTCGTTGAGCTGAGGCTTGAAAATCCCCTTCCTCAACCTTATCCGCCCACTTTACCCCATGTGAAATCAAGTTTGCTGGCCCATCTCGAACGAGATCATCCTCCTGAGAAAAATTCGTCCCAGGCATCCGTGGCTCTTCATGACCGAAACCTCTCTCCTCTTCGCGAGCCCCTTCTTCTTTGTTCAACCCATCCGATTTGAGGTCAGTAAGAACCTGATCATTAGGACCAGAGTTATTTGGATCCCTTTGATCTTGATCTTGTTGTATCTCTTGGTCTTCCACCCGAATTGCAAGCTTACGAACCAGTTTTTTCCTCTTCGCCATGGGAGAGAGCAAAAACCGAACCTAAGCTCACTAATTGGTTATTTTATATTGTGTTGAATTTTGTTTTTTTAGGTTAGATTTGTATATTTGTTAATTTAATCTTATTGGTATTTTTTTTAAGGATAGATTGTAAATATATTTATTCAATTGATTTAATTAAATATTAGATGATATAAAATATTAGATGATTTAAAAAATGCATATGATAGTATTATCAGGTAAATCAGCATTTGTGACGTGGCAAATAAATTCTTGATACGTGGCTGACACCTGGAAGCATCTGCTAGAGTATCGACCAGGAGATACACCAGATGCATGACAAGCCTATCTATACCGCGACCAGTATGGTCGATGGTTCCATTAGCAGAACGACATTTATGGGAAGATCCTTGTAAATCCCGAATTTGTCTCATGCAATCTTCCGAGTATCCCACTATTCAGGGGATAATATCTGCAACAAATAATCGGTAACCCTCCTTGGGCCTATAAATAGCAAGAAATAGCTCAAGGGGAGGGGACCGGGAAGGGGAACAAGAGAAAAAACAATAGAGAAAGAGAGAATTTCTCCCAAAACACTTGTATTTCTTTAAGTGAAGTGTTGAAACTCATTGAACCCGAGTTCTCTGATCACACTTCTGATTTCATATCAATATAATTCTAAGTGGACGTAGGTCATTACCAGATCCTGGGGCCGAACCACTATAAATTGCTGTGTTTTCTTTACTTTCGTCATTATATTACTTTCTTTATATTTGTTCATATCATTCATATTTTAACTCCGTGTCAGTTGGCCAAATCGTGGGTCAACATTCTGGTGCTTTCATTGAGAGGACAATTCATTGCTGTTAAGAAAACCGATGGCGAAAACAGGAAGGAAAGCTGGCCAAACTGCCGCCACTGCACCATCGAATCCACCTCCTCCTCCACCCGCAAGCATGGCGGAAGATGAGCCGCAACTGGATTTTGAAGAGGAGGAAATGGACGACGCGACGCTGAAGAGCACCCTGGGCGCGTTGCAAGAAGAATTGGCTAGTCTGAGAGCCAATCAAGAGACTGCCGCAGAAGCTATGGCAAGGCAGCAGCAGGAACTTGATCGTCAGCGGGCGGAGTTGAGCGAGAGACAAGCAGAGGTAGATCACCGCCAGACCGAGGCCATGGCAGCCCTTGAAGCGGCCTTGCTGTTGGCCAGAAATCAGGCTGCGCCTGCCTCGCAGCCTAACCAGCCTGAGAATGGGCCACCTCAGAAGGGTCCCAATCCTAGCCCACCAATCCATCCTTCAAGTTCGCAAAGGCCCGAGCAGCCTCAGATGCCCCATGACGATGTCCCACTGGACCCCGAGGCAAATCCACCATCCCAAGCTGCTCGAGGGAATCCCCCACAGCAAAGGCAGAATAGGGCCGAGCGACAGCCTCGTAGTCCTAGACACCATGGGAATGATGGGCCACCCCAAGCAAACAGAGGTCATTACCCTCCTGGTAACAGGAGGGACTCAGAGTTAGGCTCTGCGGTCCGTGGACCCCCACGTCATGATAATGCAAGGGGACATCGTGACCAGCGCAGGCCACCCTCTAACGCTCGAGGTGCTTCTGCCAGAGACGGGAATAGAGGGAATAGCCAATCTTACCACAGCCAATCAAAATTCAAAGATGGCCACGGCTACAACGAGGCTGACTCAGGCAAGGGCAATGCTGATGGAAGGAACGAAAATAGAGGTAAAAGCAGGAGCCAAATACCTCAAGATGACCAACCAAATAGACAAGATGTTGGGGGGCAACCCAGGCAAAATAATGTCTTCAACCGGCTCGGAGGTAGCGAGCAACGGAGAAGAGAAGAAGATCTAAGAGACATACTCAATGATCGTCGGGAGAAGCATGGTGATAACATTCCCCCAGCAGCAGAGACCGCAGCTATTCCTACTGCGTTGCAAGCCCAGATAGACGCACTAAATCAGGCTGTGCAACAGCTAGTCGGAGGAAGGACCTCTTACATCGACCACGATAGGAGAAATGGCACTCCATTTATCCAAAGAATAGCCAACGCAGAGACTCCCAGCAAGTTCAAAATGCCTACTCTCCCGAACTTTGATGGATACGGGGATCCCATCTCGCATGTGAATAAGTTTGAAATCCAGATGGACATTCAGAAAGTGTCCGAAGACGCTCGGTGCAAGAACTTCCCTGCAACACTTTCTGAAGCCGCGCAGGAATGGTTCTTTAAGTTCCCACCGGCAAGCATAGTTTCCTGGGAAATGTTCGTAAGGGAGTTCTACGGACAGTTCTACGCAGATCGTGTCCACCCGACCGAAGCAAATCAACTGGTCGAGATCCGCCAGCAGGATGGGGAATCACTAAAGGATTACATCCAACGTTTTATGCGAGCGGCAGCCGGAGCAAAAACAGTCGGAGACGGAGGAAAAATGATGGCTATAACCGCGGGAGTGAGGCGCCGTTCGCCCCTCTGGAAAAGTCTTCGTAAGGACGGAGTTAAAACAACCCAAGAGTTCTTGGATCGAGCCGATCGTTACATAAAGCTCGAGGAAGCCATTGCTGACGATGGGAAACCCTCGAACAAGGGAAAAAAGGCCGCCGAACCTTCCAAAGCGGCCAATGGGTCCAAACCTAATGGAAACGACAAAGGCCATAAAAACGGCAACGGTATTGGAAAAAATGGCAGGAAACGGCCATATAACGAGCCCTCCACCTCCGACAATAAACGTGCCAAGGGTAAATGTTATGAACCTAGGTTCACTAACTACACTGCCCTCATCGAGTCTCGAGGAGAGGTTTACCAGGCCACGAGCTCTAGTGTGCCTTACAAGAAACCTGGGCCCATTCGAAAGGACATTTCGAAAAGAGACACCACCAAGTTTTGTCTTTACCATAACGACTACGGACATGACACCAATGAATGCAACCAGTTAAAAGACGAAATCGAGTTCCTTATAAGACAAGGACACTTGAGAAGGTACGTACGGGCCTCGGGAACTTCCCAACGAGAAGCTCCAGGTGGCAACGAGCAGACGTCTACACGCCAGCGCTCGCCACCATTACAGCCTGACCCCGTAGCCGGAACGCTCTTAACCATCTGTGGAGGCCCACACCTCGCAGGAAATAGCGGAAAGGCTAGAGAACGATATGCTCGAACTCTACGCCACGACCAGGACATCGAGATGATGACTGTGGAGGACCGCGCGCCGAAAAAGGCCCGCTCAGAGGAGTACGGGATAGCCTTCTCTGAGGGCGATGCCCAGCACGTCCGGTTCCCACATTCCGATCCGCTGGTCGTGGATATCCAGATGGCCAATATGATGGTAAAAAGAATACTGGTCGATACAGGAAGTTCAGTGAACATCCTGTATAAATCAACACTGGAACGCATGAAATTGTTTGTGAAAGACTTGGAGCCCTGCAATCAAACCATATACGGCTTCTCTGGAGAAGGACTCGCACCAGCCGGGATGATCAAACTCCCAGTAACAACAGGTACAGCGCCTGCCTCGAGGACACTACTCACCACTTTTGTAGTGGTCGATTGTCCTTCAGCATATAATGCCGTTATTGGAAGACCCATACTGGTGGAGCTGAGGGCCATCATCTCCATGTGGCATCTAGCCATGAAGTTCCCAACAGACGCAGGGGTAGGATGCGTTTTAGGGAAGCAAAGGGAGGCCAGAGAATGTTACAACGCCTCAATTACAAAGGCAAAAAGTGGAGCGTTGAGGAGCGCAACCCCAGAACGATTGCAGATGACAGAGGACGGACAAACCCAATCAGGTGGTAAAGTCACCAAATAGGGTGTTGCCCAAAGTGAGGATATAGATTTGGATCCTCGCTTTGGGGATTTTGAAGAAAATATAGGACCCATCGAGGACCTGGAAGAGGTCCAACTCGATGAAAAAGATCCAACCAGAGTCGTAAGGGTTGGGAAAAATTTAGAACCTGCCACAAAGCAGGCACTGGTAAGATTCTTGCAAGAGAACCAAGAAGTTTTCGCTTGGTCGCATAAAGACATGGTTGGAATAGTCCTTGTAGTAATCAGCCATGTCCTGAACATAAACAAAGCCTTTCCACGGGTGCAACAGAAAAGAAGGCTGCTCGATAAAGATAGATCAAAGGCCTTAAAAGAAGAAGTCGAAAGACTTAAAGAAAATGGGTTCATCAGGGTAGCGTTTTATCCGTCGTGGGTCTCAAATCCGGTGCTGGTCCCCAAGACAAACGGCAAGTGGCGGACCTGTGTGGATTTTACAGACCTCAATAAGGCCTGCCCAAAAGACTGCTTCCCACTCCCGAGGATCGACCAGCTAGTCGATGCAACTGCAGAACATGAGATCCTCTCGTTCATGGATGCATATTCAGGTTACAACCAAATCAGGATGCACCCCCCTGACGAGGATCACACCAGCTTTCGGACCGATACGGGCTTGTATTGTTACAGAGTAATGCCCTTCGGACTGAAAAACGCAGGTGCAACTTACCAACGACTGGTCAACCACATGTTCAAAGAGCTAATTGGGATAAGCATGGAGGTATATGTGGATGACATGCTCATAAAGTCCAAAAAGGCAGAAGGACATGTGAGGGATTTGCATAAATGCTTTGACGTGCTGAACAAGTATCAGATGAAATTAAACCCCCTCAAATGTTCCTTTGGAGTCGGATCGGGGAAGTTTTTGGGGTTCATAGTAAATTCAAGAGGAATCGAGGCCAACCCCGACAAGATAAAAGCCCTGATCGACATGAAGTCGCCGAAGAAAATCAAGGATGTACAAAGCCTGACCGGAAGGATTGCTGCCCTGAGCAGATTCATCTCAAAGTCAACTGACAAGTGCATTCCATTCTTCAATCTACTCAGAGGAAATAAGAAGTTTGAATGGACGGAAGATTGCGAGCAAGCATTCCAGACCTTAAAGGCTCATATGTCGCAACCTCCCATCCTATCAAAACCAATCGAAGGAGAGACTTTGTATATTTATCTGGCAATTACCGAAGTTGCTGCTAGTGCGGTACTAATACGGGAGGAAGAAGGTGTACATAAAGCTATTTATTACGTCCGCAAAAGGCTCATCGGTGCGGAATTAAAATATCCTCCGATCGAAAGATTAGCATATTGCCTAATTCTAGCCTCCAGAAAGTTGCGTCCGTACTTCCAAGCTCATCCTATCGCAGTTCTGACCGACCAGCCCCTTCGGAAAATCCTCCAAAAACCGGAGGCGGCTGGTCGACTGTTAAAATGGGCGGTCGAATTAGGACAGTTCGACGTAACTTATTCACCACGAGCAGCAATAAAAGGGCAAGTCTTGGCCGATTTTATTGCAGAGTTCACCGAACTCCCCAACAACGAGTTGTGCGAACATCCTGAAGCGTCCATGCCTCAAGACAAGACTCCTTCATGGAAGCTATTCACGAATGGATCATCTAATGAATCTCACGCTGGAGCGGGAGTGATATTGATAACGCCCGAAGGGCATCGATTTCACTGCGCAATCAGGTTTGACTTCGCAGCGTCAAACAATGAAGCGGAATACGAGGCACTCCTCGCTGGGCTGAGAATGGCAAGGGATATGAATATAAAAGCGCTCGATGTTTACAGCGACTCTCAGCTGGTCGTGAATCAAGTCCTGGGAGAATATTAAGCGCGAGGATTAAAGATGATGGCTTACCTCAACAAAACGAAAGATTTGCTAGCACAGTTTACAAAGTACACCCTCCAGCAGATTCCACGAGACCAGAATTCGAATGCAGACGCCTTGGCCAAACTCGCAAGTGCTAAAGATGCTGACGCCTTGAACATAGTCCCAGTAGAGAGACTAAGTGAACCAAGCATTGATGCGGCCGAAGCCAGCATGGAAATTCGTATGGAAGATACATGGATGGCGCCTTACCTGGAGTACTTGACAAATGGGACATTGCCAGCAGATAGAAACAAAGCCAGAACTCTGCAAAGGCAAGCTGCTAGGTACATACTGCTCGACGGTGTTATGTACCGAAGAGGGTATTCAATGCCACTGCTCAGGTGCATTACATCAGAAAAGGCCAAAGAACTCATGAAAGAGGTGCATGAAGGCTTCTGCGGAGATCATGCTGGGGGGCAGAGCTTGGCGAAAAAAGTTCTCCGACAAGGCTACTTCTGGCCAACAATGAACGAGGATTCAATGGAGTACGTACAAAGATGTGATAAATGTCAAAGGTTCTCCAAAATCCCGCGAGCAGCTCCAAACGAACTAAAGCAGATGCAAAGCCCGTGGCCTTTCGCAATATGGGGAATAGACTTGATTGGATCACTGCCAACAGGAAAAGGAGGAGTAAAGTACGCAGTTGTGGCAGTTGATTACTTCACAAAATGGGTCGAAGCTGAACCACTCGCAACCATAACGACTAAGAAAGTTCTCGACTTTGTCATCAAGAACATTGTGTGCCGCTATGGTTTGCCCAGAAAGATAGTTTCAGACAACGGGACCCAATTTGACAGCGACTTGTTCACCGATTTCTGCGCAAGGCATGGGATAATTAAGAGCTTTTCTTCAGTCGCACACCCCCAAGCGAATGGGCAAGTCGAAGCTGTAAACAAAACCCTCAAGGACACCCTGAAGAAAAGACTTGAAGAAGCTAAAGGAGCATGGCCAGAACAACTACCTGAATTCCTCTGGTCGTATAGAACATCTCATCGAACAGCCACAGGACGTACCCCATTTTCCTTAGCTTATGGGTATGAGGCCATGTTACCCGTCGAGAAAGATCCCCCCTCACATCGGCGTTTAACGTACGATCAAGACCAAAACAGCCAGCTAATGCTGGAGTCCTTAGACTCAATTGACGAGATACGAGAAAAATCTCAACTCTGAGTTGCTGCTTATCAGCAAAAAGTCGCCCGGTACTTTAACTCCAAAGTTAAAGAAAGAAAATTCAACGTCGGAGACTTGGTGTTACGACGAGTTTTCTTGAATACCCGCGACCCCATAGCTGGAGTGCTCGGACCTAACTGGGAAGGACCTTACCAAATTGAAGAAGTCCTTCACCCAGGCACCTATAAACTCGCGCGCTTAAACGGAGATCTCTTTCCACGCTATTGGAATGGAGAACACCTGCACAAATATTATCAATGAACAGCCCTTCTTAAAGGACTGGCTTGTTTCAATTTTCTTTTACAAGTTTTGTAAAGAGGGTTAGCCACGTTGTATGGCTAACTGCTCGTATATGTAAGATTCTATTTCAGAAACGTTCGTAAAGACATGATTAGTCTATTTTTAATACGAAATTATAAGGGACTGTGCTCAGCCAGTCGTTCTTGCCAACCTTTGTGAATTTACATTTGCAAGTATTTGTTCATTACGTGTGTTGTTTTGCTGTATTACAAGTATCATTTTTCCGCACGAACAGGAATGTTCGAACAGGCCATGGTCAAGGCAAGTGACCAAGGACCTAAAGCTCCTCGATCACTTGGGGGGCATATAAGGCACATCGATAGCAAAGCATACTCTCAAGGTATGTAAACACATGAACAAAATGAGTGAAAGAATGCTTCAAGTACTTAGAGTATTTTTTCAAAATATATGTTTTGTTAAATCATGCCATAGTACTATGCTAAGTTCGGTCATACGGACAAACGTTATAATAAGTAAAAATATTATAGCACCAAGAGTTAAGCTTTTACACCGCAAGCATTGCTGCTTGGATGTAACTGTTCAAACAAAAAGATTTACTGCCCGTGCAGCAAAGTTAAAAAGAAACTATTGTCTTTACATCACGACCCGTGGGTCGCATGTTCAAAAAAGAAAAATAGTTAATAATAAATTAAGAAGCATGGGGGGCAGGAGGGTCCTGGGCAGCAACCTGGTCAGTCACTTCCTCGATGGTTTCTTCTTCCAAACCAACGACGCTTGGGGTTGCAGGAGTCGCAGCCCTTGCCTCCTCTTCAGCCAGTTGAACAGAGCACCGGGCCAACTCCGTAGCTCTGACTTCCTCTGAAAGGTAACTAAAGTCATCACCCTGATTGTGTTTCCAGAAGTTATAGAAACATCGGAATGTCGTCCTTTTGTACTTTTCCAGATTCTTGGAGTTGTCAAGCTCCAGCTGCTGCACCTTACCCTCGAGAGTGGCAATAGTCTTGTCCTTAGACTTGACTACCCCCTCCAGATGCTTGATTTCGCAAAGATGAGTTTTGTTGTACGACCGGTACTCTTCCCTCAGCTTAACCGCTGCATCTTTTACAGCTTCAACCGCGGACAGTTTGGTTACCGCTGCATCCCTCTCTCGGACCACCGTCTCCAACTCCTTAGCATGTTTGGCCTCAGCAGCCGAAAGTTCCTCGGCCGCCTCCACCTGATGTTTCTCAAGAACTTTAGCCTCAATCTGCTCATAATAGGCCTGGGCTCGGGTACGAGCAGTAATGGCAGAAAGTAAGGCTTGTAAACGAAAGAAAAAGAAGTCAAGACTTCTCACGAGGGCTGAAAAGACAAAGACTCGAGGAATAGCGAAATACTTACGCTGGAGATCTCGTTCAGAGCCCTGTTCAGAATTTGATCGACTGGTAGCTCTTCAGCTTGGATCATGGCGGCCCCAACACGCTCACCTTTGCCTATGCGTTCAATTCGATCCTTGGCGGATCGGATGGTACGGCTCACGAGCCTGGCCTCACGGGCCTCTTCATGAGAAAGCTGCCCCCTAGCAGGCGCAGGTGGAGGGTTAGACCGAGCAGGAGTGTTTTGCTGTTCAGAAGGAGCTGGAGGCGGAGTGGGAGTTCGCCCAGTTGGCGCAGGACTTTGCCCAGTTGGTGTACCCTGAGGAAGGTCTTCTGGTCGATTCTTCTTAGCTGAAGGACCTTGACTGGTTTCACCAGTCCGCTTCTTTGACCTCCGTTGAAGTTGAGGGACTTCCTCTTCCTCTTCGGCCTGGTACATATAAAAAATATTGGGAGTCGACATGTCTGCATGAAAATAAGCACAAGAGGTTAGTAAAGGAAGAGAAAGGTGAAGGTAAGTAATACAACAGAAAGAAGATAATAAAGTGAATACCCGAGCTACAACTACTGGTCGCTATACTATTGACTCTATTAATCATATACTCATTTTCTGGCACGAAGAAGTTTGGCCCTAGATTGGGAGCATATGTAAAGTTACCATCCCCGTCAAACATATGACATGGGATTGGCAAATCATTTAAAAGCGAAATAACGTTACCATTGTCATCAGAAGATTCCTCCAAGTCAACGACAGTATCTGTGGCCTTTTCTTTCCCCTTGCCTTGGGGAGCAGAAGGCCTTTCTGCAGAAGGGCTGCCTGTGGGTTCCCTGATCGTAACTCCTGTGGGCCTCCTCCTAGGAGAGGGCACAAGAGGTTGCTGCTCGGGAACCCCCTCGGCAGTAGGTTCGTCCACTGCGGACCCTCTATTCTCATGGCGAGGAGCCAGAAGGCCAGAAGACCTCAAGTTCTTTTCTAGTGTCAGAGTTTTGACACATTTAGCTGCAGCAGGCATCTTGGCCAGGGTGTTAGACCTCAACACCATGTCTGGTGTTGGGGTCGGACGTAACCAAGGGCCTGAAAAGCAGATCAAGTTTGAGAAATGATGAAAGGAAATACTCCGAGATAAAATATCGACCAAGACAAAGACAAATTTATACCTCCTCTCGCGAAGGCCAAGCTGTTACTGGCTATATCCGGAGTAAAGAAATACTCCTTGTTGTAGTGCCCCACGTTCGATATATGGGTTTTGCCACTCAAGAACGTCCGGCCGGTTTCCTGGTGACAGAAGTGAAAAAAGCCCGTTCCATTGTGTTGAGGATTGGACTTGAGGTCAAAGAGGTAGTTAACCTCATGGGGTGAAGGTTCTGGCCATTTGTTAAGTTTATACAGGACATAAAGTGCAGCCAACATCCTATATCCGTTAGGAGTTATTTGAAAGGGAGCGACGCCGAAATAATTGGCCACCCCCAGAAAGAAAGGATGAAGAGGGAGATAAGCCCCCGCTTCAATATGATACCGGGACCAGGCACTGTTCGCTCCTCCTGGACGATTAGCCCTCTGATCCGCAGTAGGGCGCGTAATGGTTACCCCCGTTAGAGGGTATCTTCTGAAGCAGTTGGCGACCATCCGAGGGGTCATCAAACTGGCTGGGGGAATATACCATTCGACATCAGGCGGATTCCGATGGCGAGGACGAGCCCTAGTTTGGATATTAGGGTCAGGAACAAGATTCTCTCGACCACTGGTCGAGGGAGCCCCCGCCTGCAAATCAGGCTGGGCAGGAGAAGAAGGGTTATTTTCAGACTCGGGCCTTTTCTTGCCAGAAGATTTTGAACGAGCCATTGGAGGAGAAGGGTGCGGTCTGGAAGAAGTTCGTGAGAAAGGTATCTGGTAGACGCGGTCAGCTGGTTGTTCTTCTCCCTCGAGCAGTTGGGCGAGGAGGTCGTCGTCGATGGGTCTCTCACCTCCCCACAAATCTGGCATTAAAATCTGCAAACAGAAGAATGGGGAGGCGAGGTCAGAGGAGTCTAGAAGGCTTTCAGAATAACACTGGTCGAATATAAAAGCTAAGCCTTTATATAACATTATTCTAACAAGAAACTAAGTCTTTCTGTGCGAACAGTTTAAGAAACGGATCAAAGGGTGAAAGTGAAAAGTTTTCCTGAGAAGCTTTTTCAACTCCCCTTAGGGCGGGAAAAAATTATTTTCAACTGGCTTAAAAATCGAAATACTACTTCGATTTTACGTCCTAAAAAGCACTGATCCTAGGTCTTAAACTTACTCATAAGCCTACTCCGCCTACAAAAATATCCTATTTGCAGGCATTCAAAAACTAAAAACTGAGAGACTCAAACAGTGCACCACAAAAAATTAGAAGCGTGGAGTTTCAAAAAACTTACCAAGGAAAATGGTCGTGGCGTGCGTGAAAAGAAAAGAAATGGCTCTGGTGATCTTATATAAGTTTGTCTCTGATATTCAAAAGGCGTGATCATTAAGTTTCCCTTTTCGAAGTATGGGGAAACGTGATAGCCGTTGAAATTGTTTCTGGGAAACTGAAAAGTCCTGAATAGACAGGAGTGGGTTGCTTTTTTCAAGGACGCACGAAGGGATCTGACACGTCAGGAGGCATTACCGAAGAGTCATTCGCTCAAAGTTTATTTACTGTTCGTAGTAAATAAACTTTGGGGGGCAAATGTTATCAGGTAAATCAGCATTTGTGACGTGGCAAATAAATTCTTGATACATGGCTGACACCTGGAAGCATCTGCTAGAGTATCGACCAGGAGATACACCAGATGCATGACAAGCCTATCTATACCGCGACCAGTATGGTCGATGGTTCCATTAGCAGAACGACATTTATGGGAAGATCCTTGTAAATCCCGAATTTGTCTCATGCAATCTTCCGAGTATCCCACTATTCAGGGGATAATATCTGCAACAAATAATCGGTAACCTTCCTTGGGCCTATAAATAGCAAGAAATAGCTCAAGGGGAGGGGACCGGGAAGGGGAACAAGAGAAAAAACAATAGAGAAAGAGAGAATTTCTCCCAAAACACTTGTATTGCTTTAAGTGAAGTGTTGAAACTCATTGAACCCGAGTTCTCTGATCACACTTCTGATTTCATATCAATATAATTCTAAGTGGACGTAGGTCATTACCAGATCCTGGGGCCGAACCAGTATAAATTGCTGTGTTTTCTTTACTTTCGTCATTATATTACTTTCTTTATATTTGTTCATATCATTCATATTTTGACTCCGTGTCAGTTGGCCAAATCGTGGGTCAACAGATAGGTTTAGAGATTAGATGATATAATT